>NW_006787698.1:4904532-4907691 GCF_000442215.2 Lipotes vexillifer | reverse complement strand
CCCAAAAAAAAAAAAAAAAAAACCACAAACAAAAACTTAGGAAAAATAGGCATCTGACAAGCAGTTTCCTGACCCTCATGGGCCCAGTGGTCTTGCCTTCGACTCAGGTCCCTTTCCATATCTGAAGGGGGCACCTGTGGAGCCCTCTGCCTGGGACACCCTCCTCTGGGGTCTGCAAGGGGCTGGCTCCATTGCAGGCCCGCCCTGGCCACCCCGTCTGAAGCAGCCCCTGCCCAGCCACTCTCTCACTCTCCCCGTCATTTTCACTGCACTTCTCCATCTTCAGAATGTCACTGCTCATTTAACCATTCTGCTGACCTCTGTCCATCTCGGTCCCCGCTGGGTGCCCAGCACCCGGCATGCTGTCAGACACAGAGTTAACCTCAAGGATCCGGAAAGCCAGAAATCGCTCCATCCGTCACCTCGGCCCCAGCGCCAGATACAAGCACTGTAGTGTCCACTACTGACCTGATAGCCAAAAGCCATGGCCACACCTTCCCAACCCCACTATCCCCAGGCAGTGGGCTCTGGAGGAGACAGGCCCGGCTCAGGGCCCGCTCCTGCCCTCCTCCCTATGTGACTTCAAGCCAGTCCACCTCTGAGGCCTCAGTTTCCCTACCTGTAAAGCAGGGATGCTAAGGGCAGTATCTGCCCCCAAGGACTGCTGGGACCATGTGGTCAGATTTTAGACATAAGTCCCTGGGGCACGACACACAGTGACTCTCCACAAACATCAGCTCTTACTGTGTTATAAACATCCAGCAGCAGGTGAAACCGAAAGGGCCACCCAGCTCCCTGTTCAAGGTGAGGGTGACTCCAAAGGGGAAAATCCCCAGCATCTAGCAGGGACCTCACTGCCAATACTAACAGGAACCCCAATGTACCTGGAAGCGGGAGTCCTTTCTCTCTAGTGCCATTTTGCCTCGGAGGCAGGGTAATTTTTTTCTTTATTCGGATTGTGGCTAATGGCCTATAAATATCTCATTATTGGCTTGCATTTTTCCAAAGCTCTAACAATAAGGGCTTAATTACAGCATGCGGTTGGCAACCCTAGTAAATTAAGGGTTAGCCGACGTCCCCATTTCTTTCTGCAGCTGAGGGGCCTGTAATTTCGGCATTTTCATTCAAATCGGGCAAAAGCTTGGCAGATGTGGCTCTGAACCAAATGCAAACACCAGAGAGACACAGGGTTCCATGCCATGCCCAGCGCTTTCTGCCCGCACTACCTTTGAAAACTCCAAATCTGGAACTGTCCACGAGGCCATCCTCTGCCCTCACCCACAATGAACTGGACTTTTTACCAGAGGATTTCAATCCGTGTACCTAGCGAGGGCCATTATCCCCAGACAAATAACTCTGAAAAGCATTTGGGCAGCCCAGAGCTGAGCTCTGGAGAAATCTGTCTTCCTGGTTATAAACATAATCCCCAAACGAGCCAAAACGAATAAAGAATTATGTGGGGAGACAACCCACATGTGGTGTTCGAAGCTGTACATTTTCCCAGGCTTTTTACTATGAAAATACAACTGTTTGGAATAAGATGGGCTCACACGTCCACTTGGTCTGGGCCCTAACAGGTCTTGCACAGGCTTTCTGGGTCATTCAATCCTCTTCTAGATCACTCTGAGTAGTTATTTCGTAGGTGGTTGTCTGGACACATTGTCTAGTCAATTCGATACTGTTGGGCCTTTTCTGCTCCCAATTTCCCACCATCATATGCTGAATGAGCGTAAAGAAACTCTCACGGCCAAATGTTTGTTCACAGTCACCATTCCCACTGAGAAACAGCAGGAACGGGCTCCCACAAGCATTTCAGGACCTGGTTCACCAGCTGGTTCCAACTGCATCACCAGAGCTCAAAGTACACTGACAGGTGCTCAATGAGTGTCTGTGCTAAAATGAGGCGTTACTTATATTAACAATCAAGAATTCCGTTTCTTTAAGGAAAGAGAAATTAACAACTGATCTTCAGAGTCCTGACCCCGGGCTATACAAAATGCACAGGTCTAATATTTCACAAGGATTAGCTCATTCGAATGCTCAGCCCGCTCCCAGGAGAGAGGAACCATCATGAACCCCGCTTTCCAGACAAAGAAACTGAGGCCCAAGAAGTGAGGTCATTCAGCTGATGGATGCCAACCTTCCCACAGGTGCCTCTGGACTCTGCCTGCTCCGGCTGGCCTGGGTACTACAGATCACACAGGCAAAGGCCCTTCGGCTTTTCCTGAAAGGAAGGACCATGGAAACAGCAGCTGTCATTTGAACACCGGAGAGCTGTTAAGGGACAAACCAGCCCAAAGAGCAAGCCATGTGCCCACCCCTCAGTCTGGCAGGGACGTGAGCCAACGGTCATCTGACACGCATTCATCCAGTACCCACTGTGTGCCCCGCAGCGGCCCCATGATACAGCTACGTCTCCCTGCAGGGACCCATCACCCGAGACCAAATGGAAACGCAGCTGGAAACGGTAGAGTCCGTGGGTAGCTGCTTCTTGTCAAAAGAAAAATGGCACCAGGCCCTACATGTGCTCACAGGCGCTACTCACTGAGAGCACCGAGGCAGAGCTGCCCAGTGCTCAAAGGCAAGAGCCCTCAGCTTGCTCAGAACCAGATCCAGAAGGATCACAACAGTGCCACCAGCAGCTCTCCCTCTACCCACGGCCCTCCCTGGCCCCCAAGTCTCCACGTGGCCTGCACCCCACCCCACCCCAGTACCTCCCTCACCTCATCTCCCCCGACTCGCCCACTATACCATGTTCCAGGCACACTCCCACCTCAGGGCCTTTGCCCTGGCTGTTCCCACAGATCTCCACAGGTCCTCCCTCACCTCCTTAAGTCTCTGTTCAAATGTCACCTTCCCGTGGAGGCCTTCCCTGACCCTCCACTGAAACCTATAACCTCCCCCTGCCCTGTCCTTAATCTTCTCTATTTTTCCCTTAAAACGGTTATCTTCTACCTTGTTTCTTCTTTATCTGCGTCCTGCTGGAAGGTCAGCTCCCCCAGGGCAGGGGCTTTGGTATCTTGCTCAGGGCTGTGTCTGCAGCCCTAGAACAGAACCGGGCACAGAGTGAACATGCTCAGAAAACACTTTTCAATGAACGCATGAAAAATGCATGACCTTTTACCTTTTAAGTGCTTTTTCACACTAGACACTCTTTCA
>NW_006787698.1:4894473-4904467 GCF_000442215.2 Lipotes vexillifer | reverse complement strand
ACACTCTTTCACACTAGAGACTCATTTAATCCTCACTCCACCCTCAATGCCCTAAGAGGTGAAACACACCCAACCTGGTAGCCTGAATGGGGCCCATGGGTAGGTAATGTTAAGAGCCCCATTTCCCAGCTGGGGAAACTGAGGCTCGGAAGACAAAGACTGAGAGGATCGAGTCCAAAACTGGGAGACTCCAAGCTGGAGGCCTCAACCTCTGCCTCCCCTTCCTGCTCTTTTCCCAAGGGAAAATTTCTAAAGCCCTTCCCTTTGCCAGCCCCTGAGGCTAAATGACAGGGGTCACCAGGGAGCCACATCCTCCGCTCTCTTTAGGGCCACAGGTCTATCTGCTGGTACAGGGCAGGACAAGCCCTGGGCCTTAAACTTAAAGGTTTCCGGGGCCAGGAGGCTCCGGGAAAATATGAAATGGGCCTGGGCAAGCACTAGGGAGTAGTGGGGACTCTGGCAGCTCAAGGGGCCACTCCTAGTCTGATGGGGCGGCCAGTGGCTGCTGCTTCTGAGACCCAGGCAGTTGGTGCCAGGCACAGGCCCAGGGAGGCCAGAATACGATGATTATAACAGCAGCAGCCACGGGTACAGGGTCCATGCACTCAACACACGTTAACTCACACTGTCCTGCAGAGAGGGCCTAGTAATCACCCCATTTTACGGAAAAGGAACCAGGCCATAGTCACACAGCCAAACATGCTAGAGCCAGGCCTAGGGCCCAGAGCCTGTGCGCTACACCACTAAACCCTAAACATCTTTGGGGTTTTTGCTAGCATGACCAAAATCTGATTTTGATGCAAAATCTCACTTTTAAATGTTGACAGCTAATTAAAAACAAAACATTTTAGGGCTCCTCTGGTGATGCAGTGGTTAAAAATCTGCCTGCCAACGCAGGGGACATGGGTTCGAGCCCTGGTCCAGGAAGATCCCACATGCCGCGGAGCAACTAAGCCCGTGCGCCACAACTACTGAGCCTGCACTCTAGAGCCCATGAGCCACAACTACTGAAGGCTGCGCGTCACAACTACAGAAGCCCACGCGCCTAGAGCCCGTGCTCTGCAACTAGAGAAGCCACTGACTGCAGTGAGAAGCCCGCGCACCGCAAGGAAGAGTAGCCCCCGCTCGCCGCAACTAGAGAAAGCCCGCGTGTAGCAACGAAGACCCAACGCAGCCAAAAATAATAAATAAAATAAATAAATTTATAAACAATAAAACAAAACAAAACATTTTAAACTCCATGCTGGTGAAAAAAAAGATGGAGCAAGCAGGCTTCAGCCCCCGTGGCCATGGACCTGCAACCCCTGGTACGGGGCTGGGCTATCTGGGCTAGTCTCACTCTTGGATCAAGTTCTTAGAAAAGCCACAAGGAGGAGGCAGGGAAACAGAGCAGCCCCGTGCTGCCCCCAAGGCACAGAGCTTGACATGCTCTCCTGTCTGTTCCTTGAAACCAGCCGGGAAACCCTCTGGGTCCAGGGCGCAAGGGAGGAAAAGGGTCTTCAGCTGCAGCACAGTTTAGCCAAAGTCACAAAAAGAAGCAAGCAGTGGGACTCAAAGCAAGGCCTGCCTGCCATCCCCCTATGGCAGGGCTTTGTAGCTGAGAAGCCTCACCCACACTCCAGAAGTAAAAAGAGGTTGGCTCCTGTTTGAGCACCCCATACCCAAAGAGAGGCCTTTTTACAGCTTTGGTTCTCGAGCCCTGAATTAATGCGCTTAACGACCAATGTCACGCTGCAGGCTCTAGGAGGAGGTCGCCACAGGAGCCAGCTCAATAGGCAGTTGGCAGTTGCCAGATGCCAGGGTGGGTGGGAGGGAAAGGTGAAGGGCTGGGGGCCCGAGAAGAGGTGGGGATGGGAGAGAGACCCGGGGTCTCCAACCCAAAGCCCTCAATCCCTCACTGAACAACCTTGAGCAAGAATGCTCAGCTCTCTGAGCCTCAGTTTTCTGCTCTAGAAAATGGGATCACAGCAGTGCCAGTCTCATAAGGCTTAAATGAAGTCCAGTGTGCAACTTCAGAGCACTTTTAATTCTGACTAGTCTTTGTTGTCGATATGAAAGGAACCAGCCTGGGGAGTAACAGCCCCATCCAAGTACACCTACTGTGTGCCAGGCACTATGCTAAGTAAGCACTTTCAACATACCATGTCACTGCATCCTTGCAACAGTCTTGTTGAGGGTCCATCACCCCATTTTTCAGAGGGGAAACTAAGGCTCAAAGAGGTCAAACAATCTGTGCGAGGTCACAAGGCAGGTGAAATGGACAGAGCTTTACAGATGCTCACCGGAAGCCTGGGCAGACAGGAAGATGGCCAAGCAGGGGGCCCACAGCCCAGCCCTAGGCTCAACCCAGGCCGCGCTGATCCCAAGTACACACCTTTCCGCCACAGTAGACAGAGGGCATTTCGCCAGAGACAAAGCAGCAAAGGAGGAAATTCGTGCTGCTGGGAGCAAAACCCCAGGGCTCTGGGAAGGCAGGGGCGGGGCTGGGCGCCCAGCTGGGCTCCACTGAGTGCCAGCCTGGTGGCTTTGGGCAAATAGCGAGCCTTTTCTGAGCTGAACCAAGAAACAACTCAGCTTGGGGCCTGCTGGATGAACATTACCTCTTAACACTGATAACAATAATAATAATAATGATGACTATGACGTTATTATTCGGCAGCCACAGTCACAAATGGAGTCCTTCCCAGAATGCAGAAGTGGCCACCCATCTGGGAGGCAGAAGGACAAGAGGTGGGGGAAGGGAGAGGGGAGAACCAACTGCCCTCAATGGCCACAGGGTCCATTCTCATCCATTAGCTTCCTGAATCCTGGAAACAGCCCAGAGAGTGGAATTTGTCCACTGGACAGATGGGCAATCTGAGGCTTCTCAGGGCTGCCTAGGGAAGGCTGTATACCAGCTCTTGCCACCACAACCTGATCAGGCAAGAAGTTCCTTCCCAGGATCCAAGGAGGGCCCCCAATCTTCAGGCTTTAGCTTGGGGTTTGGACCCTATGTCCCAGGGCCCCAGAGGCACCCTGACATGGGCCAGGAAAGACTCCTGGAGGAAGTTCCCCCTGGGGTCCTACTTCCAACAGAAAGGAGTTCAGGTCTCACCCTTCAGCTCCCTTCTCCTCTGCGTGCTCCCACCACCCCCTGCCACAGAGGTGACGGCTAGGGCATTGACAAGCAGATTAGGGGAAGGACAGACACCAGGACAGACAGACAAAAGGGTCCACTTGGAAGAGAGGAGCCAGGGTTCACCAGGCACCAAGTTGAAGAGTCAGCCCAGGAGAGCCAGACAACAGGGTCTCCTAGGTCCAGCCAGCCAGTCAGACAGACAGCAGAGGCCAGCTGGGTAACCCAACAGAGGAATAGCTAAGTGTTAAAGTCTGGGAAGGGCACGGATGGGCAACCAGACAGGACAGGTCATCCTGGATAGCTAGCCAGGCAGCAGGGGGCTGCCCTGCGGTACTGGACAGATGGATAGCCAAATGGTGGCGGCGGGGAAACCTATCCAGGACAGAGAGACAGCCAACTAGACGACAGAAACTGCTCCAGATAAATGAACAGCCAGCCAGACCGCAGGGATCGGCCCAATAGATATCTAGGTGACAGGTTTCGGACAGAGAAGGGGAACCTATCCCTGACCCACAGACAACCAGATGGCATAATTCCCCTACTACAGCCGGGGGCCAGAGAGTCGGCGGGGGTTCACCGCACCTCCTGGCCCACGCCCCCCAGCCCCTGCAGGGAGCCCTCCGCCCAGGGCGTCCCACAGGGCCCGCCTCCCTGTCCCCGTCCCCGTCGCGGGCACGCAAGCGCCGCAGTTACGCCGGCGGCGCAGGACGCGCCATTCCCGGTCCGCCCTCCGCGCCCTAGGCCGCCGCCTGCCCGCTGTCGCCGCCCCGCTCGCTCACCGGCCCACGAAGTTCTCGAGCACCGAGCTCTTGCCGGCGCTCTGGCCGCCCACCACGGCGATCTGCGGCAGGTCCAGGTGGCAGCTCTGGCCGATGGAGCTGAAGGCATCCTGCAGCTTGTTGACCAGCGGGATCAGCTCTTCCATCCCGCGGTTGCCCATGGCGCCGGCGGCCCCGGCCCGAGAGCCCAGCGCTCCCCACCCGCCCCTGGCCCTCGACGCTGCGGCCCCGCGGCGTCCGCGGCCGTTGCTCCCCGCCCGCCCGGGCCTCGGCGCGACGCCCGCTCCCGGCTCGGCCTCACGGGCGCCGCCTCATCCGGTTCTCAGGCAACACCCGACCCAAGCGACCTCCCGCCCGGGCCCTGGGGCTGCACCCAAAGCCCTCGCGCCACCCCCGGTTGGTCAGCTGCGCTGTCACTCATGCACACAAGCCAATGAAAGCGAAGCATGGGCCTACGGCCAAATGAGTCTTCCCCCTGGGGACCTTCTCTCGGACTCATTGGACAAAAGAACTGTCGCTATTGTGCTAGAAGCCAATAGCGGCGGGAAGCGAGTTATCCAGGCCCGGAGGCGGTGTTTCGGGAAAAGGCAATTTGGCCCCGCCTGTTAGGGGCAGTTCCAGGATAGCAGGAACACCCGCCAATCTTATTGGCGGGGAGACCGCCAGTCAACAAAGCTGGCCAATGATACTAGGGATCGGTTCTTAATCACGGTCTGTCACTTGACGCTACCTAGTTCCCTAAAAATTTCCCATTGGTTTATATAAATATCACCCCGTTCCCTCAGCCAACAAATCAAGAGAGTGGGACTTAACCTCCGAATCTTGACTCTGATTGAAAACTGTACCTGTCCATCAAAGAACCTCCTGCCGTTCTTACTTGTGATTGTCGTGTCTACTGGAGTCTTCCGGAGCAGAGGGTAGGCACGCAGTACTCGCCAGCGCGCGCCACCTCCTGGTAGAACGCAGTGGCGATCCTCACTTATGAGTTTCTAGGCTCTAGAGAAAACTAAAAGTCCCAGAATGCGTCTCGGGCCCGGGCTTGCAAATCAGCTCCCTGCGCGGGGTTCCAATGCACTTTGAAGGTGAGAGTCAGGCTGTTAATGGTTCCTAGGGAGAGGCAGTCTAGCACGGCCTCGCTGGCTCCCACTTTCATTCCTATTAAGTCGTCTCCATGCCCTTGCCAACGATGTGCTCTCCCCTAGAAATACCTTCCGCTCACGCCTGTCTTGATGCGGCCAACGCTCCAACGTTGTTCCCCTGCCTCTTGAACTTCAGCGCATCTTGGATCTTTTTTTTTTTTTAATAAATTTATTTATTGTTTTATTTTTGTCTGTGTTGGGTCTTCACTGCGTGTGGGCTTTCTCTAGTTGCAGCGAGCAGGGGCTACTCTTTGTTGCAGTGTGTGGGCTTCTCATTGCAGTGGCTTCTCTTCTTGCGGAACATGGGCTCTAGGCATGCGGGCTTCAGTGGTTGTGGCACGCGGGCTCAGTAGATGTGGCTGGCGGGCTCTAGAGCACAGGCTCAGTAGTTGTGGTGCACGGGCTTAGTTGCTTCGCAGCACGTGGGATCTTCCCGGGCCAAGGTTCGAACCCGTGTTCCCTGCATTGGCAGGCGGATTCTTCCAGGGAAGCCCCTGGATCTTTTTGAGTACCCAATGAAACTCAACGGACCCTTTCCCCAGGAAAAAAACACGTTATTTTGCAGGTAACGTTGGGGGTTCTGGGAACTGGGAACTCTTGACCACTTGGAAAAGAGGCCGGGAATAGGTGGAACAATTTTAAGACAAATGATTTGATTATGCTGGGCATAGATAGGCCAGAGAGACAGCCCAGTAAGGAGCTAATGGCAAAGGAGGTGGGGAAGTAGTCTGACAGAGCCGGGTGGTAACAGGGGAATGGAGAAAGAAGGAGTAGGAGGATGGCAGAGTTGCCAAAGGTATATATGCCTGCTCCATGACCCAAAACTATTAGTCTCTGAGATAGGCAAAAAGACTGACAATGTTTGGCACTGCAGCCTTGACCACAATCACAGAAACCTGGAAACACCCTAACTGCTCATCCATGGAGCTCATTAAATAAATACTATGCAGCAGCTGTAAACAAGATTGAGGAAGTTTTCATGTACTGACGTGTCAACAATTTGAGATACACTAAGAGAAGGGGAAAAAGCAAGGTACAGAACTGCATGTATAGGATGCTGACATTTATGAAAAAATGTACACATGGAAAATTTATGGAAGAATACACAAATTGATAATTATGATATTTGAATTGTAGATCCTACACGTGTTACTTTTTCAGTTTAAAAAACTGTAGCTTCTAAGAGCACCCCCAGCTCTGTAATTGGCCACATCTGGATTAGATCCCAGGCCTGTTTATTTGCTGGGTGATAATGACCAAGTGACTTCATTTCTCAGTTTCCTCATCTGTAAAATGGGGAACCATAAAGTTGCAAGAATTAAATACACTTGACGACCATTTAGAACAGTGCCAGGCACAGTATAAGCACCTTCTAGATCATACATGTTATCATCACTGTGTTTACTGACAACTAGATTAAGCCACATGTCTGAAGAGTTACGGTCAAGAACCAGAGCTTTGGAGCCCAGGTGCTTCTTCCTTGATGGTGACCTTGGCAAGCGACTTCCCCCTCTCTGGACCTGTTTCCCCACCCCCAGGATGGCTGGGGGGCCTGAGCCACAGGAAAGGGATGCAGCTCCCACTCTAAGCACTTCCTACATGCTCAGTTTCCAGATAACAACTGCTGCTATGGTTACTTGTTGTTATTATCAATTGGGGGTGGGGGGGGACATGGGCCCCAGTGACGCTCAGACCAGGAAGGGAACCTAGACAGGCCACCTCCCCAAGAAGACACGGACACACTCTATGTTATAATTAAAAAAAAAAAAAATCCTTCAATATCTCCCATCCCCTCCCTCCCTCCCTCCCCCAGGCAGGGTCAACCCAGTGTGATTCCCACCGAGGCCAGGGCTTCAGTGGCCCAGGAGGGACAGAGGGTGGGGTCCCCATACATGGTGCCCATAAAGTCCCTCACGAAGTCGGGGAAGCGCTTCTCCACAATGCTGGCGCGTACAGCGCTCATCAGCCGCAGCTGCAGTGGGGGGGCGGGGTCAGCAATCAGCCACCAGCATAGGGGAGACCCCCATCCCCCTTGCCTCACCCCTCCCAGCTACAGGCCCACCTGATAGGCGATGTTGTGGACAGTGAGGTGGTGCAGGGCCGCGGTGTTGTCGCTATGGAGCAGTGTGTGCAGGAAGGCCCGGCTGTGCCTGGGGACAGAAGGAGGGGGCTCAGCAGTGCCAGGTCCTTCCCCCCTCCCTGCCCTCCCCCCGCCCCCAGGCTCCGTCCTCCCCTACTTCTGGCAGGTGGGACAGGCACACTCTGGGTCTATGGGGCGGAAGTCTTTCTCATACTGTTTCTTCTTCAGCTGCAGGTTCCCCGTGGGCACCAGGGCAGAGCCAAAGCGCTGGGGGTGGACAGGGGGAGGGGAGGGTGGGTCAACCAGGTCTTCCCCCCCGCCTTGGCCCCCGCAATCCCTCTCCGGTCTTTCCGCTGCCAAGGGCCTCACCGCTGTCCGTGTGGGGAAGACGCAGTCAAACATGTCGCATCCGAGAGCCACGCAGACCACCAGATCAGTGGCATAGCTGGAGGCGGGGCCGTGGGGGAGGGGGGCAGAGAACCTCAAGCCCTGGTCACATACCCAGGGCCCCCCTCCCCAAGACTGGCACCCTCAGAGCCACCCCCAGCAGAGGGCCATGTCCTCCTCAGTTCCCTCCCAAGCAGGGCTGTGTCCTTCCCCCTCCCTGACCCCCAGAGGCAGGGGTTCCCAGGAATCCCCTCCCCACAGGCGGGGCTGTCTCCTCTCTCCTCCACATACCCGACCCCCATCAGGTATCGGGGCTTGTCCTTAGGCAGCCTTGAGGTGCTCAGCGCCACCATCCTCCAGAACTGGCCCTTGCTCTCACCCCCGCTCAGGCCCCCGATGGCGAAGCCTGGCACATCTCTCTTGGTCATCTCTGGGGGTGCAGGGGCAAGGCCAGCGGTGATCAGAGAAAAGGAAATAGGCCACAGTCTCCTCCTCTTCTTCCTCCTCACCCTCAGGGCAGACCCTGCCCAGACCTCCACAGGCCATCAGGAAAAGAGAATGTGACACAGAGAGAGAGAGAGAGAATGTGCGTGGCGTGTGTGTGTCTGAGGGCTGCTGGTGGTCTCAGCTACCGTTTATAGAATGCCTGCTGCATGTCACGGCTTCTTTTTCAATCCCCGGGAGAGAGGCCCAGGGCCCACACTCCCTTAGCTGAAACCTAAGATGAGGCCAGATGTGTTTCAAAATTTTCCAGATTTTAGAACAGTGAACATCCTACCTGCTGAAGAACAGCCTGTCATCAAACGCCATTAACATTCTGACAGCAAAATGTGTAAAGACTCCTAACAAACTGGGGTCAGTAAGTCTGGTCTTGCCACCAAATAAATTGCAAATTCTTGCGTGTTTTGGATATTAGAAGTGGGCAGGGGAATTCCCTGGCGGTCCAGTGGTTAGGGATCTGCACTTCCACTGCAGGGGGTGCAGGTTCGATTCCTGGTCAGGGAGCTAAGATCCCACATGCCTCGCAGTAAAACCAGAAAAACAAAAAACAGAAGTGGGCAATTAGGCTCCAGAATTGCAGGGCAGGGGCTGCAGGTCTGCACTGTGGTTGAGGCATGCAGAGCTTAAACCACTGGCCCAAGGCCACGTTGCCAGAGGCTCGATTCGAACCCAGGTCTAAGCCTCAAAACCAAGACTTATCTCTGGCTCCAGCTGCCCAGTTCAACTAGGGGGGAGGCCACAGCATTGACAAAGCAGGCCTGGTCTGGGGCTGGGTTTTGAAGCAGGAGTAAGCAGCAGAACCAAATGGGGATGAGTTGTTCAAATGCAGCTTCCCAGGTCTGCCCTGGCCACAGACTCTGACCCAGTCATAGGGAGAGCCTGGGTGGTCCTGGTGCAGGCGAGACTCAGAGCACAGAGAAGCACCACCGGGACAGTGCTTGTCAAACTGCAAGTGGCCGAGAAATGAATTTGATTTGATGGGATGAGATCAGGGTTGTTGCTGTTGTTTTCTTTTTAAATGACAGAGAACAGAAAATATTGTATCAAAGAGTATCTCGTGTATAATGGTAAATGCTTCAGGAAGCCTTGGTTTCCACTCTCATATATGTGCACGCATCCGGAGCCATGACACGAAATGTACTTCTGACTGTGGGTCTCCATTAAAAAGACTTACTGGACCAGGAGTGGGGGTGGGGACTGGGGGTGGTGGGCAGTTTGAGGACAAAAGGAATTACAACAGGACACTCTTCACAACAGCATACAATGATGCCAGGTGCAGGCGGGACACCATGAACAAATTTTCCCATTTATTCCTCACTTCGATCCCATGACATTGGGAGTATGTTCCCATTTTACAGAGGAAGAAAGTGAGGCTCGGAGAGGCCAAGCCACTAGCCTAAGGATGCACAGCCATGAGGCAACAGATCGGGGGGTTGGATCCAGCTGCGTGGACTCCAGAACCCAGAGTCTTGCCCGTGACACCTCACTGCCTTTGAGCCCCCATCTCTGCCTCCACTTTGTCTCCATGACCACGGTCTTGGTTCAGGCCTCACTGTCACCCTCCCCCTGGGCAACTACTCCAGCTTCCTCTATGGGCCTTACGCTTCCTATCTCACTGGGATTTTTCTCCCACTCTCCCACTCAACAGCCTTCCATGGCTCCCCAGCACCTCGGTGTGCTGTCCCACAGCCTCCACCATCAGCACAATGCCTCGGGCCCAACCCCTTGCTCCTGACTGCATGTCTCACTCCCCAGGGATGGAGCAGCTCTATGTATCTGTTAATGCTGTAGGTTCCAGAGCCCAAGGTCTGGGTTCAAATCCCAGCTCTGCAACATGCATGCTGTGTGGCTGGGTGTAAGTAACTTAACAGCTCTGTGCCTCAGTTTCCCCTCCTATAACCTTGGGAACCTGGTAGTTCCTACCTTACAGGATCTTTATGAAACCTCAATGGGTCAGTCCATGACCAGCGTTTGACAGAGTGCCTGCTGA
>NW_006787698.1:4883133-4894393 GCF_000442215.2 Lipotes vexillifer | reverse complement strand
CTGCTGAACACCCGAAAATTGATAGCTATTGGAACTTTTATTCTCCAAAGATACTCTGCTCCATGCTGCCTGAGGGCCTTTGCTTCAGCTGTTCCTTCCACCTAGAGTGCTCTTTTGTTAATTAGTAACCACTCTTGGACTTCCCTGGTGGCGGAGTGGTTAAGAATCTGTCTGCCAATGCAGGAGACACGGGTTCGATCCCTGGTCCAGGAAGATCCCACATGCCACGGAGCAACTAAGCCCATGCCGCACAACTACTGAGCCTGCACTCTAGAGCCCACAAGTCATAACTACTAAACCCAGAGCAACTAAGCCCATGCCGCACAACTACTGAGCCTGCACTCTAGAGCCCACAAGTCATAACAACTAAACCCACGCGCCCCAACTACTGAGCCCACATGCTGCAACTACTGAAGCCTGCGCGCCTAGAGCCTGTACTCTGAAACAAGAGAAGCCACCGCAATGAGAAGCCCATGCACTGCAACAAAAAGTAGCCCTTGCATGCCACAACTAGAGAAAAGCCCGCATGCAGCAATGAAGACCCAATGCAGCCAAATAAATAAATAAATAAAAATTTAAAAAGAGAGAAAAAATAATAAATAAAAGTAAGGGTTGCAATATTAACATCAGAAAAAAATAAAATTCAAAGAAACCCACATCAAAAAAAACAAGGAAACTATTTTAAAAAATAAAATTTAAAAAAACACATAGTAATCACTCTTGGGAACTCCCTGGCAGTCCAGTGGTTAGGACTCCACACTTTCACTGCCGAGGGCCTTAGTCCAGTCCCTGGCTGGGGAACTAACATCCCACAAGCCACAGTGCAGCCAAAAACAAAAGCAAAAAAAACCCCAACTCTCTCAGCACCATCACATGCCAGGCCCATGTGGGGCTCTCTGCAATGGAAAAGTCCTGGTCCTGTTGGCACATGGCTTTACCTTCGAGGCAGGTGGCCCGGAGATCCGCATCCAGCCCACCCTGGATGATGGCGAAGAGGTTCTGTTTGTCTGGCCGCTGATGGGCTGCAATGCACCGGTCCAGCCAGCGGATTGATCTGAAAGAGGACCCTGGTTGTAAGCCATAGGGACTTGGTGAGGGGTAGGGAGACAAGGCTGCAGGACCAGGATCCTCTCCCTCTCCCCCTCCCTCTCCCGACACACCCCCACACACACACACACACACACACACACACACACACACACACACACACACACACACACCTGTACATGGCCTCTTCCACACGTGGCCCTGTCACAGTGCTGCTGACCACATCATCCAGCTGCATGATGATGTCTGAGCCTGGAGAGTGAGACAGGAACACAGTCACTGGGAAAGCCCCCACGTTGAGGACAAGCTGGACCCCAGGTCCCTCTCCAGGTCTTGCTGACTCCCATTTAACCCCCAATCTGCTTATACAGCAACCAGAGGAAGCTTTTCAAAATGCACATCTGATCTTGCCACCCCCCAGCTAAAACCCTGCCCTGGCACTACTGTAGAATAAAATCCCACCTCGGGGACTCCCTGGCGGCCCAGTGGTTAGGACTCGGCGCTTTCACTGCCGAGGGCCCCGGTTCAATCCCTGGTCGGAGAACTGAAACCTCACAACCTGTGCGGTGCAGCCAAAAAAAAAAAATCCCACCTCTGCAAATTTACCCTTCAAGAACCAAATGACGTGTGTAGCAAGTGGTTCTTCATAGTGTGTTGGGTAATAGCAAGATGGGAGTCCAAGTGTTACAGGGGTCTAGTTAAGTAAACCATGGTCCAGGCCTTAATGGAAGGTTCTTTCCCACAATTCCAAAATCCAGAAACTTCTCAAAATCATAGGAATTTTCTTATGCTTATGGCATCCTCATTTGGCAGCAAAACCTGAGACAGTTGTCATCTTTTTAAAAACCTAATTTACTGTGAAGGTTCATAAGTGTTAATGCAATAAATGTGAAGTGTAGGGACTTCCCTGGCAGTCCAGTGGTTGACTCTGCACTTCCACGGCAGGGGGTATGGGTTTGATCCCTGGTCAGGGAACTAAGATCCGGCATGCCGCACGGTGCAGCCAAAAAATAGAAAAAACAAATGGTTAAGATGGTAAATTTTATGTTGTATGTATTTTAACACAATTTTTTTTAATTGAAAAAAAAGAAGTGGGCTTCCCTGGTGGCGCAGTGGTTGAGAGTCCGCCTGCCGATGCAGGGGACACGGGTTCGTGCCCCGGTCCGGGAAGATCCCACATGCCGCGGAGCGGCTGGGCCCGTGAGCCATGGCTGCTGAGCCTGCGCGTCCGGAGCCTGTGCTCCGCAACAGGAGAGGCCATGAGAGTGAGAGGTCCGCGTACCGAAAAAAAAAAAAAGAAAAAGTTAAGTGTAATACCACAGGGTACTGCCCCAGACCCAATTGAGGTACTGTGTAATAAATGGTATGTACCCTTTATTATCTTTCCAAAATGTGGGAATTCTGAATTCTGACACCTATCTGGCCACAAGAATTTCAGATTAGAGACTGTGGACTTATAGGTTAGAAATCGCAAGGAAATATTGCCAAGATGTATCATTATAGGAGAAAAGCACAGTGTACCACACTAGCCAAAGATGGGGTGATTTGAGAAGCAATAAGGATTTTAACTTCAATGGATTGAAACGTATCAAATACATTTAAACCCATGACTTCATGGTGATCCTAAAAAACAACATTAGTTTGTCATTGCTAGAAGATGCTACGTAATCAACCCATGAAAACTAGTAAATGAGGGAAAGGAATGAATCCCACTCCTCCTGTGTGAACTAAACTGCTTGGTCTCCCAGGAGTAGGTGAGAGATGTTTCTCTTTACAGAAGTAATCTGGCTAATAAATGAAGAAAGGATGACAGAATTGGAACATCACCGGTTTGCAATTCCTAATAATGGTTCCAGGGGAGGAGCATGACAGCTCACTGGGAGAGACAGGCAGACATCAGATGCCCCCTGATGGACAGACACACTGTGAAGACTTCTTGCCAAAAGGACGAAGGACTTGAATCTGGCTCTAACCTCTAGACCCAAATACCAAAATCTACAGGAAATCTAGAGGGTGGAGGAAAACTATTACACAACACCCAGGGGATGCAACCAGCAAAGTTCAGACCCAGTGAAACACTATAGGGCAAAGGAACCAGTTTCTTCAAGAAGCAAATTTCTGGGACTTCCCTGGTGGTCCAGTGGTTAAGAATCTGCCTTCCAATTCAGGGGACGTGGGTTCAATCCCTGGTCAGGGAACTAAGATCCCACATGCCGCGGGGCAACTAAGCCCATGCACCACAACTACTGAGCCCACGCACCACAACTAGAGAGTCTGTGTACTGCAACTACTGAGCCCACACGCTCTGGAACCCGTGCACCACAACTATAGAGAAGCCCGTTCGCCTCAATGAAAGATCCTGCATGCCACAACTAAGACCCGACACAGCCATAAATAAACAAACAAATAAATAAATCTTTTTTTTAAAAAAGAAGCAAATTGCTGGGGCATCCCCTGGCAGCCCAATCGTTAGGACTCTGGGCTTCCACTGCAGGGGGCATGGATCCCATCCCTGGTTGGGGAACTAAGATCCCACAAGCTGCTCGGCTCGGCCAAAAAAAAATTTTTTTAATGAAGAAAAAAAGAAGCAAAACGAAAAAGCAAATTGCTAAAAAAATGGAATTGGAAGGCGAAACTATATGATATGTAATATATATAATATATTTAAAAAGACTTAAGAGGGCTTCCCTGGTGGCGCAGTGGTTGAGAGTCCGCCTGCCGATGCAGGGGACACGGGTTCGTGCCCCGGTCGGGGAAGATCGATCCCACATGCCGCGGAGCGGCTGGTCCCGTGAGCCATGGCCACTGAGCCTGCGCGTCCGGAAAAAAAAAAAAAAAAAGATTTAAGAGATCTTTCAAACAACTGCAGTATCTGCACATTATTTGGATCCTAAAGTAAACACACTGTAAGAAAAACTGACATTTATGAAACGACTGGAACTTTGAACACTGGCCAGATATTTGATGATGTTAATGAATTATTAATTTTTTGTAGGTGGGATGATGGTATTGTGATTAAGTTTAAAAAAAAAAAAAAAGAAACTATGGGTCTTCCCTCGTGGTGCAGTGGTTAAGAATCCGCCTGCCAATGCAGGGGACACGGGTTCAAGCCCTGGTCCGGGAAGATCCCACATGCCGCGGAGCAACTAAGCTTGTGTGCCGCAACCACTGAGCCTGCGCTCTAGCCTGCGAGCCACAACTACTAAAGCCTGTGAGCCACAACTACTGAAGCCCGCGTGCCTAGAGCCCGTGCTCTGCAACAAGAGAAGCCACTGCAATGAGAAGCCTGTGCACTGCAACGAAGAGTAGCCCACGCTCACTGCAACTAGAGAAAACCCGCGCGCAGCAACGAAAACCCAACACAGCCAAAAATAATAAATAAATTAAATAAATTTTTTTAAAAAACTATGTTTTGGAGATACAAATTAAAATACTTATAGGTGAAGTGGTAGGACGTCTGAGATTCGGTTTGATATAATACACATGATCTACGAAGACTAAGAAGCTAGAAAAAGAAAACCAATGCAAAACTAGCTAAAAATTTAAAAATAAACAAGATACATAAGATTGCAACTATCAAAAAATAAAATAAAATCAATGAAGCATATCTATTAACTAGTATGTTATTTGGCTATAAAAAGAAATAAAGTACTGATGCATACTACAACATAGCTGAACCTGAAAAACATTATGTTAAGTACAAGAAGCCATTCACAAAGACCTCCTATTGTATGACTTCATTTACATAAAATGTCTAGAATACACAAATCTATAGAGACAGAAAGTAGATTACATAGGGCTGGAGGAGGGAGGAATAGGGAGTGATTGATAATGGGTACAAGACTTCTTTTTGGGGTGATAAAAGTGTTCTGAAATTAGATTGTGGTGATGGTTGTACAACTCTGTGAATCCACTGAAAACCACTGAACTGTACATTTTATTTTTATTTATTTATTTATTTTTGATCCTCTTTTTTTTTTTAATTTTTTTTATCTTTGGCCGCACTGTGCAGCATGTGGGATCTTAGTTCCCTGACCAGGGATCAAACCTGTGCCTGCTGCATTGGGAGCATGGAGTCTTAACCACTGGACTTCCAGGGAAGTCCCAACCTGTACATTTTAAATGGGTGAATTGTCTGTATATCATATCTCAATAAAGCCATTAAAAAAAAACAAAGAAGTCAACAAAACAGAAAACCAACAAATGAAGAAAATGAATAAGCCAGAAGTTGGTTTTTGGAAAAGATCAACAAACTCAAAATCAATAAACCCCTAACAGACATCAAGAAAGAAGAGATCACAAGTTTTTAACATCAGGAGTGAAAAAGGAGACATCACTACAGACACTATAACATTAAGAGGTTAATAAGAGAATATTAATGATCAACTTTATGCCAAGAAAGTTGAAATATAGTTCAAGGAATGGCCAAATTCCTTGAAAAATCCAACTTATCAAATCTGACCCAAAATGAAACACAAAATCTGAAGAGCCAAATCAAAATGTCAAATAAATCGAATTCATCATTAAAAACCTTACAACAAAACTCCAGGCCCAGGGGGATTTACTGGACAATTCTATGAAACATAACATCAATCTTAGGCAAATTCCAACAGAAAATAACATGGGAGAAGTAAAGTGGGCTGGGATACTAATGAAACATAATGGCTGTGACCTGGTGATTGTTGAAGCTGGGTGACAGGTCAATGGGGTTGTGTCTATTTTGGTATATACTTGAAATTTTCCAAAATTAATAAAAATGCAAGGTACAGAAGAATGTGCCATAAATAGCATGCTCTCATCATGGAAAAAATAAGAATAGATTTGAACTTGCTTGTATTTACATAAACTCTGGAAGAATACATAAGAAACTAGAAACAGTGGTGACTTGTGAAAGAGATGGATAGAATATAGGCATGGGAAGACCACTGTTTCCTGCACACATCTTTATATAGAAATATATACAAAATGTTTTCTTGTTCAATTTTTTTCTTTAAAGGACAAACCAAAACTCACAAGGTCCTGTAGGACCTGTCCCCAACACTCGGCTCCAGCCATGCCAGTCGTGGTCCTGCTTCAGGTCCTTTGCACTGGCTGCTTCCTCTTTCCAGAACATACTTCCCCCCTTTGGACATCTAGTTTATTCTTCCTCATCCATAGGTTTTAGGCCTAGGGCAACATTCCCTGAGCCTACAGTCTGAATCATGCCAAAAGTCCCATGTACTTGGCCTTCACAGTCAGGGTCCCAACCTTATATCTATTTGTGCCTTTGAAACAATTTTTTTTTTTTTTTGGCTGCACCATGCGGCTTGCAGGATCTTAGTTCCCTGACCAGGGATCGAACCCGTGCCCCCTGCAGTGGAAGCACAGAGTCCCAACCCCTGGACCACCAGGGAATTCCCTAATAACTTATTTTAATAATAATATATAATTATTCAAAATGTTAAAGGCACCCCCAATTTTAAAAAATACAACAGGATATTTGGTGAAAAGTCTCTTGCCCACCAAGGGAAGGATTACAAAGGGGCACAAGTAACCCTTTAGGGGTGATGGACATGTTCACTATCTTGATTATGGTGAAGGTTTCACAGGTGTATACATGTGTCAAAACGTACCAGAGGGGGGCTTCCCTGGTGGCGCAGTGCTTGAGAGTCCGCCTGCCGATGCAGGAGACGCGGGTTCGTGCCCCGTTTCGGGAGGATCCCACATGCCGCGGAGCGGCTGGGCCCGTGAGCCATGGCCGCTGAGCCTGCGCGTCCGGAGCCTGTGCTCCGCAAATGGGAGAGGCCACAACAGTGAGAGGCCCGCATAACGCAAGAAAAAAAAAAAAAAAAGAAAAAAACGTACCAGAGGGTACACTTTAATAAGTGCAGTTTATTGGATGTCAATTGTATCCCAATTTTAAAAAAAGGAAAAGAATTTAAATGCTCCCTGTCTACCAGCTCTTCAGTTTCCTTCCCTCCGAGAACCTATACTACAGTTTCTTATTTTTCTTTCCTGAGATACCGTAAGCAAATAAAAGCAAATTATGTGTTTGGGATTTTGGGGGGGTTTTTTCAATACAAATGGAAACATACAATGCACTCTACCTGCACTGTTTTTTGGGGTTTTTTTTTTCTCTTTTTTCCGCCTTTCTAATTAAGATGTTTTCACCAATGCCTGTCTCCCTTTTGGACTGTAAGTTCCACGGATGGTATGGCACCAGCACCCAGGCCCATTGCTATAAGCAGAAGCCACAGAATCTGTACATAGAGGGGTCTAAAAGCACCAGTCTGTTTGGAAGATGGGAAGTTTTGAACCTGTTTCCATAGCACTTTATGAGATTGAGAAATGTTAATTGTCCTTATGAAGGAATAGGGGATATTGATGGAGATGGGAGGGGTCTAAAGCCTCCCCGATACCTCCCTTGTTGCCCCCATTATTTCAACATATCTTTGCCCAGCTAATTTACTATTTAAGAGAAACAGTAACAAGAAAGATAATACTAAAAGCTACTATTACATGTCAGGCATTGTGATAAGAGATTTACTGACATTACATCGTTATTTTTGTGAACTAACCCCTCAGCTGAGGCTCAGGGAGGGGGATTGACTTGCCCAAAGCCAAGCAGCACGAAAGGAGCAGGCCCGCCCCACCTCCACCTCCGAAAGGCAGGGGAAGGGGCGGCTCCCCGGTATCCGCTCACCCAGCGCGTTCTGGATCTCCACGGATCTCTCGGGGCTCAGAAGGGTCTCATCACCATCGTAAGGGGAGCGGAAGCGGACGCCCTCCTCCGTCACTTCGGACAGGGACACCAGGGACACCATCTGGAAGCCGCCGCTGTCCTGAGGGAAACCCCACCGCTGGGCTGACAAGAACGGGACTGGGAAAATCCACGCCCAAGGAGGGCTCTGGGATCCCGGCGCTGACCCCGCCTTACCGTCAGCAGGTTGTGCGGCCAATTCATAAAGCCGTGGAGACCGCGGGCTTTCTGGATCAGCTCGGGGCCCTGGGGTGGGGGAAGAAGGGTCAGGCTAGGGGTGAGGGCAACCCTTGGGGCTCATATTGGGGCGACAGGGTTGGCCAACTTCCATCCTCGCTGGTCCCTCACGCCCAGCACAAGGCCTGAGCCATCCGGGACTCTCGATATGCGTTTTGTCGATAGAGTTTAGGAGGCGTGCCCGGGTCTAGGGAATCTCCTGGGCTCCCCCCACGCTTCGCCGCCGCCCAGCCCGGGGCACAGCCCACCCACCGGCCTCAGACCCAAATGGTAGGTGTTGCCCAGGCAGATGCGGCAGCCCAGCGCGTCCAGTTGCTCGGCCGTGATGCCCTTCATGGTGGCCTGCGTGCCCACTGGCATGAACACTGGAGTAGCCACCGGCCCATGTGGCAGCCGCAGCTCCCCTGCCCGGGCCCTAGAGCGGCTACACTCGGCCACCAATCTCATGATGCGCGGAGCCGACTCCAGGGATGTCGGGCTGACAACTGCCGCCATTTTGCCTGCCGGAACCACGTGGTCCGTGGAACACCCTGGGCGGCGCCATGTTGGCTGAGGTCACGTGGCGCGCGACGCGGGCCGAAGCTTGGGGAGAGCGTCCGATGAACCATGGAAACGGACGTCTGCGCGATTGTCTCTGCACTGCGCCCAGTTAGTTCCCACAGGCAGCACACTGCTGCGAAGTATTAAAATTGTCTCGGTTTGGAGGCCCGTTCCTGCCAATTCCTCGAAGTAAAAGCCTCTCTAGCTATAATTTTATCTTCCATCAAATGGGCCGAATAATAGTATCTAGACATAGGGACATTGTGAATACTGAATGACAGGATGGATGTATATAGATTTTTACACAGTGCCTGACGTAATATTTGTCAAATTTTTTTTGGCCTCCCCTCTCAGCTTTCGGGATCCTAGTTCCCCGACTAGGGATACAACCTGGGTCCTAACCCACTAATAATAATAATAACAGTATAGATATATATTAATATTTTAATAATCTTATGGTTGGAAATGGAGCTATCTGTCCTGGCCAGCAGAGGACGCGTTTGCCCCAGAAGCCTTCCTTTCGGGACCACCCGCCGAAAGCCCCGCTGATCTCAGCAAGAGCCTGACCTAGAAGCCTTGGGCTAATGCTACCAGTTTCTCAGCGTGGTGGAGTCCTCAGAGTCCACGTCTGGAAAGCGCCCACCAATGAAGCCCACCTCAGGGCCTCTGAACTTGCTATTGCCATTGTCAGCAACACTCATCTGATATTCCCACAACTGGCTCATATTTTTACCGTCAGTTGCTCCTGACTCCCCCAATCGTAAAAACCCTCCACCACCGATGACTGTATATCACATATCCTGTAATTGATATGATGCTTTTAAAAACCTCTATACAGGACTTCCCTGGCGGTGCAGTGGTTAAGAATCTGCCTGCCAGGGCTTCCCTGGTGGCGCAGTGGTTGAGAGTCCGCCTGCCGATGCGGGGGACGCGGGTTCGTGCCCCGTTTCGGGAGGATCCCACATGCCGCGGAGCGGCTGGGCCCGTGAGCCATGGCCGCTGAGCCTGCGCGTCCGGAGCCTGTGCTCCGCAACGGGAGAGGCCACAACAGTGAGAGGCCCGCGTACAGCAAAAAAAAAAAAAAAAAAAAAAAAAAACCTGCCTGCCAATGCAGGGGACACAGGTTCGAGCACTGGTCTGGGAAGATCCCACATGCCACGGAGTAACTAAGTCCGTGCAACGCAACTACTGAGCCTGCACTCTGGAGCGCGCGAGCCACAACTACTGAAGCCTGCGCGCCTAGAGCCTTGTGCTCTGCAATAAGAGAAGCCACTGCAATGAGAAGCCCTTGTACCACAACGAAGAGTAGCCCCCGCTCGTTGTAACTAGAGAAAGCTGCAGCGTACATCAATGAAGAGGCAAAGCAGCCAAAAATAAATAAGATAAACAAATTTATTTTTTTAAAAAACCCTCTATACATTGACAATACCCAAATTTTTATTCTCAGCATAGTCTTCTCTCCTGATCCCATCTCCTTCTTTCTTTTTTTTTTCAAGAAGATGTTGGGGGTAGGAGTTTATTAATTAATTTATTTATTTTTGCTGTGTTGGGTCTTTGTTTCTGTGCGAGGGCTTTCTCTAGTTGTGGCAAGCGGGGGCCACTCTTCATCGCGGTGCGCGGGCCTCTCACTATCGCGGCCTCTCTTGTTGCGGAGCAGAGGCTCCAGACGCGCAGTCTCAGTAGTGGTGGCTCACGGGCCTAGTTGCTCCGCGGTATGTGGGATCCTCCCAGACCAGGGCTCGAACCCGTGTCCCCTGCATTAGCAGGCAGATTCTCAGCCGCTGCGCCACCAGGGAAGCCCTCCCATCTCCTCTTGAGAGATGCCTCCTTGACACCCCCAGTGGGCATCTGTAGACATCCAAACTCCACATGTCCAAAGCAGAATTCATGATTGTCCTCCCAAGCTTGCCTACCTACCTCTGTCTTCCCCTTCTCAGTAGTACCAGCTCATGCCCTCCACCTCTGGGACTGAACTTAAAAAAGGCCTAAAGGTTTGGAGGGATTAGTGTCACTACTGGCCAGGCTGTGATTTGGAGGGGGTTAGGCAGTAGATGAAGGAGGGTGAAACCTACATATGAGATGCCTTAGTGACTCATGGTGATGGAGTTGAGCAGTTTGGGGAAGATGGAATTGCGTAGTTAGTCCCTGGACCTGCTCATGACTGAAGGTGGTGAAAGCAAGAAGTCTAAAGAGGTCGGCACTTGTGTCCTCCACTGGGGTGGGGACAAGTTCACTGACAGCATACTGACTCCCATTGGCCCCCTATGGTGGACTTCTGGGAAAACCAGTTGATACTCAGAGCCTGTGGGCCCCTGACAATAAGTATGGGAAGCCAAGGGAGGCTTGATCTTAGCATGTGCATGTTTATTCTCAGCCCATTATTGTTAAATAAGTCAGTTATGAAATGGCTTTGAAGAAGTCTGTTAATTTTCTTGGTATTTACAATTCAAACAACTACTGTTTATTTAAGATGCATGGAGGGGAGCCACTTGGGGGGTCACAGTGAACGGGAGCACACTTAGGAACACTTGCACCCTGGTGATGCTTCCTCCTTTCCTGGCTGGGGCTGTGTAGAGATGCTCAGCTGAGGTCATGGACAAAGACAGCTCCATGTTCACAAACGTTTTCTTAGATGGAGTCAACAGGGGCACAGGTGGCGTGTACACATTTTTCTGGGCACTGAAAGAGTCTTTCCCT
>NW_006787698.1:4875843-4883045 GCF_000442215.2 Lipotes vexillifer | reverse complement strand
GTAAAGAACTTAGTAGCAAAGTAGAAAAGTGATTTCCACTTCTTTCTCTAATTTAGCAGTTCCCTGCCTAAGCAAAGCAAAACTCATGACAAGATGGGCTGCATTCACCCCTGCTGTGTGTTCCCAACTCTATCCTGGTTTTTTTTTTTTTAATTTTTTAAAATTTTATTTTATCTTTATTTATTTATTTTTGGCTGCATTGGGTCTTCCTTGCTGCGTGTGGGCTTTCTCTAGTTGTGGCGAGTTGGGGCTACTCTGCTGCGGTGCACGGGTTTCTCATTGCGGTGGCTTCCCTTGTCGCGGAGCGCGGGCTCTAGGCGCGCGGGCTTCAGTAGTTGTGGCTCGCGGGCTCTAGAGCGCAGGCTCAGAAGTTGTGGCGCTCGGGCTTAGTTGCTCCGCGGCATGTGGGATCTTCCCCGAGCAAGTCTCAAACCCGTGTCCCCTGCATTGGCAGGGGGATTCTTAACCACTACGCCACCACGGAAGTCCCTATTTTTTAAAAAATTCCTTCCCCAAATAAAATGTCATTTATTTCAAAAAAATAAAATAAGTAGTACCAGCTCAGTCCTTCCAGCAGCTCAGACCAGAAACTTCAGAATGGTCCTTGAGCCCTCACTGTCTCTCACTCCCTACATCTGATTTATCAGCAATTTCTGGTTGCTTTGCTTTCTAAATCTATCCAGAATCAACCACTTAACAACCTCTCCATAGCTCTCACATTGGTCAAATCACCAGCCTCTCTTGCCTGGATTATTGCAGTAGACTCCTCACTGAACTCTTGGCTTCTCACCTAACCTGAAGACATTTTGAAGGAAATGCTTTCAACATTTCACCATTATGTATGATGTCTCTAAGTTTTTTGAAGATGCACCATATTAAGTAAAGAAAGGTGCTTTCAATTCCTTGTTCACTCACAGATTTGTATCATAAATGTTTATTGTATGCTTTTTCCATATCTATAGAGATAACCATATTATTTGCCTCATTGAAAATATCAAATCAGGGAATTCCCTGGCAGTCCAGTAGTTAGGACTCCAAGCTTTCACTGCTGAGGGCCCAGGGTTCAATCCCTGGTAGGGGAACTAAGATCCTGCAAGCCTCAGGGCCAAAAAAAAAAAAAAACCAACAATGAAAAGAAAAGAAAGTCCAATCATATAATATTTACTTTATAATTTATTATATACATTTTATTTCCATTCCTGAAATAAATCCAGCTTGGTCATGGTATCTTTTTTTTTTTTTTTTTTTCAGTCCGCGGGCCTCTCACTGCCGTGGCCTCTCCCGTTGCGGAGCACAGGCTCCGGACGCGCAGGCTCAGCGGCCATGGCTCACGGGCCCAGCCGCTCCGCGGCATGTGGGATCTTCCCAGACCGGGGCACGAACCCGCGTCCCCCGCATCGGCAGGCGGACTCTCAACCACGGCGCCACCAGGGAAGCCCGGTCATGGTATTCTTTTATATATTGTGACATTTAACATTTATTTCTATTTTAAAAATTTGCATTTCTGTTATAAATTATATTGGTTGATAATTTTCCTTTCACGTACTGTCTTTGCCTGAGTTTCGTGTTCAAATTACGCTAACTTCGTTAATTGAGGAGTTTCTGCTCTTTCTATTTTCGGGAAGAAATTGTGCAAGATTGGAGTGATTTGCATCTTGAATGTTTTATTGGCCTTACCTGTAAATCCATCTGGTTATATTGTTTTTCTTGTAGGAATACTTTAAACTACCAATTTAAGTCTTGTAATGATTATAAAGGACTATTCAAATTTTCTATTTCTTCTCAAGTCGATTCAGGTAAGTAGAATGTTTCTAAGAATTTATTTCGTTTACGTTGTCAAGTTTATTGGCCTGTGGTTGCTCCTAATGTCCTCATATTATTTTATTCCCATCTTTATGGAGCTCAAATGCAGAGGTTTGAGTTATTCATAGTCCTTGAATGGTGGCACCTTATCATTGTGATCCATGTAGGACCTCTCCTTCTACCTTTCTTCTCTTTAATCCCCATTCCCCTATCTTCACATCCTATGGGTTTGTGTATACCTTTTTATTTGATATTAAAATAACTACTCCAGGGACTTCCCTGGTGGCTCAGTGGTTAAAGAATCCACCTGCCAATGCAGGGCACATGGGTTCGAGCCCTGGTCCGGGAAGATCCCACATGCCACGGAGCAACTAAGCCCGTGTGCTGCAACTACTGAGCCTGTGCTCTAGAGCTAGCTAGCCACAACTACTGAAGCCCACGCACCTAGAGCCCGTGCTCTGCAACAAGACAAGTCACCGCAATGAGAAGCCCCCGCACCGCAACAAAGAGTAGCCCCCGCTCGCCGCAACTAGAGAAAGCCCGCACACAGCAATGAAGACCCAATGCAGCCAAAAATAAATAAGTTAAATAAATAAATTTTTTAAAAAAACTACTCCAGGGGACTTCCCTGGTGGTCCAGTGGTTAAG
Organism: Lipotes vexillifer; assembly: GCF_000442215.2. Lineage (NCBI taxonomy): Eukaryota > Metazoa > Chordata > Mammalia > Artiodactyla > Lipotidae > Lipotes > Lipotes vexillifer. The sequence goes on along the minus strand of NW_006787698.1, from coordinate 4,880,594 downwards.
AATCCGCCTTCCAGTGCAGGAGACGGGGGTTTGATCCTTGGTCAGGGAACTAAGAACCCACATGCCGCGGGGCAACTAAGCCCGCGCGCCACAACTACTGAGCCCACACGTTCTGGAGCCAGCGCTCCACAACTAGAGAGAAGCCCACTCACCGCAACGAAGAGCCCGTGAGACGCAACGAGAGATCACACGTGCCGCAATTAAGACCCTATGCAGCCAATAAATAGATAAATATTTTAATATTTTATAAATAAATAGAAAATAAAATAAAATAACCTCTCCAATTACTTTCATGTTATGATAACCCTTAAATATTTTTTATATCCCATTATTTAAAAATTTTCTGTCTCGTTTGTGTATATTTAGAAAAAAACAAAAAGCTGGATTTTTATACTTTTTCACCGTTCCAATGATCTTTGCCTTTTATTGACAAGTGTAGTCAATTTACATTTATAATGGTTACCAATATACAATTATAATGGATCTGATACCATCTTTTTACAGGCTTTCTATTCTTGTAGCTTCTGTGGGTTCTTTTGTTTTTTCTTTCCCATCTCTCTTGCCTTCTTTTGAATCAGTAAAAAAAATTTTCTCAATTCATTTTCCCTCTTATTTTATGAAACTTCTGTGCACTTTATATTTTTGTGGTAGATGCTCTAGCAATTTTAAGTGGCATACTTAACAAATTATAGATTTTTACCTTTACCATGGTCCCAATCAACTTAAGGGTTCTAGACAGTTGAACTCAGAACTCAGAAGGCTTGTCTGTCCCGTGTTTGATATCTTGATTGGGGTTTTTTTCCTCACAAATTTGGCATTATTGTTGTTCTTGTTGTTTTATACAACCAATGTTTATAAATATATTCACATATATAGCAATATCTTTGCTTATAACTTCTACTCACAGATCTCAGATCAATTTCTGTTTGTCAGAAGTACCTCTTTGACACTTTTTTCAATAATAAGAACCCTGTGTTGATAAACTGTCTAAATTTCTGTTTACTTAAAAGAAATTTATTTTGCCCTGGTGTTTGAAAAATTGTCTCACCGAATATAGAATTCTAGGTTGACAATTATTTTCTCTTAGAACATTGAATTTATTCCACTTGCGGCTTCTATTATCACTTAAGAAATAGTAAGTGATATTGTAATGTAAATGCTATTTCTTGAGATCTGTTTTTGTCTTTCTGGTTTCCTTTAAGAATTATTCCTGGGCTTCCCTGGTGGCGCAGTGGTTGAGAGTCCGCCTGCCGATACAGGGGATGTGGGTTCGTGCCCTGGTCCGGGAAGATCCCACATGCTGAGGAGCGGCTGGGCTCTTGAGCCATGGCCACTGAGCCTGCGCGTCCAGAGCCTGCGCTCTGCAACGGGAAAGGCCACAACAGTGAGAGGCCCGCGTACCGCAAAAAAAAAAAAAAAAAAAATTATTCCTTTATCTTTGCCAGTTTGCAATTTCACATGATGTATCTAATAATTTTAATTTATTTTGTTTGGGATTCCCTGGACTTCTTGGATCTGAGGATTGCGGTCTTTCCATAATTTTGGCAAATTCTCAGTTATTCTCTCTTTGAAGAGCTGCACTTGTCTGTAACTAAGCCTCAACACAGGTAGCTGTGAGTAGAATGCTGCCCCTCCTGAGAAGTTAGCCCTCCGACTGGGGAGCAAGCTCTTGCTACTGGTTACTCCAGTCTGGACTGGAGTTTCCATCTCGCTGCACTGGTATAAAGGAGGGAGGGAGGAGATATCAAATACCAGCTTCCTGTTCTAACCGAATTTACTCATAGATTTTTTACAATAGTTGTTTCCTCATTTACTGTATGCCCTTGAGACTATTTCCAGAGACTTTAAATGATTGTTTTTTAATACTTTTCACCAGTGTCACTAAGAAGTGGATCTGTGAAGCTCCTCAAGCTAGCATGCAGGAGATCAATTACCTTTTAAATATTTTTTGATGTTTTTATTTCCCATTCACAAAATTAAATATATTCGCAGTATATACATATATCAAATCATTATGTTGTACACCTAAACTAGTACAGTGTTATATGTCAATTATATCTCAATAAAGGGGGGGGGAAGAAATCTTTTAGAAAATATGAAAAAAGTTTAAAATGGTAAAATTTATATTTTACATATTTTACCACAGTATATGGTAAATATATATATGTAAATAAAACGTGTGCACTAACAAAAAATGTATGAAATACAAACAAAATTTTGAAAACTCAGGAATTTAATAAATGACTAATGATTCCATTTTAATTAAATAGATTTAAGTTTTTAAAATAGATAATACATGCTTCAAAAATACTCATAAAATGTATACTGTGAATTATCTTTCCCATGCCTGTCCCATGTAAATAGTTCTCATCTCTTAATTTTTTTTTACCTCTTAATATTAAGTGATGTTTAGTATTCATTCATTTTTCTTTTTCTTCTTCTTTTTTTTTTTTGCTGCGTTGAGTCTTCGTTGCTGCACACCGGCTTTCTCTAGTTGCGGCGAATGGGGGACTACTCTTCGTTGCCGTGCCCAGGCTTCTCATTTCGGTGGCTTCCCATTTCGGTGACACGGGGGGCTTCAGTAATGCGGCGAATGGGCTCAATTGCTCCACGGCATGTGGGATCTTCCCCGACCAGGGCTCGAACCCCTGTCCCCTGCATTGGCAGGCAGATTCTTAACCACTGCAGCACCAGGGAAGTCCTTAGTATTCAGTCTTGTCTATACTTACATATTTTTCAGCACATAAAAGAAAATATGTACTTTATTGTTGCAGTTGTTTTGTTTAGGGTTGATTCATCTCAATATACTAATGGTGGGTTGTTGTTGTTTTTTAATCTTCTGGAATCTTTCATAGACTAACAGTTTTTGAACTGTCATTTTCCACTAGTCATGGATCACTGACTCATGGAATTGTCTAAAAATTTCGAAACCCTTACAACTTACTCGAGTATAAGTTTCATAATAGTTTTTTTAAAAACTCAATAGCATAAAGGAGGTATGGGAGAAATTGCTGTGTGTCCCACAGCTATACAACTAATAAAATCATATTATACTACATCTAGTCCCTGTGACTTGTTTAATATTCCTTACAAGTATGTTTGTAAAATTCATTTGTGTTGTATGTAGTTGTGATCCATTCATTTCTTTTTTATGTATTGGTATAAATATACCACGATGTACTTATAATTTCTCCAGTCAATGGACTTGTGAACTCTTCAGTTTTTGTTTTTTAAGATTTATTCATCATTTATTTATTTATTTATTTATTCATTCATTCATTCATTCATTTTTGGCTGCATCCGGTCTTAGTTGCAGCATGCGGGATCTTCGTTGAGGCATGCTGGATCTTTCGTTGCAGCACGCAGGCTCTTCGTTGTGGTGTACAGGCTCCAGAGCACATGGACTCTGTAGTTTGCAGCACTCGGGCTCTCTAGTTGAGGCATGCGAGCTCAGTAGTTGTGGCACAGTCTTAGTTGCCCCACGGCATGTGGGGTCTCAGTTCCCTGACGAGGGATCGAAGCGTCCCCTGCATTGTAAGGCAGATTCTTTACCACTGCACCACCAGGGAAGTCCCCAGCTTTTGTTTTGTGTGTTTGGTTTTGCTATTATAAACAGTGCTGCTCTGAGCATTTGTGTGTGCATCTCATTGTACACTTCTGCAAGAATCCTAGGAATAGAACTGCAGGACCCTAGATCAGGTGGATATTCAACTTGAAAAGGCAGGACCAACTTTTTTCAAGGTGATCACACCAATTGACATCCACAACAGTAGTGTGGATAAGCTTCCTCATCAGGTTTTCACCAACTATATTTATAGAACTGTTCAATTTTGCCAATAGGGTGCCTGAGAAATGGCATCTCCTTTGGCTTTAATGTGCATTCCATGATTTTATGCTGCTGAGGTTGAACACTCTTTTCAGACGTTTGAGCCATTTACTGACATCTTTCATTTCTCAGATGATTTGGCAGCAGAATTCAACACAGCTGAGCTGAACACTCCTTTTTAAAATATATATGTACTGGGACTTCCCTCGTGGTGCAGTGGCTAAGACTCCATGCTCCCAGTGCAGGGGGCCCGGGTTCGATCCCTGGTCAGGGAACTAGATCCCACATGCATGCCACAACTGAGAGTTCGAATGGTGCAATTAAAGATCCCGTAACTAAGAACTAACTAAGATCCCGTAACTAAGACCTGGCACAGCCTAAATAAATAAATAAATTTAAAAATAAAATAAAATATGTGTGTGTGTGTGTGTGTGTGTGTGTGTGTGTGTGTGTGTATAAAATCTTCATATGGAACAAAAATACAAAATATTGGTCTTTGGAGGTTGTAACTACAAGAGTGTTCAATGAATGGTACTTTTGTATTTCATGCACTTTTCTGTATTTGTAATATTTCACATTTCTGAATGTATAAAAAATTCAGAAAGTACAAAAGGTGAACAAACTCATCTCCCCCACACTCACTTTCCAACTCAGCCTTTCCTAATAACATGTTTTATCAGATTCTTGTGTCCTTCTAGTGTTTTTTCATGCAAACAGAAGCAAATATTAAGTTAAATACTTACTTTTATCCCTTTATACACAAAAGGAGGCTTGCTAGTTACCGTGGGGCATGCACTTCCCTTCTTGTGTACACCTTGGAGGCCATCCCATGTCAGTACATAGTCTCCTTGTTCTTTTTCTTTTTTAAATTAATTTATTGGGCTTCCCTGGTGGCGCAGTGGTTGGGAGTCCGCCTGCCGATGCA
>NW_006787698.1:4856457-4875691 GCF_000442215.2 Lipotes vexillifer | reverse complement strand
AAAAAAAAAAAATTAATTTATTTATTTTAAAAAACATTTGGCCACACTGCATGGCTTGCGGGATCTTAGTTCCCCAACCAGGGACTGAACTCAGGCCCTTGGAGTGAAAGTGAGGCATCCCAACCACTGGACCACCAGGAAATTCCCATCCTGGGAATGTCTTTTTCAAAAGTTGTCTAGTATTCCAAAGTACAAGTAGACCATCTCTCACTTATGGAGTCACCTGTTGAGTCTCACTTGTGTTGTGAGTAATCTTTTGCTTCTACAAACAAGGCTGCAATGAATGATCTTGTATTTAAGTCATTTCACAGGGCAGCAAGTATTTCTTTAGGAAGATTTTCCAGCATCTAGATGACTAGGTCAAAGAGAATAGTAAATCCTACCCAGTGCCCTCTGTAGGGTTTGTGGCATTTGCACCTTCACCAGCAAGCAGTATATGGAAGCGCCTGTTTCTGCACAGCCTCTCCAATGCGGTTTCACCTGCCCCCTTAACAGGAGGACTCTGGTAACTCCGTGTTATTATTATTATTTTATTATTATTTTAAACATGCATTTTCTTTTTTTCCCTTTTTAAAAAAATTTATTTAATTTAATTTATTTTTGGCTTCATTGGGTCTTCGTTGCTGTGCATGGGCTTTCTCTAGTTGTGGCGAGCGGGGGCTACTCTTCGTTGCAGTGCGCAGCTTTCTCTTTGTGGTGGCTTCTCGTTGCAGAGCACGGGCTCTAGGCGCACGTGTTTCAGTAGTTGTGGCGCGCGGGCTCAGTAGTTGTGGTTCATACGGGCTCTAGAGCGCAGGCTCAGTAGTTGTGGCGCACGGGCTTAGTTGCTCCTTGGCGTGTGGGATCTTCCCGGACCAGGGCTCGAACCCGTGTCCTCTGCATTGGCAGGCGGATTCTTAACCACTGAAGCCCCTTCGTGTTATTTTTAATGTGCATTTCTTTTATTCCCGGTGAGGTCTTGCATCTATTCTTCACTCCCACCTTTTTTTTTTTTTTTTTTTTCCAGTACGCGGGCCTCTCACTGTTGTGGCCTCTCCCGTTGCGGCGCACAGGCTCCGGACGTGCAGGCTCAGCGACCATGGCTCACAGGCCCAGCCTCTCCGCAGCATGTGGGATCTTCCCGGACCGGGGCACGAACCCGTGTCCCCTACATCGGCAGGCGGGCTCTCAACCACTGCGCCACCAGGGAAGCCCACTCCCACCTTCTTGAAACATTCTTCCTATAGCTTTTCTAGTCTCATTCTCCTGATTTTCCAATATTTCTTTTTGTTCTCCCCCAAAATTATGATGATTAAGAGCCAACGCTGCCAACACTAATGGAGCAGGTGCCAGTGTGTGTCGGGTGTCTGGTAAGCCATACGCTGTCATTGCCTTATTGGACTCTCACAGGACAATGAGGTGGGTACTATTATCATCTCCATTTTATGAATAAAGTAATTGACGCAGAGATATTTACTAACTCACTCCTGGTCACAGGAGTAGTAATCCAGGAACAGGAATTGAAATCTCGTCCTGTCTGAGCCCTGTGAAGCCGCCCTCTTCTTATACAGCTTCTTTTCCTGAAGAAGGCAGTATTAGGGATTGCAGCACAGAGCAGGGGCGAAAGGGTTACAGCCAGAGGAAGTGGAAGAGGGGATTCAGGCTCTGTCACTCAGAAGCCAGGTGACTTTAGTCAGGCGATGGCCACTCTGTGAGTCTCAGTGTCTTCATCTTTAAATTGGGGCAGAGGGTCATTATGAAGGTACACAGTAAATGCCAACATACACACATGAATAAACATTATGGAGCCCCTACTCTGTGTCAGGCACTGTTCTCACAGCTGGCAACATAGCAGTGAAAAAACAGACAAAAATCCATTCCCTGGAGGGGTGAACAAGAAAAATTTGTAAAACACATCATGTCTCAGGTGGTAGTGAGTGTTGGGAATAAAGAGGGCAGGAAAGGAGAGGAGTTGGGAGGTGACTATTTTAAGTAGCGTGGTCAGGACCAGACTCACTGAGAAGGTGAGATTTGAGGTAAGGCCTGAAGGAGATGAGGGAGGGGCCAAGTGAGATCCGAGAGAGCATTTCAAGCAGTGGGAACAGTGAGAGCGAAGGCTCTGTGAGGTGGGAATGTATCTGGATCGTTTGCAGTGCAGCAGGGAGAGCAGTGTGGCTGGAGGGAGTGAGGGAAGGAGGGGAAGCTGAGTGTGGCAAGGTCACAGCGTGAGATCCTGAAAGGCCTCTGGTTTGAGGTGGGGACTTGGCGTTCCTCTGAGCTAGATAGAAGCATGGAGTGAAGGGAGCCTTTTCTATCACCAGAGGTAAAGTCGGGGTTGGAGGTGGGGTGCAGTGGCACCTGCTTTACCGTTTCGGCGCCGCTCAGCAGGGAGGGCTGTGGGGGGGGCCACAAGACAGCCCGTTGTGGCAGCGCTACGAGCGCGGCTTCAGCACTCTGGATAGAGCCACGCACGTCGCCCGGAGACCAGGGAGGCAGCCGCCCTCGGGGCGGAGCCTGCGGAAGCGGCCTATTAAAAGCGGCGCGCTTTGCGCAAGGGCCCATCCCATAGGAGCGGGGCCATGGGTGAAGCTTGAGAAACTGTCCAATTACAAGCGCTGGCTCGATGACACAGCGTACGATGTCAAGGGGCGGAGGCTGTGAAAAGCACCCGTTCGGAGCGGGGCCTGTTGATTGGCCCTGTTGAAACGTCGGTGCGCCAAGAGGCGGTCCTAGGGGCAAGGAGGACGTCGTTTTGCACAAGCGGGTCCTCGGGTGATTTCTGCGACCCTCAAGTGGAAGCCCGCGTACCTTTCCCGGTGCGTGACCGGGGTTGGTACTCTCAGTAGATTCCCCAACCTCCCCTTCCTTGGGGTCCCCGCAACTGCGCAGCGTACCCCCAAAACTAGAAGTAGGGGATTGCCCTTACGGAGTGGGTACTAAGGTCCTAGGACCCAGAAGGGCAGGAGTTTCTGGGCGTGGAGTGGAAAATCCAGAACCTCTGGGTGAGAGTTGGGGGTTTGAATACCTCTGATGTTGAAATAGGGGTCCCAGAAGCCTGGATGGTATTTTCTCTGGTTTATACAGCTGGGGGTGGGAGCTGTCTTGTGAGATAGTCTCGGCCCCCACAGACCTGGTGCCAGGATGCCAGCATTTTGGGAAACACTGGGAAGGCCACAGAGGACTTGCGAGATAGTCTCGGCCCCCACAGACCTGGTGCCAGGATGCCAGCATTTTGGGAAACACTGGGAAGGCCACAGGCCCAGGACTTGCGACCTGTGCGGAATGACCTCTGTGGCCACTCCTTAAACATTCCTGCTTGTTTTCCCACAGCACAGCAGAGAGCTGGTGAGTCTGGACCCCTCTCCTTCCTGTGTCCTGGGGCAAGGCAATGCATCTCTCTTGGTCCCAGTCAGCTGTCTGGGATATTCAGTTTTATCCCCTCTTGGGTCTGGAAGTTGATCCCTCACCAAGTCCAGTGGACTTCTGCCACATAAATCACTCTGAACCTCAGCTCAGATGTTCCAGAACTCAAGCCTCTTTCCTGGTCTCTCAGCCTCCATTTTCGCCTCTCCCACACACATGTTCTTTGCCCAATAGCCAAAGGGACTGTTCCTGAGCATCACTCAGCCTGGGTTCTTCCCAGCTCAGAATCTTTCCATGGCTCCCCATTGTCCTCAGGATAAAGGTTAGAAGACCTCTGCCTGCCTGTCAAGGCCCAGCACTGGGTGGCTCCAGGATTACATCAAACCACACTTTTTCCTTTTTGCAACCAAAACGCCTCACTCATCTGACTTTAGCTCCTTGAAGTCCATTCCCACCTCTCAGAATTGTCTGAGCCGTCTGTTCCCTTGGCATGGCATACCCTTGGCTCACCACCCCCAACACTGTCCTGAGATACAGAAAACCTTTCCTGACACTCCCTGCCCCAGCTGGGACAGGGCCCTCTTGGGTGCCTGGAAGCTCCATGAGGGCAGGGGCCAGGTTCACTGCCACATTCCCAGCCTGCAGTACAGGACTGATACGTAAGCAATACCCAATAAATACATGTTGCATGAATGAAACAAATGAGCACATGAAGTTTCCATTTATTCCGGGATGGGTTAGAATGAGCCTCTCAACCAAAAACACGTGCTGCACTGTTGCCCAAAATTGTGTACAGAGGTCTTGGAACAGGCCTGCAAAGGGAAGGAAGAGCCGGCGTGGCACTCACACCTGGACATGGACTCCTGAGGCTGGACAGCCCAGCTGCAGAGAGGTCCAGGCCTGGGTCCTTAGGGGCAGGGCCAGCCCTGTTGGTTACACAAGAATGGTTGATGATCGGAGGTCCCTGCCAAGGTAGAGTAGTCGGGCAGCTGGGTGGTGACTTCAGGTCAGGCTGGGCCCCAGTGACTGCTAAATCTAGAGGCGCAAATCCTGGATTTGCCTCCCGCATTCCTGCTCAGAAGCCCCCTTTCATCCTAGGTTTCTAATCCCCAATACTTCTCCCTGGGATCAGTTCAAATTACCGGCAAGGCCCTGCCCCTCCCTGGGAAATCTCCTCACCCCGCCATGAGGTGTCAGTCACATGCTTCCTCCCTTCCTACCTTCCCTCGAAAGACACCCTCCAGGGTGGTGCCCAGTCCCAGATCACTGACCCCCAGGGCCTATCCACCAAGCACCCTGTCCCGATCCAACTTGCTGAGGCTGTGGGCCATCGACCCTTCTGCTGAGACTCCTGGTGCTCTCTGCTGGTGACTCCAGGACGCATGACACCATCCTCCAGCAACATGTGGGCCAAGAAGTCTCTTCATAAGCCAGCTGTTGCCCACCATGGCCCTGGCTGAGGAGGAGGAGCTGGAGAAGCAGCTCTACTAGGACCTCCTCCAGGCTGGCCTCCTGGACTTGGAGGGCAATAGGCCTGGGGGGAGGCCTCAGTCAGCCTTGAAGGAGTGACGCACCAGCAGCAAGGCCTTCTTCATGCTCAAGGTGTCAGCCACACCTTCCTGAACCCAGCTTCCTGGGGGTGGTCCTGAGGGCTGGGATACTGTTGTTGGCCAGCTGCCTCACCACCAGTGAGGTCCCTGAGCAGAGTCAGGGTGCCAAGGATCTGGGCTCACGAGCTGTCTCCTCAGGACAGTTACCCGTGCTGCAGATGCTGCTGGCTCTGTGGTGTCCAGACCTGACTACGGTAACCCTGTCTGTGTCCGACAAACTCCCAGGGCTGTGCCTGCATGAATAAAGATGAAACCTTCACCCAGCCTTGTACTGGGTCGAATATTGTCCCCCAAAACGGTATTTCCAAGTCCTAACAGCTGATATCTGTGAACGTGACCTTACTTGGAAAGGTCTTTGTAGATGTTTTTAAGGATCCTGGGATGAACTCATCCTAGACTAGGTTGGGCCCCAAATCCAATGACCGGTGCCCTTATATAAGGGAGGAGACTTAAGACACAGAGACTCACAGGAAAATGTCACGTGAAGACAGAGGCAGAGATTGGTGTGATGCTGTCACAAGCCAAGGGGCGCCTGGAGCCACCAGAAGCTGGAAGAGGCAAGGGGAAATCCTGCTTGCTTCCCAGTTAACCCCCTCTTTTTGGCAATAAACTTGTACTGACCGTGGCAAAGACTCAGATAGGCATCTGATCAAAGATAAGCCACCCGGGGTCTAGCCCTTCCCCGACAACAGATGAACATGGCAGCGAGTCTCAACTCCCTGAGGACCTGTCACCATAGGTACATATTTTTCCACTGCCTTCCCTAACCTTGAGATTCATTCCCTTGCGGTGAGTCTGCATTCAGAAATGTGAATGGTGGTGGTGGCTGCTGCTTGGGAAACCAATGTTGAAACCTGTGTTGAAAAAGCAGGTCCATAGTTGAAGGCATTTGGCAAGCGTTGCAGGAGTGTTCCTCGCCGTGGACTTCTCAGTGACACAGCTTCCGTCCACACCTTTATCCTATCTTCTGAAACATAAGTTCCAAGTGATCTTGTGTGGGTCTCTTTTTTTCCATCCCCTGGACCTGTCTGGGAGAGGAGTCAAGGCTGGAAGCCATCCCTCAGGTCTATCTCTGGTCTCCAAGTGCAAATGCTTGAGGGGTCCCAGGGCACTTCAGGCCAACACAAATGTTTGCACTCTGGGACCCACTCCCAGGGCTGGACCATTTGGCATCCCAGGCCTCCTCTGCTCTGGCAGTAAGCAAAATTCTTCCAATGTTTCCTCTTTTAGTGGAGAACACCTTTCTCTCACCTCCCCAAGAAGGCAAATCTTCATCCTTTGAAGGCACACTGGACTTTCTGCCTCAGCTGAGTGATTCTGAGTCAAGAATGGTTCGCACTTCTCCCAGAGGCCATGGTTAACCAAGCACAGGAGGCCAAGGGGCCACAATCTTTTTTTTTCGTGTGTGTGCCGTACGTGGGCCTCTCACTGTTGTGGCCTCCCGTTGCGGAGCACAGGCTCCCGACGCGCAGGCTCAGCGGCCATGGCTCACGGGCCCAGCTGCTCTGCAGCATGTGGGATCTTCCCGGACTGGGGCATGAACCCGCGCCCCCTGCATCGGCAGGCGGACTCTCAACCACTGCGCCACCAGGGAAGCCCGAAGGGGCCACAATCTTGAACAGTACCTGGTCTGAGAGAGTGGAGAGGCAGCAAGACTAGGTGGGTTCCTGTAGAGATGCAGTCCCAGGCCTCGCTGAGGGGCTTGTTCCAGACAGGCGGGTAAAGGAATCTGGGCACGACCCCCACTCTCTTGCGGACGCAGGGCCAGAGTTGAGAAGGGCTGCTCTGGGGAGGGTTCCTCCACCTGCGCACTGCTGACATTTAAGTGTAGAATGGTCAGCAGCATCCCTGGCCTCTACCCCACTAGGTGACAGATGTCTCCCAACCACTGCAAAATTACCCAGGATCGTGAAGCACGCCAACAGTGCACTTTGTGGAACACACTCGAGGTGGGGCGGCACCAGGGGAAAGGCCGTGGCTGCTGCAGACACAAAGCGCCATCCTGGCATGGATGGTTCTGTGGCTGGGTTCCCTAGATCCTGGCATCTTTCAGCCAGATTCAACTGGGCTTTTTTAGGTTACACGTACCCAACCTACAAGGATGTTTTACTCCGTGGTGACTTGAAATTGCACTTAAAACTATATGAGAATTCATGGAGAAAACAAAGCATGCCCAACTGTGTGAGCAAACCCCCTACAGCAGTGTGGGTCTCCAGAAATCACTCTGCAGCCCAACGGGAGAGCTGGGACTATGGCGCCGCTGCGACACCGGTCCTACAAGCTGCCAGGAAACTGGGTTGCTGGCCTTGGCCGTTCTCTGGTGACCAGGGACTGCCCTGGCCCCCACACCCTGCCTTCCTGTGCTGGGAACAGAGTGGAGGAAGCTGCCCATCTTGCTGCTGGTGGCCCAGACACCCAGGCCTACGACAGGCAGAGTTTTGTTTTTCTTTATTCGTCTACATTCAGCTCAATTCAGATGTACTGCCTGAATGAACCAGACATACAAAAAAACTCTTTCCCACTGGTTTTTAAAATAAAATCTTCACTTATAAAACTGAAACACTAAAGCATTAAAATACAGAAAGCTCGTTTAACTCACTTCACAAAAGCATTAACAGATGATGTATCCCTTCCGTTGCTATTTAAAGACAAACTGAGTTAACACTAACACCAATTGTAAATAGACAGAGGGATACTTAATTGCAAGAACTCAAAAAAACTCTACTCAGACAAAGTTGTAATGGCAACTAACAAACCACTGAAGACACGGAGTCCCAAACACAGCTAAATATGGGTCACAGGACGGGTCACAGGAGTGACCAGCTGCACCTCACAACACAGCAACGTGGACAGGGTAGGGCGGAAGGGGCCTGGAGAGGCCGGTTGACATGTTAACTGTGATGCATAAAACTGAATCTTACAACGGGGGAGTAAGTGCAGAAGGTACAAATCTTCACCCCTTGGGGGCTTTATCTGTACTGGTAGTTCATGCTGTGATCTGCGTTTCTGCCGTAGCCCCCCTGTGACGACTGGTAGGAGCTGGGAGGGCCGCTGTAATTCTGGCTGGACCCCGGGGAGTTGTAGTTCGACTGTGATGAGTAGCCTCCTAAGGGAGAGAGTGGGGAGGGTTAGAGGTGAGAGGCACAGGCCTGCCCCGCGGTCAGAGAGCAGGACGTCAGCCAACACCAGAACTGTGTCTGCCGGAGAGATCGCGGCAGGGCAGCCATGGAAGCTCCACCTTGTTCTGCTAAGTGCCTTTCCAGGGTCACTGGGCCTAGTTGTCCCCAAAACCCTGAGGTGGGACCATCAGCCCTGCATTTATGAGGGGTGGGGAGCTGCCCAGCCACGATGCATGGGCAGCGGAAGCTGTAACCGGGGGCTGCCTGAGCACAGGCTGAGCTCACCACCCCAAACCAGAGCTCCACGTCAGGTTCCGTTTGGCCCTCACTGTTCTCCATATTCTTTCCCGTTGGTGCCAACATTTAATAGTAGGGCAAGGTTTCCCTGGTGGCGCAATGGTTGGGAGTCCACCTGCCGATGCAGGGGACACGGGTCCGTGCCCCGGTCCGGGAGGATCCCACATGCTGCGGAGCGGCTAGGCCCGTAAGCCATGGCCGCTGGGCCTGCGCGTCCGGAGCCTGTTGCTCCGCAGCAGGAGAGGCCACAGCAGTGAGAGGCCTGCATACCGCAAAAAGGAAAGGAAAAAAAAAGAGTAGGGCAATTTCTGAGCACCTGACTCGGGAAGAACCCGACGCTGGAGGTATGCCTAAGCCCGTGCTCTCACAGGGTCCTGGTGTGCCCGTGTCTCCCACTCCTTGTTCTTACCCCACATGGAAGCCAAGCTGCAGCTGCCACCGGGGCCCCCCTACCTGTGCTGCTATCTGCCCAGGCCAGGCCACGCCCCCTCCTCATGGAATCCGTGTGGTCCCTGCTGGCTCTGAGTTTAAGGGGCCCCATGCTGTGCTGCCTGCTGCCCCAGGCCCACCTTGTTTGCCTTGGTATGAGGAGCCGCCCCCAGAACCTCCGCCGTAGCCCCCGTGTGACCCTGGATTGTAGGACGACCCGCCTGAGCCGTAGCTGTTCCCGCCGCTTCGGCCTCCACTACCACTGTAGTCTGGGGGAGAGAAGATAACACAGTTAAGGGGCTGTGGCCAAGACTGCGGCTGGGGCGATCTAGGTTCCTTTTGCGCGGCCTTGGCAGTGGCAGGAGCTCAGCTGACGCCTGGGCCTTGCCGGATCCCCGTCTTGACTGAGGAAATTTGGCACACTCAGTCCAACCACGAAGCGCCAGGGGCCACTGGAGCCCTGTAACGTCGTCATGTTCTGAAGCCCAGGTCCATCCTGCCTTCCCGCCTGCTCCTCCAACCCAGGCTCCCCAGCAGCCTCCTCCCCTCTCCCACCCAGCCAGGTACCCGAGGCCCACCGCCAGGCCCACGCACAGGCAGCACAGCTTCTTTAAGGTCCCCGGCACGCAGCTGCCCGCTATCCTGCTGTGCACGAGTTCACACCCACGCTTCCCCAGGCCTGCTGGGTCTGTGCACGAGGTGGAAGGACCGGCAGACGGGGAAGTTAACTCAGGATGTGTTGGGGGCTGTCTCCAGAGCCCATCCCTGGAGATGACCTTGCAGCAGCTGGCCCAGACTCAGAGGCTCTATCCACCCTTGGGCCCCAGCCTCAGCCCACAGCCTCCGGGACCTCGGAGAAGGCAACAGGGAGGGACCAGCAAAGACCTGGGCCAGGGGACCCTGCTTTCAGGATTTTCCTAACGCCCACCCTGCAGCCAGCACCACCCGGCTTCCTTCCAGTCCCTCCACCAGAGGTCAGGTTGGGGCAGGGCTGAGCTTCCACCACTCCTTGGGATGTGGTGCTGGCCTGGACCCCTGGCGGCTCTGGAAGCCAACTCACTGAATTTGCTCTCGTAGCTGTAGTCTGATCCGCCCCCGCCTCCGGGGGAGCTGTAGGAGTTTGAGTAGGAGGAGTAGTTGCCTTGTCCATGATTATAGCCTTTCTGCTTGCCCTGTGGGGGGCCGTAGTTGCTGTACTGGCTCTGGTTGTAGGACTGCTGCTGGCCTTGGTGGGACTGGTAGCCCGAGCCGTAGGAGGGCTTCTGCTGGCCCCCGTGCGGCTGCTTCTTCCCGGCGTGTTTCGGGGGCACTGGTGAGTTGTAGTTGTCACCTTGGTAGTAGGAACCGTAGCCAGAAGAGCCACCACCGCCCCCGCCGCCGCCACCACCACCGGCATTCCCAGAATGCCCTCCGTTGCTGTAGAACTGACCTAAACAGGAAGGCAGTGGGTCAGCTGGAGGATCGGGAGACGGGGGAGGGGAAGGAGAGGGAAGGTCACAGCTGTGGGCCCTGAAGGCTGACCCACAAGCCCACTGGCCAGGCCGGGAGAGATGGAAAGAGGCAGGAGAGCGAGGAGCAGCGGCTCCGGTCCTTGAAGCAGCCTGGTATGGGCTGGCCCAGCCTTCAGCCCCACTCACCCATCAGCTGACGACAACAATGGCTCTCTGCCCAAGCAGCGGCACGACAGCAGGCCAGCAGCAGCTTTCGCAGCGGATGTCAACATTACAATGAGATGGGCTCCAAGCGCGGGATGACATTCACGACTAGCTGACTGCTACCCAGATGTCCCCAACGGTGAGAGGAAAAGCAAAGCCCCAAAGAAGCAGCTGGCCACCGCCACCTCCCCCCTGCTGTGCTCGGAAGAGGCTCTGTAGTCCCAGGCCTGGGTGACCCCAGGAGATGCTCTGTAACGATGCCCCTAAAAGCCAGAGTCGTTCCTGGAAGACCAGCTGGTCCAACCTGGGTCTGGGAGGACCGAATGGAGACTTAGCCCAATGACCTAGGGCATCTCCCTGGTGTGACTGCCACAGCCTCGTGGGTGGAATGAAACACTACGGCTGGGTTCAGAACACCCAGGTGGGGCCTGAAGCTACTGCCTTGGGTGGCCCCCCCCAGAGGGCCCCTCCTTACTCCCAGCACAGCTGCCGGGCGCAGGCAGGACCCAGGGGCAGGACTGACAAGCGTGCAGCCAGGCCACCACATTCTCAGGCCCTGGAGCGGAGAATGTCACGGTGGGTCCCCACTCTGGTCACTAGGTACAGATCCCGGAAGACAGGTTTATTAACACAGCCCCACCACTCAGATGAACTGACGGGGCATGGGTCAGCTAAGGTGAGGCGACAGGAAAAGAACAGGTCACGTGGGTGGCTCTCCGACCCAGCCGGGCAATCCCTAGCACTCACACAAGGGCTGCAGAACTCTTGGGCTCCTGGAGCAGGCGGGCCTGGGCGCACCTGTGCTGGCTGGCCGCTGCCCCTGCCAGACAGCCGGGGCTGGTGCCTGGTGTGGCCACTATGCCCAGGGTGGGAGGATGGGGAGAGGACGCTCCCCACACACCCTGCCCTTCCTTCCCGTATTTAGAACCAAGGATCTCCTGCCTTTTGAATGGGGTTAATTCCTTCCACCCGCTGCAGATGTACGCCCCACACCGCTGTGTCTTGGGTGGTTTGAACAATAATTTGGATAGAACTGATCTGCAACATGAGTTAATTTTCTCTAGACCCTTCCACCCACACCACCCAAAGCCAAAAACACCAAGGAGAAGGATGTGCCCCACAATGCAAGAAAGTAAACGCGCGAAGGCTTCTCAAGGAGGCTGGAGGACGGGAGGTCCCCTGCAGACCCCCTCTCGGAAGCCCCCCACCTCAGCTGCCCACAACCAGCACTGAGCGCCTCCTCGCCCCTCCGCCAGCGTGGGAATGAATGAAGACGCCAAGGACTGAGGGCTTGTTACTTTAACATGTATTGATTAAAAAAAAAATAATAATAATAATAAAGGGGAGGGGAAATTTTCAACGTCATCTCAGGATAACTATTTCCTGGTATAAAAAGACATTATTCTCAAACAATAACTTTCTAGGAAAAAAAAAATACATCATGCAATCAAAGTTTTAAAAAGTTTCACTGAATGTTTCAAACCCCTGGGAACAAATTATGTAGTAACCGTTTTGACCAATTTTTTTGCCTGACTGAATAAACGCAAAATTTTGCAAGTCAACGCAGAGGCAGGCCTTGCTGCAAAAAAACCTGCTGACCAGAGCCAAAACTACACTCATTCCCAAGAAGGACTCCCGCCAAGAGACGGGGGTCTCATTTAAGAGCCAAAACGCCTCTGTGTGCCTCTGTGCACAAGAGAGAAGCCACACAAGCTCAAGCCTGCACCCTAAGGTGAGAGGGCAGAAGCTTTCCGGGCCTCTTCTGGAATCTGCCGTGGATGTGCGCCCAGCAGCACAGGCCCTGCTGAGGCTTGGCTCTTCACTGGAGAATTGTGCTATGTATTAAGCTCTTCCTGCTTATTTTTAAAGCCCCATTAAAAAAGAAAAAAAAAGAAAAGAAAAAAGGAAAAAAACCCTCTAGATCCCATGCATTTGCAGGTGTGATTACGACTTGCAAAATTCCACGTTCTCTCTTCCTTAAAGCCTGTCTGTTTCTTGCACTAATAGTGGAAGCACAGTTTTGATACCTTTGAGAGTTCACCTCTAGCTAAAGCAGCCACAGAACATTGCATCCCGGAACAAGAACCCACCAGAGCATTTACAAAAGGTGGAAGAGGTCAACTTAGCACAATATACAATTCCCCAACGTTCCCAACGTTTCACATGCTTATGAAAAAACAACAAAAAAAAGGCCGGTTGCTCTGGATTCAGATGTGGTGAAATCGTTACTGTCAAAGGCATCAACCAGATTTGGGAATTTGTTAAAAGGTTAAAAATTCATACAAAACCTGCTGTAAATTAAGACAAAGGTAGATTAAAATGCATTATTATCTGTCTCTTAAATAAAGTAATGCTTTCCATAAAAAGCAAAGGTGGGCTTTTGCCTTGATGCTGACCAACGCTGGCTCTAGAATTCTGTGCAATTCTGCACAAAAAACACATTCTCTGAAAATTGTTTTCCACTTATTGTGAACTTCAATATGACCAAGTTCAAAGGCAAATCACGATAAAAACTGCCATTGTCTTAAATTCTGCAGGCTAAGAGTTTCAGACAAGCTGCGGTGACAAGCCACGGTTGAGAAACCCAGTGAAGCACAGGGCACAGCACGGACACTTTGGATTTTGGAGTTCGAGAAAATTGGAGTAAAAAGTTGATTTTGTGTGCAATACTTTTAGATGCTCTAGGAAGACCCAAAATCATGATAGCCGTAGCAGTCTGTGAAAAAGTCACCTACAAAAGGGGGAGACAGAGCAGAGAAAAAAAATTAGAATTCTTTTGAAAAATGGCACAGAGCGCCACATTTGAAATTCATGTTTTAGATTTCTCTGCTCCTGTAACCCCCCAATGAAGGCTCCTTCTCAAGACAAGAGCTGTGCACTGTCAGGAAAAGTATATTCACAGGATTGGTGCTTCGCATGGCTTAAAGCAGAGAAATTTAAAATTCTGACTTTTAATGAACTTTCAAGTCACACAAGTGTGTGCATTAACATTTAAAGAGTAAATTACACTTTTGCAGGATGGGGGGTGCTGGAGGACCGCCTGACCTAACCACTGAGAATGGGTGCCAGCCGCCCTTAAGCCTCAGGAAGGCTCCTGCTGCTGGGCCACCCTGCTCTAACTCAGGCCACGGGAGCTAAGCTGCAGCTTCTCCCCAAGCTCAGACAAAGAGAAACACACACTTACTGTAGCCGGCGGTCGCTGAGTTGCCTCCATACCCGTAGCTGCCATACCCGGCACCTGAAAGGGAACAGACAGGGTCACCAGGGCAGGAGGTGGGTCTGCCGGCCCCCCTGCCTCTTCTGGCATCTCAGCTGGCCCCAGGGGTCCCACCCCTCCAGGGAGCAGGCCGAGCCCACTGGGACAGCACAGGACAATGGTCCTCACCAGCATTCATGTAGCCTCCATGGTTGGCGCCACCAAAGCCTCTCCCTCTCCCTCGACCTCGGATGTTCCCTCCTCTTCCCCGTCCTCGGAGATTGGGGGGCGGGGGCACTTCATTGTGCATGGGACCCCCCATGCCGAACCCAGGGTTATGTGGCTGGACGGGAAAGAAGACAGATGGGTTACATTCGCCTCCCACTCGAATCACCAGAGAATACACGCCAAGGTCAGAGAGTTCTGGGGTGACCGCTCACCTTAGCAGCAAATTTCGGTCCACCTCTCACAGGCACGGGGGCTCTCTTTTTCTTGTTGGCCTCGAGGGCTAGAGGGGCATCAGGGAACAGTTTTTCTAGCGCAGCAAGGGCGGCATATGCTTTGGCCACCTTTTTGTTTGAGCCAGCACCTTGAAACTTCTGTCCGTCCACCTCAACCTGGGAAGAATACATGCGTGTCTGGGGTGACCCAACACCACCCTCGGGACGGGGCGGGAGTCTCCAAAGACTCCAGGCCCCCACAGGAACCGCCCCCAGGACCACTCACCTCCATGACGAAGCGCTTGTCATGGCTGCCCCCTGTCTCTGAGATGAGCTCGTACTTGAGGCCACGCCTCTTTTCATTAAGTTCCATAACAGGGTTCTTGCCATGCTTGGTCAGGATCGGCCCCTGCTGTTTTACGTTCTCAGGGAAAACAGAAAAGAAAACCAACAAACTCAGCTAAGGGCTTTCCAGCACGTGGAGGAGGGCAGCCGCCCCTATGTCATGGCTGAGGCCCTCCACTCCATCCCCCTCGCCACTCCTGTCTCCAGAAATCATCTGTGGCCTTCCCAGCAATGGGACCACCTCCACCCACACCCCATCTCCCGGGGAAACGGCACATCCTCGACTACAGGCCACCCCAGTGCAGCCCCAGATGCTGGGTCAACACCAGCAAGGGCCTCTTGGTCATGGCTCAACAGCTCACACCCAACTCCCTCCACAGGCTCCTGGACTGGAAGGTACACTCTCTTGGGGTAAGAGAACAAGGACCAGTAACTGTCCTGCTTCACGGGACCCAGGGCTGCCTGCTCCTTCCTGCCGGGCACTCCAGCACCCACCCCGTGCTCACCTCGGCAGTGGGATCCGAGGGAAAGGCAGCGCTGGGGGTGGAGACAGCCTCCACCACAGGTGGAGGGGCCACCACGGCTGGCTTCGCCTCCGTCTCCTCAGCTGAGTCTTCCCCCTTGCTGGAGTCTCTGCCTTCGGCACCCGTGGGCAAGCCCATGTCCTGTAACACCTGCAGGAGGGAGACCCAGGCCCCCAGTGAGGGAGGGCTCAACCACGCAGAACCCCTCCCACACCCGGGATCCTGAATCAAAGTGCCTAGGGTGGCATCCAGCCAACTGGAGGAGCTTTCCTATAGCTCCCAAGACCATCTCTATGCCCGGCCACACTTGGGGGCCCTCTGCCCATCAGCCACAGTGATGATGGCATTCTTGCCACGTATGACTTGGCTACCGTTCGGGAATCTAACCATTTCAGTATGCGCATGCCCTCCTTTAGCCTCGTGCTTAAACAGGGGATGATGGCTCTGAAGGGGCGCAAGATGAGGCAAGTGTTTTGCTGTTGTACGACGCTGCTGGCCACGCTCACCTTAACGGCCACGTGCAACTTGGCAGTCTTTTTGGAGGGCCCAGAGGCCTCGAATGAGTTGCCGTCTACCTCCACAGACATGGTGAAGATAGGGGCGTGAACTGGACCGGTCTGGGAAACCAGTTTGTACTGCAGCCCCGGCTTGAGCTGGTTCAGTCTCATCAGGGCATTCATCGCTTGGGGAGGCTCTGCTTTCTCCTCTAGAGAGAACACACCAATGTTGCTCTGGAATGTCAGTCAATTCTGAACCGGGCAGGGGAACCTGTCCTGGCTGCGCCCTGAGGCACGACGTGGAGGACTGGGCAGGGGGCTGGACGGCCACACGTGCCGAGGCCTTGCCTGCCCCACTCCCAGGCGCACACCACGCCTGCGGTCACCAGCTGAGGCACGTCCACCCCACTTGTGTTCCATACCCATGCTGTATTTATTTAATCATTCTTCAAAGGACTTAAGTATCAATGTCCGAGAAAGAGAAGGCAAAAGGAGGTATCCCCCTCACTTTGGGGTGAACCTTAATTGAAGCCATGTGGAGGGTAAAACAAGGACTATGAATGAATGCTGGCACCTTTCTTCTGAATCTTCTTCTTCTTTTTGCTGGGAGACTTTTCCTCCCCATCTTCCTCCATCGGGCGTTTCATGGGCGTAATGGCGTAGGTGGTACTGGGGGGTATTTGAACTGAAACAAGACAAGGACAGAAGCAGCTGAGACTCCAGTCTGGGCTCTACTGGGAGCGTGCGATGATACTGCCTGCCTGGGCACGGGCACTGCGCCACGCTTACCTGTGTAGTCCACTGGGTTTTCATTCTTTGGTTTTTTGGGCATCTTCGAAGGCAAGGGGTCCATACCCAGGACCTTATGGAGCTGGCCAAACGCAGCAAGTCGCAGAGCGTGCTGGAGAAGGGGAAGAGGAACCTGACTCAGCCGCCCTGCGTTCCCAGCCAACGTGTGTGCTCTCACTAATGCCTTCTGGAAGGGGTGGGAGCTGACGGGCTGCTAACGGTCTCCCCTATAACAGCGAGGGGTCCCCAACAGCCAGGGCCCAGCCTTGCTGTGGGGGAAGGCCAGCCTGTGACCACCCCCCTTGAGAGGATTACAGGAGACCCCAACCTGGGGACTGGTTGCCACACGGAGCCACGTGGTGGGCCTGCGAGGGAAGGACTCCTGGAGCAGTCCGCACGCAAACACATCTCCCCACTGAACTCGGTGCCTGAAAACAGCACTCGAGCAGGATGAGGGGGCAGGCGACAACCACGCGTGGCGCCAGGGGAAAGAAGCAACCCAGATTGGGGCACCCTGTATCAGGCACGATCCCTTGACCTTCAGAATCCCCAGCCTGAGCCTATGAGTCCAGTGGCTACCCTGAGAATACCCAGTAATGGAACTGGAAGCCAGTGATTACAGACTGGGTAAGGGCTCACGTTGGCAATGGCGATGACTATACCTGCGCACTCTGTGTGATATCTTCCCGTTGCTGTCTGTCTAGATGCCCAATAGCATCAGTGGCTTCTTTTTCACAAGGGTCATAAATGCCAGAACCATCTGAAGGCAGGAAACAAGGAAGATATGCAGAGGATTATCTTTTAACATCTCCGAAGAGTTGTGCTGGCTGAGGGAACCAAGTGCGTTACCCCCCGCGCCCCATCCACACCCAGCTCTGGAAAACACACCGAGCTCGGTGACCCACTCGGCATCCAGCCTGTGAGAGAAATAATCCACATGTATCTCAGAGCATGGAGCTCGCGTGGGAGTGGGTCACCACTGCCCCGGATCCGCCCTGAGTCACAGCTGCGGAGCCGGCACAGGGCTGGATATGATGGTGCAAGAGGGTAGTCACATGCTTCATCCCTAGGGGGACACGGGGCTGCTGCTGCCCTAACCCGGTCAGGGGACCCGCCAGGAAGTGGCCTCAGGGCCTCAATCCCTGTCCTTTCCCTGCAACTTGCAAAGCACAAGGCCCCAACCTGGCATCACGATGCCTGAAGCCAGGCACTCCAGCACTCTCCGTAGGGCCTCGCCGGCACCCATTGGTCTGTTGGCTGTGCCGATGGACTTCTCACAGAGGAGCTCGAGGGGCTGAAAGGCAAGAAGGACAGTTAACCACAGTGTCCAGGAGGGAGTTGGCTGATGCTGAGGAGCTGTTGCCGTGTGTGTGTGTGTGTGTGTGTGTGTGCGTGTGTGTGTGCGTGTGTGTGTGCGTGTGTGTGTGTGTGCGCGCGCATGTGGGCACGCGTCCAAGACAGGACACCTAGAGTGGGTCTTAACCAACTTCTCCTTAAAGGACCAGACGTTAAAGGGGCAGGCTGTGTGGGCCAAGAGGCAAAGTTGAAGCTGTTACATAGGTACTTATACTTAAAATGTAGCCATTTAAAAACATAACAAACATTCTTAACTATAGACAAACAGGCAACTAGCCAAAATTGGCCTGTGGGCCTCAGTTCGCTGACCCCTGTCCAAGAACAGCTACAAAACCTCCTTCACGAGTGCAGTCTGTCACAGTAAGTGTGCCACCTGGCTGGCCCCTGCCTAGGTTGAGCTGTGCACCTCCCATGGGAGTCTGGTCGCGTTCTCATCCCCACCCAGGGTGTGGCACACAGTAGTTGCTCAATGAGCAGCTATGACTGGAGTATCGGCCACACCCTGAAGGGCCACTCCAGCCCATTTACCATTAACATATTCTTGGGATCTGGGAGGTCTCTGCACACATGACCCAGGGTGGCTATAGCTACAAAGGTGCCTTACCCATCCTCTGAGGGGACCCCAGGTGGGAACGCGGGTGCACAGGTCCCTCAGGACCCGGATGACAATGACACACGACTTCAGCCCATTGGCTCTGGCCTAGAGGAACAAAGCACAGGCTTTTCACACCAAGGCACCTCCCTGAACACAAGGCAAACATGAAAAACACAAGTCTCAGGGTGCTACTTTGTCAAGGGTAAGCGGTGAATGTTCACAACCATCAAGTGTGTGGTCGGCAGCGATTTCACCGAGTGGACGAGAATGATGTTACTCTTGGCACAAAGCAGCAGCTACCCACCTACTCAGTCACAAGCCTCCTTTGGGGGTGTCAAATTTGTCTATGCGTGCTCCTTTAGCAACTGCACGCCTGCAGGTGCTAAGTCCAGCACGGTGCTCTTCAATGTTACCGAAACTTTATGGTGAACATTAGCCAAGTTAAAACTTAGGAATTCTCTACCGAAAGACAAATAGAAGAACAAAATGCAAACCTGGAACCACTTGGCGTGTCGGAGGGACGCCAAGGCAGCAAGGCATTTCTGCCTGTCCAGAACGTCCGGGGGATCGTTGACTGATAGCGTTTCTATTCATGGATGGAATAAGAAGACAAGGTACAGTTTGACCAAGGGGTTTCTGTCAGGTGGAAAGGGGATGTGGCAGCTTCCTAAAGGGCAGCTGAGGCTCCCAGAATCTCAAGTCATCTCCACCCTTGACCAGGGAAGGAGACGCTCAAGTGCATTTAACTCTGCCCCAAGAGGAGATCGTAAAAATCAGAGGCCCCCTCCAAAAAAACAAAAAAAACAAAAAACCAAAAAAATAATAAGAAAAACAAAAACAAAACTGGGAAGTTACTCTAAAAGGAATAATCCCATGGGGGAAGGGGACAGATAGGTGGATCCTATCTTCTAGTAGAGACTATTACCTTGCGTCCTCCCCAGGATCTCCCAATAAATTAGCTATGCTAAAAAATTCATTAGCAAAAAAACGAAAAACAAAACCAAAAACCAAAAAAAAAAAAAAAAAAAAAAAAAAAAAAA
>NW_006787698.1:4851116-4855803 GCF_000442215.2 Lipotes vexillifer | reverse complement strand
AAAAAAAAAAAAAAAAAAAAAAAAAAAAAAAAAAAAAAAAAAAAAAAAAAAAAAAAAAAAAAATAGGCAGGGGGTGGGGGGAGTAGAAATGCACTCCCTCTCTGCTTCCCACAGGCCTTCCCCTGAGGCGTCTACGGCAAAGGGGACCACCTCCGCCCACCAGGCAGGACTGCCCTAGCCCCAGCCCTTGACAGAGAGAGTCCTGTTGGTCAAAGGTCCAGCGTCCCTAAATTGATAAACTAGAAGGGCTCTGGTAGTAAATCAGGTATCGGAACCGAAGGTAATCAAAGAACAGCAACAAGGGCACAGCATGAGCCTGTGCTGCAGCAAAACCGGAGCGTTTGTCGTTTCCGCCATCTGTGCATCAGGGGTTTGGATAAGGCCTGTCACCTTACTTTGAGGTGTGAGAGTTGTGACTGAAAAACGTCCACCCAGAGATGTATGAGGAGCCCTGGGTGGACTTTGAATCGTGAAAGCATTATCACTGTGAGGTTCAAAGACTTGATTTGAAAATCGCTCAATTGTTTAAAACTTTATCCAAAACTCTGCATCAGCTCTTTGCATTTCAATCACTGCAACTGATAAAAGCAGCCAATGGAAGAGGACAAACGAAGAAGACCTCGGTTCTGCTGCAACACAAGCTGTTTGCACAAGTCCAACGTGATGCTCATGCAGAAACCATCTGGTTGTCTTCCATAATTTAAAAAGCCTATAATCACCAGGGACACACTTTTCCAAGGCCAGAGACTGGCTCAACAGAAAAAAATCACATTTAACACCGATGAGAACATCCAAGGATTAAGACAAACAAAAATGGTGCAATCCTCTAGGAAAAGTGCTACTCACTTTTAGTGCAACCGTTTTGTCAAACTCCCAGGACTGAAACCGAGTGGGAGATGTGATCTCAGAGTAAAAGGTGGTCAAAGCTACACCGCTATCCTTTTATCAAAGCAGTCTAAAACTGAATAGCACATTTGAATCGTGAGGGAACACCAAGTTGCCAGTGTCCTGCTGGCCTTTCTCAGCCTCCCTACCTCCAGCTAATACTTTCTCCATTTCTTCTCTGACAACAGGGGATGTCAGGTGGATGGTCAGGGACAATGGAGGCTCTTTTGTGTTTTTTATCACAATCGCAGCATCCTCGACAGACTGGAGTATTTCGTACTTGTCATCTGTAACAGCCTACAAAAGAAAATGCAACTTTCAAACGTACTTTCCCCCCAAGGCTATCAGTTCTGTTTAGCTCCTGGTTACTACAGCAGACAGGTCACTTTCTTGGACTGTGACTGACAGCAGTGCCTTCAGCTAGGGGTCAGAACCTCCCTCTTGCTGGACAGGTCTTTGGCCATCTTCCAGGTACTCCAAGGAGGAGGTGACTACTTAGAGGAGTGATTTTCACGGGAAGCTTTATAATGCAACGGTAAGAGAGTTTAGGGTCTGGGAGGAGATGAGGGTGTGAACCCTCATTTTGTTGCTTGGTTGTTGTGTAACTGGACAAATCACTTCATCTCATCAAGACTGGTTTCTGATCTGTAAAATGGACTTAGTGACACGGCCAACAGCACAAGGCTGCAGAGGACTTGAACCGGACACTCCATGGAAAGCACAGCACCCAGCACAGAGTCGGCATCCAGCCACCGCTATTTCCACACCAGGCTGAGCAGCTATCACAGAATGCGGGATGATGGAAACTGTGTGCGGTAAAATAGTCTCATCATATGATGCCTACAAAAGCACGTACTTGCTGCAAATGCACGTGTCTATAAGAGGACGTTCACAATTGTAACTTCTGCTTTCTTCTTTATACCAGTTTATATGCCTTGATCAAGAAAACTCGAGCGTTTTTGATTTTTGTCAAGAAAAACAAAGTAAATACATTACGGGGAGGACAAAGGCACTATGGAAAATCTAAGTTGACTTTCCTCCACCTCAGCACTACGGACGCTCTGGGCCAAATCACTCTTGGTTGTAGGGCTGTCCTGTGCACTGGAGGACCTTGAGCAACATCTCCAGCCTCTATACCTAGGAGATGCCAGTAGCACCCAACTCCTCCTGCTGTGACAACTAAAATTACCTCTAGACTCGCCACATGACCCCTGGGGTGCAAAATCTGCCCCAGTCAAAAAACACCAAGCTAAATTGATAAAAATACACTTTCTTTGTATCTATCTTTAAAGACTCTTCAAAAACTCTTTCCTTTAGAAACATTTACGTCAAATTAATTTTCTTCACTTAATATACTTTTTATAGACAAAGATTAAAATTAACTGATCATTTCAATTCTGACCTCTGTCCTGAATCCCTAGTTGTCAGTCACACGTGACAGAACATACCTTCACACGTGAAAACGAACAGTGTGTCTAAGAGAGTCTTTACTTTCTTCTTTTGCTTATCCTGTCACTAAATCCAGGGTAAATGTGTCCCAAAGAGGCACTGAGTGGCAGTGACACTCAAGAGGTTCTGAAGCCCCAGACCTCACCAGCTGGGTATGTGGGGTCAGTTACTGAGCTCCCCACACCTCAGTCACATCTTTGAAAACACTTAGATGATAAAGCCCTATCTCAGTCATTACGATGAAATGATAAAGAGCTCTTCTGGCCTAGAGTCTGGTGTAGTCAATGCTCAAGAAATGCCAGACGCTATTATTTATGTAATACTTTTGTAATGAGACAAATAAATCGGTTAAAAATTTTTTTTTATGTCCAGCTTTGCATCAGGGAGGAAGAGTCAACAACTGTGCTACCTATTCATCCACTCACCCACCCATCCATCACTGGAGTCTGGATGTGAAGGTCATGCCCAGTGCGGCCCCAAAACAGTGCAGCCTTGTGCATGGCAGGCACTGGGCCCTTCTTGGCTGCCAGAGCATCTGGGTGGCTCTGCGGCGTCCTGCCTGTCACCTACAGAAGGTGTGAGCACAGCAGGTGCAAGGCTGGGTTTGGAGCGTGCCTCTTGGCGCACAGTGCGGTTGGGCACCTCTTCCCCTGACCACCCTCCAACCCCAGTGGTGGTGGTCACACTCACAGCGAGCTGGATGGCCAGGTTGTCAGCCACCTTGTCCAGGAGGGCGGTCGTGGGCTTCTCCTTACACAGCAGCACCAGCTCCAGGTCCAGGTCCCCCTTGAGCAGCAGGCCCTTTGCCACAAGGCCAACACGCATCACGCCCCTCAGGGTTCTGGTCACATGCTCTGCCTTCTGCTCCCTGAGGGACAGCCCAACACATGCTCAGTGAGAGATTCCGTCTGGCCAGAACCCAGGGATCCTGGAAAGGCTGGAGTTTCTTAGAAAAGGAGGTGCTCAACCCTAGCCTGGCCAGTCTCCCTAGAAAGGAGAAAGGAAAAAACAAAACAAACACACAAACAAACAAAAAACAACCACCCTACAAAACCAACTTACCCGGCCCCTTCTTTGGTCTCATCCTCTGGGGGCACATCCACATTCTCGGACTCAGCGTGATCGCCGCTGCCTTTCTCCTGCTCATCGATCCAGTCGGACACAGCCTTGAGAGCCCGCTCCGTGTGGGACACCATGTTCTGGACTGCCTCCAGCTCCTCTTGTGTCGGATAAACGGAAGAATGCTTTGCCATCACATGGCGATCATCATTCACAAAAATTCTCACTGGACGCTGGAAATGTGAAAAATTAGTTAAAAACAATGCAACTTGACGCTTATCTTTTAAGCTGTACAACTGAGAATTATTCATATGAAAATAAAACTATATGAACATATCTGAAAGCCTGAGAAGGACAACCAAACATAACAGCTGTGCTTTCTCTAGGTGGTGGGAGGAAGGGGGCATTAACTTTACACGTTTCTATATAACTAGAATTGTTACACTATGTACTTGAAAAAAGTCCAATGAAAAATGATTACAGAATCAAATGCTTTGGGGACGCAAGATAGTGAAGGGGATTAAGAGGAACAAACTATTAAGTATAAAATAAGCAAGTTACAAGGACACAATGAACAGGATTGGGAAGGCAGCCAATATTTTATAAAAATTTTACACGGAATATAATCTACAATAAGTTATCAAATTACTGTTGTACACCTGAAACTAATATGATATTGTAAGTCAACTACTTCAATGTAGAAAAAAGAATCAAATGCTTTGGGGCAACACTACAGACATTTTTGTACATGAATGAAGAAACCGTATCTCTGATTAAGAAAAAAACTTTCTTACCATTTTTACTTCTTTTCCTGTAGTGTCTGGAAATCAAATTTTTCCTTATCTTTTCAAATTGTGACAGATTTCCTTGGTGTTATCAATACTTCAACTATCTATAAGATCAGAAAATCTTTTTAGTTTCACATATTTCATCAATGGATGAATCTTAGCAGTCAGATAGTCAGCAGGATGCAAACGGCGCTGCCTCAGGAAGGAGGTCCGTCCACACAGCAGGACAAATCTTTATTTCCAAGTAACCACTAAGCCACGGTACAAACAACTAATTATAAAATTCCATAAAAATGAAAACAGCTGGTTTCTAGAAGGCGTGTCTCACTTCGGGCCCACACTCAGGTGATTTTCACCTTTTTAAAAATCCCTTTTCATCGTATCTTTATATAAGTATGCCAATTTTTACAAATAAAAAATAAACCTTTTAACAAGCCTCCAGAAAATGGTACAGGTGAAATTGTTCAGCAAAATCTTGGTATTTGGAGAAGAAAAAGAGAGGGAAA
>NW_006787698.1:4825484-4851086 GCF_000442215.2 Lipotes vexillifer | reverse complement strand
GGGAAAGAGCTCTGGTCCTTGAGGGTAATGAAGAGATGGAAGGAAAGCAGGAAACAGAGGGGCTCAAAAGGCTTCTGTAAACTGGAGAGGCAAGAACCTTCTGAAATGTCCGGTGGATGTGGCCACTGCAGCACGTGGACACCTGTGGGTTCAATTCTGGAGTGGTTGAGACAACTGAAATACACAACAGAAGTCTTCAAGACAAACGTAGCTATAATTACAATTTTGGACTCTAAATAACATGCTGACTACAACCTACTCAATTCCCACTCTATGCAAACAGTCTGGTCCACACTGAAATCTTCCAAATGAGTAAACAACCAAAAAAAACCCCATCAGTGTAATAGGCAACAGATGAATCCACCCATTCCCTCCAGCCACATAACAGCTAGCCCCTTCCATCCACAACAGTTACCAGCCAGGGCAGCAGGTTCATCTCTGAAATGCACCCCCTTCAAGGATAAACTCCGACATGACTAGCCAGAACAAGAATTTCCCACAATGCTTCAGGACTACTTAGCAATCTCATCGAAAACTTGAAGGGTTCCAAAGTAGAACTTGAAAATCTAAGGGTGGAATGACAGGCGATGCCCCTGCAGAGCCAGGCAAAAGGACAGGTGGCGTCAAATGCTTCTTGACATGGGAGGGAGGGAAGGGAGGAGTGGAGGACCAGTCCCTGGGCTCAGCTTCTGGCTGAGCCTTGGCCCTTGGTAGTCACCAAGTGGGAGCTTTTGCAAAGATGTGGGCCTGAAACTTTGCCAGCTGGGCCACTACCTGTGAGGCCTTGAAGTTTCGTTGGAGTTTCCTTCTAACCTGCAATATGAATCTACTCTACCTCTTCAAGGGGACTGTGAAAATTAAATGAATTGACCTATGGAAAGCATGGAGCATAAATCCCACAGACCCGCAAAAACAGCACCAACTTCTGCTACAGACAAGATGTATATCACTGGCTGTTGTAGGGGCGGAGCACATGCAAAAGCACATCCTGTATTAAGGGAATAATTGTTCATTCAGTTAGGAACAAATGATATTACGGCTGTGTTTGAAAAGAATGTCTTTGGAGCTTCCCTGGTGGCGCAGTAGTTAAGAATCCATCTGCCATTGCAGGGGACACAGGTTCGTTCCCTGGTCCAGGAAGATCCCACATGCCGCGGAGCATCTAAGCCCATGTGCCACAACTACTGAAGCCTGCGCGCCTAGAGCCTGTGCTCTGCAACAAGAGAAGCCACCGCGATGAGAAGCCCGCGCATCGCAACGAAGAGTAGCCCCCGCTCACCGCAACCAAAGCCCGCGCGCAGCAACGAAGACTCAATGCAGCTAAAATAAATAATGGCTTAAACTACATGCCTGGTATTTGCTCTAAAATACTCCAGTGAGGTGGGGAGTGGAGAAGGGAAAAGGATAAATCAACAATGGAAAATGTTGATACCTGCTGAAGATGAGGATGGGTATACTGGGATCATTTGTGCATGTTTGAAAATTTCCATAATAGTTTTTGTTTTTTTTTAAAGTGAGTAGTAAACAAGAATTCTTACAAAAGTGCAACCATGGCAGGTAATCTAAAATTTAAAGCAAAGCTCAGAAAACCAATTCTAAACTGACAAGAGGCAGGCCATCAGAAATCACAGCTGATTGGTGAGGAGCCCATGTTGAACAGCCACCAGTCCTGGCCATATCTATACTGAAACTTCATCCATCTGATAATGAAGGATGATGTTTAAAACTGTATTTACTTATTCAAAAGTATTCAGCATGCACCTCCCCTGTGCCAGGGCTTGAGCTAGATGCTGGGACAGTGATGAACACAGCACGCAAGTCCCCCATTCCTGTGGACCTGGCCAGCGAGTGTACCCTAAAGGAGAAACGCCTTCCCTCCAAATCCAACATGGTGCCTGGAGCCAATGCATCACTGTACACTTACCATCTCTTCATTTTACATTCTTCCTCCACCACAGATATCAGATATAGAGACTTGAAAATAACGCTTAAACTGAGATCCCAGGTGACTAAGACCTTTTTATTCAGGGTTTTGTAGGACTGATATTGTCTAAAATCTGCTAAAAGGAGCTCCTGGAAGAAATGGTTGATCCGGTACCTGATGCACAACTATGGTGGGTGAGCCTGGGTCACACTGCAGTGTCAGAAAGCAAGGAAACATGCACAGATTACTGCAGGCTTGTCCAAAGGACAATTGAGCTGACTTGTGAAGACTTCCAGTGGCTACATTTGGGGCAACTATCAAAAAAGAAAAAGGAAAAGAAAAGCTTCCACCTAGATGAAGTTCTCAAACTCAGCAAAACAGCCAAAACTCATCAGCGGTTACCCCTGGGGGATGGTGGCAGGAAACACCTGGGAAGGGGTCCCAGAAACCTTTTGGGGTGATGGTCATGGTCTACATCTTGGTAATACTGATGGGGACATGCACTGGTCAAAATCCATTGAACTGGATATTCAAGATCTGTACATTTACTTCAAAAGAAAAAAAAAAAGTAAATAAATACTGGACTCTAGTTAATATTTAGAGGAAAGACTACAACTTTCTGCTACTTTGAAAAGCATCGTAAAAATAGATTATGTTAATTATATTTCAATAAAATGAAGTGGACTGAAAGACGAAAAGAATAGAGATGGAGAGATATGTGAAACACAACTAAAGTCAGATGTCAGTGGCATATAGGACTTCCCTGGTGGCACAGTGGTTAAGAATCCACCTGCCAATGCAGGGGACATGGGTTCGAGCCCCGGTCCAGGAAGATCCCACATGCCACGGAGCAACTAAGCCCGTGCGCCACAGCTACTGAGCCTGCGCTCTAGAGCCCTTGAGCCACAACTAATGAGCCTGCATGCCACAACTACTGAAGCCCGTGCACCTAGAACCCATGCTCCGCACCGAGGAGCCACCATAATGAGAAGCCCGCGCACTGCAATGAAGAGCAGCCCCCACTCGCCACAACTAGAGAAAGCCCACGCGCAGCCATGAAGACCCAACGCAGCCAAAAATAAATAAATAAAATAAAATGAAACATTAAAAAAAAAAGATATTCACTGTGTAAAACATCAGCCCATCACAGCCCTCAAGGACATTTGTGTGCACCCAAATGCTCCTGTCTTCAGCAAACGTCCCGCAGCGAGGTCTCCCATCTGCTGTCTTCACTGCTGAAAATCGGAGCATGGCTGTGGCCTGTGCTCCAGCAGGCTGCCTCACTTGAGAGGCAGGCCCAAGAAGGGACCCCTAAAGGGGCTCACTGGGCTGTGGCTAACTCTGACCACCACCCTTGGCCCATGTGCGATCCTTTCATCCCCTGGCCCTCCTCCCTCAGGCCAGGCCTTGGTGGTGATAGCTTCTGATTCAGGGGGACAAAGCGAGTAAGAGTACTTATTCTGTGAACTAAAACAAACACGTAAAAACTGAAGTCGGGAATTCCCAGGTGGTCCAGTGGTTAGGCTTCTGTACTCTCAGTGCCGAGGGTACGAGTTCAGTCCCTGGTTGGGGAACTGAGATCCCACAATCCGTGAGGCAAAGCCAAAAATAAATCAATAATAAAAACTAGAGTCAGGACTTCCCTGGTGGCGCAGTGGTTGAGAGTCTGCCTGCCGATGCGGGAGACACGGGTTTGTGCCCCGGTCCGGGAAGTCCCACATGCCGCAGAGCGGCTGGGCCCGTGAGCCATGGCCGCTGAGCCTGCGTGTCCGGAGCCTGTGCTCCGCAACGGATGAGGCCACAACAGTGAGAGGCCCGTGTACCACAAAACAAACAAACAAACAAAAAACTGGAGTCAATACTTCTTTGCAGGGCAACAAAACCGGCCTCACTTGCCTCTGTGTGAGCCTTGATCTGTCATCCAAATCAGCGTCTTGGAACCCAGCTGCTCCAGTCCTGAATACCAGAGAATCCACCTCATTTAACCTCCTTTTCAAGATTTTGAGGAACACCGCTGGCAAGAAACCCACAATACCCACCTATATATGCAACACTCCACTGCCCCCTCCCAATCTAACTTTAAACCCAGGCCTTGAAAGGCTCACAGAGCTGCTCCTGCAACCTCTTTCAGGATTCAAACCAGGCCCAACTGAAGCCTGATATTTACCAGCCCAGCCTCTCTGAAAAGAAGTCCAAAAAAAAGAACGAGTGAAGAGCGAAGAATCAGGATCTTAAACAACCTCTGTGTGGTTTTGGGAGGTTCTAACATGCAGGGATCAGGTTTCTTTCTTTTGTTCTCAAAACCAGCCCACCCAGAGCACGCAGAGTTACAGAAGTTTAAACGACAGCATGCAGTGAGATGACCACCTCTCTGACCTCTCACTAACTGGAATATGCCGCTCATGACCACTTGCTGTTGGGAAAGAAACGTGCCCAAGTCAGCATATGTGGATCAACACATGTCTGTAGAATGAATGAAGACGTGTAATGACAACACCCCAACAGGTATGGCCCCACCTATCTTCCAGAGTAAATTCCCCCATCCAGGGCACTTCACAGAACCTTAGAGTCCCAGTCACTCCTGGGAGTGATCCCAAACTGGATGCTCCTCTTAAAGAGACCTAATTAGGCTTTAAAAGGTACAGGACCCAATCCTGGTTCCCTGACCTCTGGAGATATAATCCTATCCTGGAATGAGAAATGGAATAATACACACATACAACTTGTAAGTGACTCCTTAAACTTTTACAGATTCACATCATTGAGGATATATGGAAAATAATTTTAACAAAGCAACCCAGCCAGAAGAGGCCAATCTAAAATCTGATTATGGATGCCACTGTGAGAAAATTTTCAATGCAAGACATATCTTTAGTCTAGTGCAATGGTTCCTAGTTCTGTCCCCCACAGTGTTTTTACTGGTCCATAGGGAGGTATAAAGTTAGGAATAAAGACGTTCACAAATATTTTCAATTTAAAGGACTGTCCTTGGGACTTCCCTGGTGGCGCAGTGGTTAAGAATCCGCCTGCCAGCGCAGGGGACACGGGTTCTAGCCCTGGTCCAGAAAGATCCCACATGCCGTGGAGCACCTTAGCCCGTGCACCACAACTACTGAGTCCACATGCCACAACTACTGAAGCCCACGCCTAGAGCCTGTGCTCCACAACAAGAGAAGCCTGCGCACGGCAATGAAGAGCAGCCCCTGCTCGCCACAACTAGAGAAAGCCCGCATGCAGCCAACAAGACCCAACAAAGCCAAAAATAAAGAAGAAAGGACCGTCCTTTACTCTAAACCTATTTTCTTCCTATATGTTCAGTATTAAAACATCCTTTTTTCTTATGAAAAGGTGGAGATGGAGTATGTTAATTAATTAAAAAGATATTTTAACTGGCAAATGCAGGTTGTTTCCTAAATTGCTTCTGGAACTATAACTGGTCTGTGAGACCCAGAAGCAGAAACAGAAACAGAAGCCCCAGGTTTGCGCCCACCTGGGCTTTCCAACCTGGCCACTGTGGAACCTCCAACAAATCACTTTATCTTTTCAGAGCTGGGTCAAAAATGAGATTAAAACACTACCTACACCTCAGAGCCGCAAACAGTAAGGATTAAAGGTGACAAGGTGGAAAAATGCTCTATCAGCTGTAAAATCACAAATGCAACATACTGAAGGAGGAATTTCAGCTACTCTTGGATGAACCAACAGATATATTTTAACATCTGCCTGTGAAAAAATATTACAGCAAAAAGGTTTAATGTGACTCCAAGTGGGAATTATTAAACTCTTTTAGCAACATGCCCTTCAGGCAGCAAGGGGGGAAGGGAAGCCAGCTTAGAAATCCCTGAGAGGGAGGGGCAGGCAGAGGCAACCTTCCCCTGTGTTCCCATGGGAAAGCCTCAGATTTATTTATTTATTTATTTATTTATTTATTTTTGGCTGCGTTGGGTCTTCGTTGCTGCACG
Source organism: Lipotes vexillifer (assembly GCF_000442215.2). Classification (NCBI taxonomy): domain Eukaryota; kingdom Metazoa; phylum Chordata; class Mammalia; order Artiodactyla; family Lipotidae; genus Lipotes; species Lipotes vexillifer. Next base: position 4,845,200 of record NW_006787698.1, on the reverse strand, counting down.
TGGGCTTTCTCTAGTTGCAGAGAGCAGGGGTTCTTCGTTTCGGTGCACAGGCTTCTCAGTGCGGTGGATTCTCTTTGTTGTGGAGCACAGGCTCTAGGCCCATGGGCTTCACTAGCTTGTGGCCTGTGGGGTCAGTAATTGTGGTGCACGAGCTTAACTGCTCCACAGCATGTGGGATCTTCCCGGGCCTGGGATTGAACCAGAGTCCCCTGCATTGACAGGCAGATTCTTAACCACTGAACCACCAGGGAAATACCCAGTTTTTTAAAAAACTAATTTCTAGTTAAGAAACAAAACAAAAAAATGACTCTCTCAAAGGATGTTAAATATTAACATAACATGCAAACTGTGAATTATTTTAGTGGGTAAGTTTCTTTTTCAAATGAAACTTTTAAATTTTGAGATACTGTAGCTTCTCATGCAGCTGTAAGAAATAACAGCGAGATCCCCCATGTACTCTACCCAGTTTCCCCCAATGGCAACATCTTGCAAACTCTAGAACAATATCACAACCGCAGTAAGATACAGACTGCTGCTGTCACAAGGATCCCTCCTGTTGCCCTTTATAGTCACATTCACCTTCTAACTGTCCCCCCTCCCCAATGCCTAACCCCTAATCCTTTTAAGGTCTCTGTAATTTTAGCATTCCAAGAATGTTATATTAATGGAATTGTAAAGCATACAACTTTTCAGGATTGGCTTGTCTGTTGCAGCGTAACTGCCTCAAGATTCATCCAAGTTGTGTGTGTGTTGACAGTTTGTTCTTTATTATTGCTAACTATTATTCCATGATAAAGATGTACCACAGTTTAACCATTCACCCATTAAAGGACATCTGGGTGGGTTCTAGTTCTTGGCTGTTATAAATAAATATTAAGAGACACTATGAGCCATGGGGCCGGGCTGGTCATTTCCATATTAGGGAAATTTAGACTGTTTTTTTTTGAATTATGAATAAACAGTAAGAATTATTAACCTGCAAAAGCTCTAAATGTACCACTAAAAAGCAAGTCTAACTTACCACATTCATCCTTTACACACACACACCCCACACACTCGGATAAAAGAAAGAAATCAGTTCAAAGACAAGCGGCACAAAAGCAAGTGGCCTAGAAGATTATCCCAGTAAGACCTTACCCTTGAGCTTGAACCACAATCCTAATGGAAATCATATAAATGGCTGTTTCAAGGAAAATTACCATGAACCTCAAATTGCCAATAGCACCTCTTCTCACTAATCACTTAAGATTAAAAAAATAATCTGGAATAAATTTACAGACTCTAATAAAAGGACACACATTCAACTTTGTAAATGATCCTTTGTGATCTTATATGGACAAGAAAATATCCCTTGGACAGTAAACTCATTTTATTGTTACAACTAGAGCCACGTTTTCAATTTCTTCATTATGTGGACATCCAATGAGAAGAGAAAAAAATTAAATTTCAACTAGACATCACTTCACAAAACATCTGAAAACAGCTGATGTTAAAAATCTGAATGAAGGACTTCCCTGGTGGTCCAGTGGCTAAAACTTGGCACTCCCAATGCAGGGGGCCCGGGTTTGATCCCTGGTCGGGGAACTAGATCCCAAATGCTGCAACTAAGAACCAATATAACCAAATAAATAAATATTAATAAAAAAAAGTCTGACTGAATTTCCAATTGCTATTTATAACAGTATCACCTAAAAAGTGATGTCTAGGAAAAATCCCACAGAGATTTAATAGAACATAACAATGGCAAGCAACAATTTCTTTTAGAAAGTCAGCACACTGACAAGCCTCCCCAACAAACACATGCCTACCCTGCTTTCAGTATTATTTCTGTAACACTGTTAGCACCACAGAGGCAGCACCGACTTACCCTAAATAACAAAGTAGGAGGGAAACTAGTGGCTTCAGACAAAATTGTCAAATGCTGCAGCAGAAGACTAAAGTCCGCCTCATCTCTTCAGGGCCGCAACCCCATTTCACTAACCAACAATGTGTAGGCTCCCATCAAACCACGATTTGCCTCTAATTCCGAACCCTGCCACTGGAAAAAGAAATCAAATCTTTCTTGCCCAGGACTTTGCTAAAATAAAATATAATATATAATAATATACAGAGGGACTTCCCTGGTGGTGCAGTGGTTAAGAATCCGCCTGCCAATGCAGGGGACACAGGTTCGAACCCTGGTCCGGGAAGATCCCACATGCTGCAGAGCAACTACGCCCGTGCGCCACAACTACTGAGCCTGCGCTCTAGACCCCACGAGCCACAACTACTGAAGCCCACGCGCCTAGAGCCCATGCTCCGCCAACAAGCCACTGAAATGAAAAGCCCGTGCACCGCAAGAAGTGTAGCCCCCGCCTGCTGCAACTAGAGAAAGCCCGCACGCAGCAACGAAGACCCAACACAGCCATAAATTAATTAAAATAATAACAATACACAGAGCCTAAAAATCCTAACTCCTGAGAATATTCGATCAAAGAAACATGCAAATCAAATATCACCATTTTGTGGGCCATACCTAATACTAGATGGTGACACTTTACACATCTTTCAAGACTGCACAAAGTTAAGCAACTTAATGACAAAACACAGCAGGAGGGCAAGTTTCCAGGGGGAAGGAATCATTCCTCTGAGATGTAAAAGGTGAAATCAGGAGGAACTGGAGAGAAAGATGAGAAAGGTAAATAAGAGGGAGCTGCCTCAGCCCAAAGAAAACTTCTAAAGCCTTTTTCAAAACTGAGCACACAGGGCTTCCCTCATGTCGCAGTGGTTAAGAATCCGCCTGCCCATGCAGGGGACACCGGTTCGAGCCCTGGTCGGGGAAGATCCCACATGCCGCGGAGCAACTAAGCCTGTGCGCCACAACTACTGAGCCTGCGCTCTAGAGCCCATGCACCACAACTATTGAGCCCATGCGCCACAAATACTGAAACTCGCACGCCTAGAGCCCATGTTCCGCAACAAGAGAAGCCACCGCAATGAGAAGCCCGCACACCTCAACTAAGAGTAGTCCCTGCTCGCCGCAACTAAAAGAAAGCCCACATGCAGCAACGAGGACCCAATGCTGCCAAAAATAAATAATTTTTAAAAAGTGAGCACACTTCCAACTCCCACATGCTGCTGAAGCCTACAAGTGCTGCCTATGTTTAACCAAAGAGAAGAGGTTTTATAGACTTGTAAAAGGCTCTTTCCTCATCAGCAACTCCACCTGTCCCTATGTGGCAAACTTAACCAGGGGAGCATGAGTACCATATTTGTGACATCAAAATATTAACAGCCAGGGCTTCCCTGGTGGCGCAGTGCTTGAGAGTCCGCCTGCCGATGCAGGAGACGCAGGTTCGTGCCCCGTTTCGGGAGGATCCCACATGCCGCGGAGCGGCTGGGCCCGTGAGCCATGGCCACTGAGCCTGCGCGTCCGGAGCCTGTGCTCCGCAAATGGGAGAGGCCACAACAGTGAGAGGCCCGGATAACGCAAGAAAAAAAAAAAAAAATATAACCAGCCAGTGGCCTCCCCTGGTGGTGCAGTGGTTAAGAATCTGCCTGCCAATGCAGGGGACATGGGTTCGAGCCCTGGTCTGGGAAGATCCCACATGCTGCAGAGCAACTAAGCCCGTGCACCACTACTACTGAGCCTGCGCGCTATGGCCCGCAAGCCACAGCTACTGGTACCCCGCGTGCCACAACGACTGAAGCCAGCGTGCCTAGAGCCCGTGCTCCGCAATGACAAGCAACACCAATGAGAAGCCTGCGCACCACAATGAAGAGCAGCCCCCACTCGACGCAACTAGAGAAAGCCTGCGCGCAACAACGAAGACACAACACAGCCAAAAATAAATAAATTAAAAAAACCAAAGTGTTCTCCTTAAACTGAGAAAAGAAAAGATATTAACAGCCAGGACTTCCCTGGTGGCACAGTGGTTAAGAATCTGCCTGCCAATGCAGGGGACATGGGTTCGAGCCCTGGTCCGCGAAGATCCCACATGCCGCGGAGCAACTAAGCCCGTGTGCCACAACTACTGAGCCTGCGCTCTAGAGCCTGTGAGCCACAACTACTGAGCCTGCATGCCACAACTACTGAAGCCCATGCGCCTAGAGCGTGTGCTCCACAAGAAGAGCCACCGCAATGAGAAGCCCGCGCACAATGAAGAGTAGCCCCTGATCACCACAACTAGAAACAGCCCGCACACTGCAATGAAGACCCAACACAGACAAAAAGTAAAATTAAAAATGCATAATATATATGTATATTAGCAGCCACTCCTGCCAATATTTTTTTGTTTGTTTTGACCAAGAAAATAATTTAAGAAAAATAAGAGACAGCCTTAGATTCCTCACTCCCAGGAATATGGGCATCTCCTCGAGTACAGTGGAAGCAGTTAAAGGAATTTTTACCTACAGGCACTGGACTTCAATCAGGAAAAAACAAAGAAAAACTGCAAATGATTAGGCACCACTCCACTCCACAAACAGGGAGATTCCCAGGCTGGCCCAAGCTTCAGCAGGGTAGGGAGACCCTGATAAATCAGTGCCCAGTGCTAGCAAGGCCAAGCCTGGCAGTAACTGCCCGCCTCCAATCAATTCAGACAACGCTAGACTCTGCACAGATTCTATTCACAAATCCCAGGGACCAGGAGCTGTCCACAAGGCCAAGAGACAGCTCAAGGGTAAAGACCCCAGGACTAGTAACATGGATAGTAGCACCTACCAGTGCCCTGGGGCCTTCCCCCCCCCCCATTCCAGCTGTGAATGAGCCTCTGGTTCCCACATTTCATTCACAGTTTGAGCGGGTGCTGTAGCTACATCCCATGAGACCACACACAAAGCATAGTGGCAGCACGGTGAGCAATCCGTGGAGATTCCAGACCACAAATACCTGAGGAAAAGAGCCTAAACTCGTAAATTTCAGTCCTAACTTCGGGTGATACCTTGTGTTTTCCCATGGACTCCAAATATGCCAACCAGACCACTCATTTTAAAGACATCACGGTCCTAAGCAATCATAAAAAGATTCAGAATCACTGAGTCTGAATCTGGACTGAGTCTGGAAAAGGTTAGCCAATGCTTCCTTGCTGATGGGTCAGGTCCCCAAGGCAGAATCCCAAGCAACTTTCAAACAGTTTTGGAAATATTAAGAGATGGCTTACTCTTCCTAGGTTTAGACAGTGAACTGGGGTAGAACAATGCTGATCACTGTACACCCCAAATAATTCCCCCAGGCGGAGTATTACCCGGGACAGAACCTCAAGAGCAACCCCAAGAATCTGTCACTCAACTACTTGAGAAAATAAGGTAGAAAAGGGAAAGGGTTTCAAGCTCTCATGCTTGGGTCCCAATCTTGCAGATCACAGGACACTCAAATATCGCACCAGATCACAGTTTTGGGGGAGAATGAATGCCAAGTCCGAAGCAATCTGGAGAAAATTCAGCATCAATGAAACACCTGAACTAAAAAGAAGAAAAGCTTAAACCCTCCGCCAAATCTGGCTCCTGATCTGGGGGAGGCCTAGGTAGCCAGAGATTTGGGAACCCCGTGAAGCCTCCTTTGCAATCCAAATAATGACGGGGTTCCAGGGAGGGGGTCTGCCTCTCTGCCCCACGTAAGGACAAAGGAGGGGACGTTTCCCGCCTTGGGAACCTGGGACCCTCCTGGAACTCGGGGCGGGACTGGGACAAAGAGGAGGACAGATGGGAAGGGGGGTCGCCCCCGCAGCGCGGGTCAGGATGCTCCCGGCCGGAGGGGGGTGTGTGCTGCCGGCACGTGCGCGCGTGCGCGCGTAGCGCCACAACAGACAAAGCCCGGCCCGGGGGAGGCGGCGGCCGGGGGCCCGGTGCGCGCGCACCCCCCGCGAGAGGCGCCGCCGCCGGCCGAGGGGCCGCGAGGGGGGGCGGATGCGCGCGCACCGGGCCCTCGCCGCCGCCATTTTGTTTCCTCGGCACAATGGGGGAGAGTAACGGCCGAGCGCGGGAGCAACGCTGGCAAGGAAGGAATGAGCCAGGCGCCAGGGCGAGAGAACTGGACGGAAGCGGGGAGCGCGGGGCGCCTCAGGCCTTGTCACCGCGACTCTTCAGCCGATCCCGCGCTGAGTAGGAGGAGGGGCGGGGGGAGGGGGAGAGGCGGGAGTGGGCCCGGCCGCCGCCACATTGACTCTTACCTTGTCCGCGTCCCCTTCTCCAACCGCAGCCTCCGCCCTCCTACCAGAGCCCGCCGGGGTCTCGCCCCAAAAGCCACGCGGTGCGCACCGGGCTGCTGAGTCCAACTGCAATGGCGAGAAGAGGAGGAGGAGGAGCCGGAGCCGGGGCCGGGGGCGAGCGGGCGGGCGCGCTCCGGGGAGGTGCGGGGCCACGTGACCGGTCGGAGCCCCGCCCCTTCGCCGCCGCGATGCCGCTCGACGCAGGCCCAGCAGGAGAGGGAAGGAGTGACAAAGAGAGATAAGGAGGCGGGCTCTAGTCACGTGACAGAACCGTAGGCGTTACGTGGCGTCGGAACGTTTCCCTCCCCTTTCCACGCCTCTACTTGATCATGTGACAGTGGCAAATTCAGCGGTCTCCTTGGCCACGTGACAAGGACCTTGGCGCCTTCCCGTTGTCTTATTGGTAGGCCTGCATCATGTGACTACATCGCGGCTCTTTTTTTCAATGGCGGTTTTTGAGAGGCCATTACCACGTGAGGCAGGGCGAGCGTCTGAGTCTCTCTGCGGCTGCTAGTTTACGCGCCTGCGCGGACGCCATCTTACACTCGTTGAAGTACGTTGGCGGAAACGAGTCTCAGAAGCTTGCGCGTGAGCGTCCTCCTAGTGGCTTGTTCTCGGTAGAGGAGGTGCGGCCTCCAATCGAGGGATTACCGCGGAACTTCCTCCCCACTGTCCGCATCTCCTGCGAGAGGCCGAGCACACTCGAGGTGCGTGTGCGAGGAAAGGGCGGGCCGAGCTCCTCGTTGCTGCCCCGGGACTGGTGCCAAGCGAGCGCCCCGGGTCTTTGGTGTTAAAACTTTATCCGGTGTAGCGCCCAGCCGGATTGCCGAGCTTCTGAAGGGCAGAACCGAGTTGGTCGGGATCTTCCAGTCGCCCACTCACAGATGGAGAAACTGACGCCCGATCCAGAAAAACACCCATCTGGAGACTTAACGGTCTTTGGTGGGAGAGCTGGGGCTGCGACAGAGATGCTCGGCCAACCACTGCTCAGGGCTCATAAGTAAAGCCACCGGGGGCCGAGCGCCTTTTCTTTACAAGCCTGGTGTCGTTGAATCCTTCCGAGCGCTTCGTGAGATCCCCGATGTACAACCTATGCATAAACTAAACCCCACTCATCTCCAGTGTCAGGATCAAGTTGGCGCTCGACAGGCGTCGTTGTTAGGCAGGTTGTCGTGTGCGAGTCTGTGATTCAGACACGCCGAGATTTGGAGCAGTTCAAAAGGTTTCCTTTCTAAAGAAGGCGAGAAGTCGTTCAAAACTTACGGCCTAATAACGGATTTTCCTTGCAAAAACGTAGGGATGGCGCAGCTAATTTGTTAAGAATGCAAGATCCAGGGTCGCCCTAGGTTTGAGTCTCCCGGTGTGACCAAGGATAGTGCCCCTCCCCGAGCCTCCGTTTTGTTATCTACAAAATGGTGATGATTTATTTTCTTAAAAGCACCTGGCACAATTCTTTGCGCAGAACAAATGCCGCAAAATGATAGTTGTTATTAACAAGGTAAGGTGTAAAAATGTGATTACAGAATGAGTGCATGCTGTACCTATCACTTTTCATTTTTGTTTACACTTAGATCTTGAACCAATAATCTATTCATATGATATAAATAAAATGTCAAATGTGCAAAACGATGTGAGAAAACAAAGTCAATTTGTCTCCTCCAGACACCCTCCTTTTTGGCAAGCATTGTAAAGTTTTTTGTGTGTATCTCTCCAGAGATGTTTTAGTTCCAGAGATGCTTAATTATGTTTTTATTAGAGTTTTTCTCGTAAATAATAGACGCTCTGCATCTTGCTTTTTTTGCCCCGACTTGGAGATCTTTCTTTAAATAAAGCTTGAGATTGAAAAAAGTTTTGGTTAAATTAATGGGGCAGTATTCAGACAAAATTAGCTAAAATAAATTTAGATTGTTCAAGGTCACCATGACAGTAAAGGTGATAACTTGGCTTTAACACTGAGTTAGAGATCAGCTATTCCTCTGCGTGACACTTGAGGGAAGAGGCTCAGAGGTGGGGCAAGTTGACTAAGCTAATAGCGCTACCAAGTGGCAGAACAAGGAAGGTTTCTAGTTTTCTGATTGGCAAGCCCATAGACCTTTCTTGGGAGGGACCCAAGGTTACTTTTTTTTTTTTTTTTTTTTTTTGTGGTACGCGGGCCTCTCACTGTTGTGGCCTCTCCCGTTGCAGAGCACAGGCTCAAGGTTTTTTTTTTTTTTTTTTTTTTTTCTGGCTGCGCCACGCAGCTTGCAGTATCTTAATTCCCTGACCAGGGAGCGAAACTGGGCCCACATCAGTGAAAGCGCTGAGTCCTAACCACTGGACTGCCAGGGAATTCCCAAGCTTACATTTCTGAAGAACTGGCTTTTGAGGATCTCATTCCTCTAAGGTAGCCCTTACCAAATTCCTTTGATATATGGGCAGATAAGATCATGATTACAGGCCAAGGCTCCATGGAGGAGCCCAGGATGGACCTGAAGAGTTTTTGAACCTCAAAGCGTTGCTGGAGTGGCTGGCATGGAGTGAATGCTAAAGAAACAGTTGTGGTTGTGATTGTTACCTATCGGACTGGTGCCCCGTCCAACCAGATTCTTTCAGTGACATGGTCCATTAAAGTGCAGGTGAGGTGATGAGAAAACCAGAACTCCCTTAAGAGTGTATTCCCATGGACCCACCCATACACCATCCACCAGGAGCTGCTGGGTAAGAGGTTTTCAGCCCGGCCTTCCTTGTCCATGTTCTCTCCTTGGTCACCATGCAAGATGAAGACCCAACATGTCATCTGCCCTCTCATCCCTACACCTCCACCCTGGCCCAGCCTCCCACCCTTGCCTTTCCATTACTCCATGGTTAGCAACCCCTGTATACATAACAATTCTCTCACCTTGCCTTAGCTGACCCCTGCCCACTGTCATCTGGCTTTACCTTCTGTACCATTACACCCACTCCCTTGTTAGTCGAAGAGTGAGGTCTGCCCCTCTCCTCTTGCAGTCCCTTGATCTAAACAGGTTCTGCCATCCTCTGGGACTTTAGTGTCTTCATGAACGTCCTTTCCATTCCTTGCCTTCCTCAACTTCAGAGATTTCTCCTACTTCAGCCCCCCAGCCCCAAAGTCCCCTGGTCACACCCAAGAACTCCGCTTGAAAGTTTTTTGAACCACACCTGCTGCTTTCCCACCCTCTCAGTAGAGTGAACATAGGTTGACCGCCATGCTTTGGGGAACCACCCTGCTCCCTTGCTCAATCTGTAGTTCAGTTGTTGGGTCCCCACTGCTGGACTCTGAAACTAGCCCCATGGCCTGGCTGCAATGATTGGCTTAGCAGTAACTGACCAAAGTCATGGTAGTCAGAGCCAGTGAGCACCAGCCTTGGGATTTGTGGGTAAAAGAAGCCTTTATTTCTCTGATCTTGAAGCCAAGAAAGTACAAGGTGTGGTTGGGGGACAGGGAGTGTTTGGCAGAGAATGAAACTGACCTGGAAGAAAGCTGAGCCAAAAGATGGGGCAAGAAAACATTACGGTGTTTACTCCAAAAATTAAACAGAATTAACATGTCATCCAGCAATTCCACTTTTTATCTCTCTTTTTTTTTTTTTGGCCGTGCCACAAGGTATGTGAGATCTTAGTTCCCCGACCGGGGATCAAACCTGCAACCCTGGCATTGGAAGCATGGAGTCTTAACCACTGGACTGCCAGGGAAGTCCTGGCAATTCCACTTCTGAGTATATACCCAAAAGAAATGAAAGCAGGGACTTGACATACTTGTACACCCATGTTTGTAGCAGCATTAATAGCCAAAAGGTAGAAACAACTCAGATGTCCAAGGATGGATGAATGGATGGATAAACAAAATGTGGTCCATCCATACAGTGGAATATTATTCAGCCCTAAAAGGAAAGGAAATTCTGACACATGCTACAACATGGATGAACCTTGAGGACATTTTGTTAAGTGAAATAAACCAGTCACAAAAGGACAAATACTGCATGAGTCTACTCATTTGAGTCCCTAGAGGAGTCAAGTCCATAGACAGAGTAGGATGGCGGGTGCCAGGGCTGGGGGAGGGGGATGGGGAGTTAGTGTTCGATGAGGACAGAGTTTCAGTTTGAGAAGACGAAAAAGTTCTGGAGATGCCTGGTGGTTGCCCAACATCGTGAATGTGCCTGATGCCACTGAACTGCACACTTTAAAATGGTTATGGTGGTAAATTTAACGTGTATTTTACGACAGCGTTTTGTTTTGTTTTTTTGGCTGTGTTGGGTCTTCGTTGCCGCGCGTCGGCTTTCTCTAGTTGTGGAGAGCTGGGGCTACTCTTCATCGCGGTCCGCGGGCTTCTCATTGCGGTGGCTTCTCGTCGCAGAGCACAGGCTCTAGGCGTGCGGGCTCAGTAGTTGTGGCGTACGGGCTTAGTTGCTCCGTGGAGTGTGGGATCTTCCCGGACCACGGATCGATCCCGTGTTCCCTGCGTTGGCAGGCGGATTCTTAACCACTGCACCACCAGGGAGGTTCCAACACAGTTCCTCTTCAGACCCTTATATCTACTACTTGAAGAGCATGGCTGAACGCACTCAAAATGGCTAGTACATGGGTCACCCACCACTGTGCCCAAATCAGGCCAACCTCACAGATAAGTAATATTTACCCAATCCTAGGTGTAGAGCTTGGTAAATTTTTACATAGCATACATCTGTGTAACTACCACCCCAGTCAAGACAAGGAACATTGTCACCACCCCAGGAAGATACCTTCTGCCCTTCCCAGCCAATTGCCAGGCCTTTTCTTACATCACCAGGGTGAACATTACCTGTTCTAGAATGTTACAGAATTGGAAGACATCTTTGTGTCTGTCCCTTGCCTGGGCCACTTTTGAGTTTTCTGCCAGCTTGTAACTGGCCTGCACATCTGTACCTCCTTTCCAAAAGGGCAGCAGTCCTCTCCCCCTGGCCTGGCCTCATCCTGACTCATTCTATATCCATACCTCTCAGAGAGGCAAACTGCAGCAATGAATGCCGGCCACCAGAGCTGGTAACTTACAGACTGTCTCTGGAGGCAGAGGAGCTGGCCTTAGAGGCCGTGCAGCTGGGAGCAGCTGCTGGGACCCAGTGAGAAAACCATCCAACGGGCCTGTCCTCATGGAGCCGACCTAGAAAGGGAGGAAGGCAATAAACAATGAGCGAAGTATGTAAGAGGTCCATAGTGGCAAGTGCAGTGGCAAAAATAAAGCTGGGGGGTGCAGGGCCAGTGAGGGAGGAGGGGAAGAAGCGCCATCCAGGAAAGGGTCCTGTAGGGCCCCCTGGACCCACATGGAGACAGTGGCTTTCACTCTCGGTGCCTTGAACTCCATAGGAGGGTTTTGTTTTGGTTTGGTTTGGGGTTTTTTATTGGAGTATAGTTGATTTACAACTGTGTCAGTTGCAGGTGTACAGCAGAGTGCATCACACATATACATATATCCACTCTTTTTTTTTTTTTTTTAGATTCTTTTCCCATATAGGCCATTACAGAGTACTGAGTAGAGTTCCCTGTGCTATGCAGCGGGTTCTTTTTAGCTACGTAGGAGGGTCTTGAGCAGCGGAGAGATAGGATCCGTCCTTCACCTCTCCCTTGCCCGTACCCTCAAGTCCCTGCTCCTCTCCATTAGCCCCAACTAAATCTAGCTTTCCACCTGCACCTCGTACCCCGGTGAGTTTGGGGGGAGAAAAGAAACTCCCACAACCCTCGTAACCTTCCTTGTTCACGCGGTGCTCTCCCACACGCAAAGATGATTTCTCACACCTTCATTCCTCTCACAGCTCTGCCATCTCCCCATGCTCTGCTCTCAGCTGATGACCTTCCTGCTTATTTCAAGAGCAAACAGTTGCTCCCATGCATATTCTTCCACCACTAAAGCCATGAGCACTTGTGCCCACATCCCTGTCTTCCCCCGGCTCCAGATGTCCCTCTCTGGCTCTCCTCAAGTCCACTTTTTCTCCTCTCCCCAGGGCTCAGACTGGCCTCTGTCTAGGGCAGGTGGTCTCAGCCAGCCCTGGAGACTTGAAAGACCATCCAAAACACTGAGCACTCCTGAAGGCATGCCTGCAGCCTGAAATTCTCCCCTGTGGTCCAGATCCACCCATTCAACCATCTATGTGACAGCTTCCCTTGGAGGAGTTGTGTTCAGTGGGTCCACAATGAACCTACCTGGGACTTCCCTGGCGGTCCAGTGGTTAAGACTCTGCGCTTCCAATGCAGGGGGTGTGGGTTCGATCCCTGGTTGAGGAACTAAGATCTCACATGCTGCGTGGCGCAGTTAAAAAGAAAAAAAAGAAAGAAAGAAAAAACAAAACAAAAAACTCAGCCTACCTAGCCAGATCCCTTCGGGTCCACTTTATCATTTCTCTGCACCCTTGCCAGGGCTTTGTGTGGTTTTGCACCACTGCCTGTACCTGCAACTCTTCAGAGAACTACCCCTGGGCTCTGGACCACATTGCCAATGCACCTTTGCTAGCACACTCAGAGAATCAGAAGTGCCTGGGAGCGTACCTTCCCCGGGGCCACCTTTAATCAATGACTTACCAGTGCAGGCTGTAACTCAACCTCCAGAGCTCCCTGGCAATCAGGCGATGTGTGTCCTCTGCAGGACTCTCCCTGGGCTTGCCTCCACTCAGAGCTGTGCTTCCTCCTGCTTCTTTGGCTCTTTTCCTTTTCAAAAAAACTATTTATTTATTTGGCTGCACCAGGTCTTAGTTGAGGCACACGGGATATTTGCTGCTGCGTGCCGGATCTTTTAGTTGCGGCATGCAGGCTCTACCTACTTCCCTAACCAGCGATCGACCCCAGGCCCGCTGCATTGGGAGCACAGAGTCTTAACCACTGGACCACCAGGGAAGTCCCAGCTCCTTTCGTTCACATTCCACGTGTAATCAATCAGGTCAGCTCCTCTTCAGATTATATCCAAAATCTGTACACGTTTTATCACCAAGACACATCAGAGCATGTGCTGGGACTAGAGCAGTAGCCCCCTCTTTGGTCTCCCTGCTTCTACTTTTGCTAACACTGGGCACTTTCCAGATCAGGCACTGTGCTAAACCCTTTACATTCATTCAGCTGTTTCATGCCTCTATACTGAGTGCCTGCTCTGTCCCAGGCACTCCGCCCAGCCCTGGGATAAAGTCTCAATACTAAAGAATAGGCAAGATCTGACATTCTGGGTGGGGAGACTTAACAGTTAGCAGGTGAAAATACAAAGAAGTAATTGCAGACTGTGACAAGTGCCATGAGGAAAAGAAACAGTGACGTGGTCATCACTAAGAGAGGCCAACTTTTTTTTTTATTAATTAATTAATTTTTGGCTGCGCTGGTCTTCTTTGCTGCAGGCGGGCTTTCTCTGGTTGCGGCGAGCAGGGACTGCTCTTCGCTGCGGTGCGCAGGCTTCTCATTGCGGTGGCTTCTCGTCGCGGAGCACGGGCTCTAGGCGCGCGTGTTCCCGTAGTTGTGGCTCGCGGGCTCTAGAGCACAGGCTCAGTACGTGTGGCGCAAAGGCTTAGTTGCTCTGGGGCATGTGGGATCCTGCCAGATCAGGGCTCGAACCCGTGCCCCCTGCATTGGCAGGTGGATTCTTAACCTCCTTAACCACTGCGCCACCAGGGAAGTCCCAAGGCCAACTTTTTTTTTTTTTTTTGCGGTACGCGGGCCTCTCACTGTTGTGGCCTCTCCCGTTGCGGAGCACAGGCTCCGGACGCGCAGGCTCAGCGGCCATGGCTCACGGGCCCAGCCGCTCCACGGCATGTGGGATCTTCCCGGACCGGGGCACGAACCCTTGTCCCCCGCATCGGCAGGCAGACTCTCAACCACTGCGCCACCAGGGAAGTCCCAAGGCCAACTTTTGATGAGCAGGGAAGGCTTCCTGGAGGTAAGCGCTGAGCTGAAGGCAGGATGGGGAGCTAGCTGTAGAAAGAGCCAGGTGGAGAGCGTTTCAGGCACGATCCCTGGGGCCAGGGTGTCTGGATGAGTCAGCAAGAGGGTGTTAATGGGGCGGATGGGGCAGGGCCTTGTGGGCTGCCATGAAGACTTTGGCTTTCACTCAGTAAAAGGGAGCAACGGAGGGTTCTTGAGCAGAGGAGGGGTGTGAACTCACTCGGGTGTTAGCAGGCGCCCTTCCGCACCTGTGGGGTTAACAGTGATGGAGTGGGGACGGATGAGTTGATACCGAAGGCTGGGAGCTGAAACTATGGGGAGAAGGGAGCAGGTTTAGGAGCTGTTTTGGAGGCAGGGTTAACGGGAGCTGGGGGGTAAGAAAGAAACAAACCTAAATGATCAAAACGAACAAGGAAACCCAAAGAACATCTGTACAGGATAGCGGGTGAGGACTTTGGAGGCCTGACCTTCTCAGCCCCTTTCCTGCTGGGGTCACCTCCAGACACGTCGCCCAACTCATCTGCCTTAATTAGTGAATGGCGACAGTACATAAGCAGATGAGAAGTACTCCAAAAATGGTAGTTATTTAAGAAAAATTCCGAAGTTAGGAATGTAGGAGGGAGAAAGGCAGTTAACATGGTGGAGCATTTGGCCCAGAGGTGACAGTAAGCGAGCTGGCACCAAGGGGGCAGTAGCGAGCCTCCAGGTTAGCAGGGTCGGGCAGCTTGGCAGATCTGAAGCCCTTTAGACTAGACTATGGTGCCCAGGTGCCCGGCCAGGGACAAAGCAGGCCTGGGGGCACATGTCCAGGCTGTGTGATGAGGAGGTAGGCAGGTCACTGCCACCTTCTGCAGTCTGAGGATCAGAGCCTAATAAGGGCTATTTGTTCAGGAGAAACCTGAGCCGCCTGCATGGTGGAATTCAGGCAGAGGCCAGCAGACAGAGGCTTCCTGCCCTCCCTCCTCCTCCCTGGGGAGAGTAGCCCCAGATCAGAGGATCCCAGGGAGGTTGAAGCTGGGGTTCCCCCTACCAGCCTCCCACTCCCCCTACAAACACTCCAGGCTCCCGCTCTGTACAATAGGCACTTTATTAGTGGTTGGAATGCAGTTACAAGTAGGGCTGTACAGACAGAATGGGGGAGGGGGCGGCAGGCACTGGAGACAGAAACCCCAGGCTGGGATTTCTCCAGATCCCGGATTGGGATCCTGGATTGGATTGGGGCGGGGGAGGGGGGGGCACTTGGGATATGGCGAAGGGGGAACCAGCACACCCGTTCCCCCGGAGTTCAACAAATTTGGCAAAAGGATCCTCAAGGCGAGGTGACTGGGTGGGGGGAGGGGTCCCCCCATTTGCCCAGGGCATCTGCCCATCTCCCCACTTCCTCTGAAATCATCCCTTGGGTGGATTCAGTTTCTTTTCTCTCTTACAAAGAGAGCTGTGTCGATAACTGGCAGAGAAGGGCGGCGGGGGGTGGCGGGATTCGGCCCAACCTGCCAGCCAGCCGGTTTCCATCAAGCCGCTATTAGTGACCTCCTCCACCCCTGTTCCACACCAGCTTGATCCCAGCCTCCCTCCCCGGACAGCCTGCCTTCTGTGCCAGGAGACACCCCTACCTGGCACACCCCCCCCCCACCCCCACCCCACCCCCACCCCCACCATATCTGAGGAGGGGACATCGGAAAGCATTCCTCAGGGGCCCCATCTCAGCCGTGATGACAGACAGAAAAAAAGCTAACAGACCCTTTAACGCATGTCCACGTTAAAAAAATAATAATAAATGCCTGCAGCAGCCGGTAGCCAGTTGTTCAGCCCCGGAGAAGGGTCCTGGCATCCTGGCCGGAGCAAACGCAAGTGAAAAGTGGACTTCCTGTGGCCACCGCTGCTGCAGACACAAACGCTGTCCTATCATAAGAGGGGGACAGGAAGCGGAGGGCAGCCCGCAGAGGGCCCTTGCATGTCAGACATCAAGAAGCCTCGCTGGGCTTCTCATCCGGGCCAGTGGGGGCTGGAGAGACTCATCGCACAGTGTTTTTGGGGGTGGGGGGCGGCCATGAAAACGCGGACTGATCCCACAAATCCTCCAGGTTCCCGGAAACTGGTGGTAACTGGATGATGGGGAGGGGCAGGAAGGGGGCGGCAGTGATAGGACTTCAGGTCAGCCCGATGGGCTGGGGGTTCTGACCCAGCTGCCAAGCACCCATTGTGAGACTTCCGGGGAGGGGTAGGAGGGCGGGGCCTTTAGGACTCCACTGGCTTCTTGTTGGTCTTGTTCAAAAGCTTCTTGAGGGTGAGAGACATGAAGTAAGGCCTCTCAGCGGTGCCATCGTTCCTCTCCAGGTCCTCCACTGCGGAGAGAGAGGCCCCAGAGCAGGTGGCATGAGGGGAGCCCACGGGCAGGGGCCTTAGGGGACAGGGTGGGCGGACAGGGGCCGCAGAGAAGCCTCAGAGGGTTAGGAAGCAAGACATGCTGGGACTGGAGGGGGCGGACTGGAGCAGGCTGGGAACTCGGCACACACACCCCCCCACACACACACACCCACACACACACGCTCCCCACTCCCAGGCCAGGAAGCCCCGCGTGCACCCCCGATCTACAGGGAGGAAACAAGGAGGCCTGCGTGGCCTCCAAGCCAGCCTCCTCTCTACTCCTCGACTCCGCCCCGCCTCCCCGCCTCCTCCGCACTCTCCTTCAACAGGATGTCTCTCAGCTCGGGCGACATGAAGTAGGGTCGCTCCTGAGAGCCGTCATTCTAGGGCAGGGGTTCCCCAGCTCCCAGGCCTCGGACTGTTACAGGTCCCCAGCTTGTTAGGAACAGGGCCGCACAGCAGGAGGTGAGTGGTGAATGAGAGAAGCTTCATCTGCTGCTCCCCATTGATCACATTACTGCCTGCACCATCCCCCACACCCCACCCCCCCCCCCCCCCCCCCCCCCCGCAACAAAGCCGGAAACTCCGAAGCTGAGGGCCCAGGGGCACAGAGTGTTCTAGTTGCAGCCTGGACCAGGGGACAACAGGATGGAGAAGCTCTGAGCGCAGGGGGAAGCTGAGAGGGGGCGCACCGGGGCCCTGCGACGAGGGACAGCCAGGCCCTAGGGGAGGCTGCGGGCACTGGGTTGGCGTGTGTACCCCCATTGGAGGGAGATGTTCTGCCCAGAGGGGAGAAGAGAGTCAGGGCCCAGGAAGGGTGGGGATGAGGGGTTACTCACAGAAACAGAGGAATAGTGTGTCCACACACATGCCGTAGACGCTGAAGAAGCCGTGGGCAATCAGATAGGAGCCGATGATCACCGTCTAGGCAAGGAGAGACAAGCTGTTTCCACCCCAGCTCCTGCTCAGGGCAACCCCCCACTCACCACCACGTCCCTTCCCACCTGGGGTTATGGCATTTCCCTGCTGATAAGCCCCTCCTCTGGACCTCCCCGGTGGTGCAGTGGTTAAGAAGCTGCCTGGCGATGCAGCGAACACGGGTTCGATCCCCGGTCCGGGAAGATCCCACATGCCGCGGAGCAACTGAGCCCGCGCACCACAACTACTGAAGCCTGCACGCCCCTCCTCTGGACCTCCCCGGTGGTGCAGTGGTTAAGAAGCTGCCTGGCGATGCAGCGAACACGGGTTCGATCCCCGGTCCGGGAAGATCCCACATGCCGCGGAGCAACTGAGCCCGCGCACCACAACTACTGAAGCCCGCACGCCCTAGAGCTCGTGCTCCGCAACAAGAGAAGCCACCGCAATGAGAAGCCCGCGCACCACAACGAAGAGTAGCCCCCACTTGAAAGAGAAAGCCTGCGCGCAGCAACAAAGACCCAGTGCAGCCAAAAAGAAAAAGAAAAAAAAAAAGCCCCTCCTCTTAGGCCTTCCTCTGGCTGCAATTTTATGCATCTTCAGGGCAAGACAGGTTTAATGCTCGCAACCCTACTAGACTGTGTCTATCCCGTTTATAACTATATCCCCAGTTGGGACTTCCCTGGTAGTCCACTGGTTAAGACTCTGCACTTCCACTGCAGGGGATGCGGGTTCGATCCCTGGTCATCCCGCATGCCACGAGATGCGGCCAAAAATATAAATAATTTAAATTTTTTTTTGTTAATTTAAAAATAACTTTATCCCCAGCAAGCTGGAAACTCACGGGGCCTTGGTAGGTACCTCATAAGCACTTATTGACTGAAGTGAGCAGACTTCAGAGAGATTACATAACTTGCCCAGTCACTCAGAACTAGCAAATAAAGAAAGACAGAAATCAAGGTCACATATCTACACTAATGTGTATAAAATAGATAACTAGTAAGAACCTGCTGTATAGAAAATAAATAAAATAAAATTCCAAAAAAAAAAAAAATCGAGGTCACTGGGCTCCAAGGCCTGCACTCAGATACTGTACTGCTCTTAGGGTGATGACCTAAGCCCTCCATGGGGGGCTCCCTGCCCTTATCTCCACCTCCTTGCCACTTCACTCCCTCCACCAGCAGCCACACTGATTTGCTCACTCTTCCGGGCATAGTCCTGCCTCAGGGCTTCCGTACTTGTTCCCTCTGCCTGGATATTGCCTGCATCTTCTTCAGATCTTAGGTGTGACATCACTTCCACAGGGAAGCCCCCTGGACTCCCACATCTGCCCACATCCTCCACCACAAGCTCTAACAAGTGGTTCCCTGTAATTCTGCCCTGTGGCACGCACAAGTTTGCAAGCATGCATCCAGTGTGGATCATCATTGGTTAATGTCGATTTACTCCTAAACTGTAAGGCCTTTTTCTTTTTTTTTGGCTGCACGGCATGTGGGATCTTAGTTCCCCGACCAGGGATCGAACCCGTGTCCCCTGCAGTGGAAAAGCGGAGTCCTAACTGCTGGACCGCCAGGGAAGTCCCAAACTGTAAGGCCTTTAAAGGTCATGCCTGGAACGTGGTCGGTACTTAAGGTTTGTGTCCTGAATTAACAACTCCCTACCTCTGAGCCCCATCCACACCTGTCTAGTCAAAGGAAGCTAGGCAAGTCCCAACATCTTCCCCCCAACCCCCATCTGTCCCCCAAAGTTCATACCAGTATAGGGACCCAGTAATAATTGAGGGGTGGTGCTGTGTCCTGCACGATCCTGATTCGGTGGGTGAAGAAAAAGAAAGCCAGGATCCCTGGAGAAGGGGAGGAAACCGGGATGGTTGAGGGTTCTGGATAAAGGAAATAGCCCCCCTCAAGAAGACCCCAGAGAAGACAGTTATCAGAGAAGACGTGGGGGCCCGACAGCAGCTCACAAGCGGCCCCCAACAGGCTCCCGCAGCTGGACAGCACTCACCCACACTACCCACGATCAAAAGTTTGCCCAACAGGAGGAGGAAGTCGGTAACTTTGTCCAGGACAGCCACCCTGCCGGGGACAGCAGGAAACGGGCGTGAGTGCTGGCTCAGGGCCCGGGGGAGGAGGGAGGTGGCCAGAGGACAGTGTTTTCCCAGACCTGATGATGTTTCTCATGAGGAGGAAGAAGGCGTTTCTGGCTGAGGTGCAGAAGTTGGTGCCGTAGATGGCAATCTGGAGGGAGGTGGGAGGGACGGATCAGGCCCAGTGGGTGGGGAATGAGGGCTCCTCCACCCAGCAGGAGCTGGTGGGTTAGTGCCTGGTCCCAGGCTTACTCACCATGATGTAGGCATTCC
>NW_006787698.1:4803259-4825424 GCF_000442215.2 Lipotes vexillifer | reverse complement strand
ATTCCTGTTGAGGAATCTGATGAATTTCTCCAGGCACCAGAAGCAGCATTTGAGACAGGTCATGAGGAACTTTGCAAATTTGTTCTCTGCAGCTGGTAGATGAGGGGGAGATGCAGAGGTGGGTGAGAGGAGACCCCACTCGGCCTGGTAGGAGCCCCCTATCTCCTTGTTACACTCACTTGCCATAGTCCAGGACCTTTAGAGCCCACCTTCTCAAAGAGATGGGGAGAGGAGACTTGATCCAGGACCTCAGGCCCAGCCTCCAAGACAAGAAGCAGTGACAACCCACACTGCTATCCTGGCCCCGCCTCCAAGGCAGAAGCCAATCCTTGATGCCTCCTTGGCTCCACCCCAAAGTACAACCAATCCCAGCCCAACCCTCTTGTCAGGAACCAATGGTGGCCCAGTCCTCTTGTTCCCAACCCCCTCAGCAGTAAGAACACCCAGTGGGCTCTTTCAGCCACCCCTCCATCACAGGAACCAATCACTCAAGACCCTCAGCCCCACCCTTTCCCCACCATAGGCAGAAACCAATCTCTGTCCCACCACCTTAGCCTCACCCCCCCACAAGAACCAATCCTAACCTGCCCCTCAGCCCCGCCCCCTCCACCTCGGGAGTTACTGCCAACCATCTGTGGGCCGTACCTTTCAGGCGCTGATCCAAGTACTCGAGTATCACTCGGATGACCTGCACGATGGCCAGAATGAGGGAGCCGAAGGCCAGAGAGCCTGTGTGATACCTTTGGGCCGAGGGAGTGGTCAGTGGTCCAGCCAGGCCTCTTCCACTCCAACTCACCCCTACCCCCAGCCCACCTGGGGCCCCACCTGAGCGCCCGGCCGAAGGCAGAGAAGAGTGGGAAGGCAGGCAGGTCATCCGGCTTGTTCAGGGCCCAGTAGTAGGAGGCGAAGGCGCCAGCTAGCGTGACCTGGCCCAGCGCCAGCACGAAGTTGGCCAGCCAGAAGAACATGAAGGCATTGAAGATCTGCAGGCCCAGCAGGGCCCGGTGGTAAGTCGACTCACCACCGTAGAAGGCGAACTGGCAGTGGGCTCCAGGGCACAGGCGGGATTCATTGGAGGAAGGGAAGGTCTGTGGGAGGGACGCAGAGCCTGGTCACATCATAGGGGCTAGGGGTTCAGAGTGGGCTCTGGGCATCAGGTCAGACCTGTCAGGTAGACCACGAAATGGGACAGGAGTCATGGGGAACAGAGTTAAGTCAAGGAATTCGGGGGTTAGGATAGGGGCTTTCAAAAGGCCTTTTAGAAACAAGATTAGGGATCATCATCCCAATGGGTGTCAGAGGCGGGATAAGCTATCTTGGGGATCAATGGCGTGGCCATGTGGACAGATCACAAGTGGCAGAGATCAGTATGAGGACCACGGAAGGCAGGTTAGGGGCTTGTGAAAGGCAAGACGGGGCTCTAAAGGAAGAACTGACCACCACTGGGTTAAGAGAGGGGTGTTGGGGCAGGAAATGAAGTCAAGGGGTGGGGGAAGGTGGGTAGATCAGCACTTAGTGGGTGGGGCGGAGTAGGTGCCAGGCTGGATCTCTTCCTCTCCATGCCACCCACATCTGGCACCAAATGTTTGCTGAATGGTCCCCAAGTGGGGGTGAGAGGCCTTCAGATCAACTGTGGGCTGCTAGGGAAATAGACACCCCCCCACACACTTCCAGACACCCACCTCGGGGTTGCAGGTTTTCCCAGCAACTGAGCAAGCGGTGTCATTGAAGATCTTATAGACAGCTTCGTTGGAAGTGGACAGAAAGCTAGAGACCATTAAGGAACCCAGCGTCTGGGATTAGAGACCACAGGGGCATGTGGAAAAGAATCCATTCCCACACCAGGTTCAGGCTTTGCCCCCAAGATGTAGGTCACCTCCAGGCAAGTGTGGCACTTAGCCCCCAGCCCCGGGGTCGGAGATCGGGGTCTGACGGTGGATACATAGCGGTGCTAGCCCAGTAGGCGATGCAAAGGCACAGCAGGAAGAAGGTGACCAGTGGGTACAGCAAGGAGCACATCACGTATCCCACAGCCCTGGGAGGAGTAGAAACACAGACATCAAGGCCCGAGCAGCCCTGGGACCACCCCAGCCTAACCCCCTGGCACCCCGGCACCCACCTGCTGGCTTCTTTAATGAGTGCAATGGCAATGAGAATTCTCTTCCGTAGAAAGATGAGCAGTAAGATGATAATAACCTCGAGGATGCTCAGAATGATCACTGCGGGGAGGGGGGGCGGGCAGAGAGTGATCAAGTCTGCCACCTGCCTGGGCTCCCCACTCCCACCCAGGCCTCACTGAATGGGGAGCTGGGACTCACTGAAGGCCATCCAGGTCTGCCGCAAGTGCAGGTACACGCGGAGGTCCGTCTGGAAGCCAAGGTCCACCAGGGAGATGTCAGAGCCGGCCTCGCCACGCAGTCGAGCGTACTCCATGTAGCAATGAAATATGCCTGCATGGGGAACCACCGTGCTACGACTGACCTCAGCCCTCCGACGGCTCCCGCAACATCACAAAGCACGTACAACCACACCCATTTAACAGAAACAAAAACCAAGGCTGAGAGGGGCTGCCATCGCCTGCTGCTGCCTCAGGGCCTTTACCTGCTGTTCCTGCTGCCTGGTTCAGTCTCTCCCCAACTGGATCCTCACATCCTCTAGTCCCTGCTCAAATGTCACCTTCTCATGAGACCTTCTGGGATCTCTTCCCCCATTTAGAATCATACCCTCTTACATTCCAATTTCTTATCCCCCTTCACAGCTTTGACATCCCAGAGGTTTTCTGGTTTGTTTCTTGCCCATCTTGCCCGTACCCTCTGGAATATAAGCTCCGCAAAGTAAGGATTTGTCCTGTTTTATTCACTGCTGTAAGCCCAGGACCTAGAAGACTGCCCAGAACATAGCAGTCATTCAGTACACGATGGATGAATGAATGAGTGAATAGGTGTCAGGATGCTGTGTGGCCTGAGGCTTTCCTGACCCCTCTGCCATCCTGTAACAATGATTCATGGGTGGGGAGGGAGGACACGGGTGCTAACATCCAGTGGGGTAGCACTAGGGATTTTCACCATTCCCCTTAGCTCTGGTAGAAGAAAGTTATAAAGTACAGATAAAGTACAAAAAGCTAGTCACCAAAATTGCCAGCACCCATCTAGAAACGACTATTAACGAATATTTTGGGAATTCCCTGGCAGTCCACGGGTTAGGACTCCACACTTCCACTGCAGGAGGCATGGGTTCAATCCCTGGTCGGGGAACTAAGATCCCACATGCTGCGCGGCATGGCCAAAAAACAAACAAAAAAAAATTTTTTTTTAATGAATATTTTAACATCTGTGTCTCCAGTGTAGGTTGCACATCCAGCATCTTTCCTCTTGGAAAGTTTAAATGAATAAACAGAACGTGAAGCACTGGCTTCTGAGCACTGCCTCTGAGTTCCACAGGCCTCAGGCCCTCCCACATCTCATCTGCAGACTGTCTTGTTCTCATTAAGTCTCCTAACTCGTAAATACTAATTATCCCCAATTTATAGAGAAGGAAATTGAGGCATGGGGAGGTTGAGTCACTTGCCCAAGGTCACAGAGCAAGGAATTGGCAGAGCCAGCATTTGAACCCTGGGCTTTCTGGTGCCAGAGCATGTGGCCCTAACCACTGTGCAAAATGGTATACTTTAGAATGAATTTTGCTGTCGATGAAATACAGATCCAGTCCTGCTTGGGAAGATTATGATTTAATGGTTGTTTCCAAGTACCTGATCTCATAAACAATGTTGAGATGAATATCTTCACAAATATTCCAAATAAAAGATGGAGGATGTCTGATGGCTCAGGAGAAGTTTTGTTTTGTTTTTTTCGGCTGTGCCACACGGCTTGGAGGATCTCAGTTCTCCAACCAGGGATCAAACCCAGGCCCCATCAGTGGAAGCGCCAAGTCCTAACCACTGGACCACCAGGGACAGAAGATTCTTGATAGGCCAATGACAGCTCAAAGGGCATAGGCACTTTGCAGACTGTGGGGAGGGGAGGACACAGGGAGGGAGAGACTTACCGTAGCCTAGGACCAAAATCACCATGACAATCATCACCCAGACCATAATGCCAGCCAAGAAGCGGAGCAGGACGATGAACAGGAGGCTCAATACCATGGCGATGACCAGGCCTCTGGGGGATAAAATGGGTGCATGAGCGGACCCCACCCCCTCACCAGTCTCAGACAGGGCAGCCCAATGAGGGCTACCTTCCCTCTCAACTTACATGATAATCCAGTACCAGGAGACTGTATAATCTTCAAATATCCGCATGGCCAGCTGCCGGGCCTCCAGGACTCCATTGGCCTTCCTGGGGGAAGGCAGACAAGGCTTTAGGTTGGACCCCGCTCCCTGATTGGGCCAGCCCCAGGGGATGCCCTGTCCCACCCAGGAAAATGTGATGTCAGCATGGTGGGTCACAGTCCTCACTTGGCGCCTTCCACCAGCTCTGTGATGTTTTTCCGAGAGCCATGCCCATCCTCATAGGTTGTCTCGTTGCCCACCATGAGGACCCCCTTGTGGCTGTGGATGTCTGGGAAGCACCGCTGGGCCACTGCACAGAGCAGGGGATAGGACCAGTCAGGCTGAGCCCCTGAAACCTCCCCCATGCCCCTCCCAAGCTCATGGGACCCCAGACTCACAGGGTTTGCTGGGGGTGAGGACGGCGGGGCAGTCGCCATCTCGGAGGACCTCAGTCACACCCTGCCAAGAGACAGGGAGGGGGGTCAATCCTGCGGGCCAGCACTCTCGACCTGCCCCTGCCTGGGCAGTTATCTGCTTACCTTGTTGTTCTGGAAGCCAGGCACACAGAACTGCTTGTAGTACTCAAAGTCCTGGGATCTGTGAGCGTTCAGGTAGGTGAGGTAACGGTCAGGACATTTCTCCACGCAGATCTTGGGGGGGCAGGAGGCAGGGTTTGAGTGGGGTCTGGACAGACACCTGATCGCCTCTCAAGACAGAGGTCCCACCCCCTTCCCCCTATTCACCAGGGAGAGAGAAAGGGCTGGGAGAGAAGCTGCCACTACAGAGGGAAAAAGGACCTGATGGTGGAAGTGGGGGAAAGGAAAGAGGTGGGGAGGGGACAAGTTACCTGGGGGGTGGGACACTGGAATTCCAGCAGGACCAGGGGGCTGGCACACTTCACAATGTTGAAATAAAACAGGAAGGGTTTGTTCCTGGGGTTGGGGAAGGGAGATGGAAACTGTCAAGTCTTCTCAATCAGCCTATATAGACTATCTTAACAAAAACAACAACAACAATAATAACCACAGCAGCAGCAACTCCATGCCAGGTGCTCTTCTAAGCACTGGACATGTGCTGGCTCATCTAACCATCACAACAGCCCCATGAGAGTGGGACTGTCATGATCCCCATTTCAGAGATAAGGAAAATGAGACCCAGAGAGGTTGAGACACTTGCCATAGGTCACACAGCCAGGGAATGGCACAGCTTGGATTGAACTTCCTCTTTTACCTCACCTATTCATCACCCGCGGACATCAGATCTGGGACTGTCTCCTCTCTGTCTCTCCCCTAAAATGTGGGCCACCAGAGGACAAGACTTTGAATGTCTCATTTAGTGCTGTGTCCCCAAGGCCTAGAACAGAGGCTGGGGATGGCGGGAGTTTTATAAATACTTGTTGACTGGACTAGTGGATGGATGGAGGCGAGGAAAGCCTAGAACCTTCTCCCCAGTGCTCATGAAGCTCTCCCGCACACTCCTCCCCAGACCCAGCAGGCCCCAAGGAGCCAGACTCACTCATTTTTCGTGCCCTTCTGCCCGCAGAACTCGCCTCGGCTATCAGTGGGGTAGATCACTTTTCGAGGGTCCCCGTGAGTCCAAGCTGTGGAGGGATCCAGAGATGCCGAGAGGCTGCCACTCCTTAGCACCAGCCCCACTTCTGCCCCAGAGGCGGTGGCTTGCCCTTCCACCCTGGAACCCCAATCCCATCCCCTCCTTTGCTCACCTATGATGCCTACAGCCACATAGCCCACAATGGCCAGGAGGAGGAACACACAGCAAATGACGTCTGTGCAGCCTCTGGGGAGCAAGAGACCGCGTCAGGGTGGGAGTACTGGTGCCCTGGATATCATGGACCCATCCTGCCTTGTACACATATATAGGTATGTGTTATTTGGACACATGTTCCTGATGCTATGCCAAAGGGCACGTGCTATGCCAAAGGGCACGTGCATTTTAAATATTAATACCTTTCATTGCAGCACTATTTACAAAAGCCAAGATATGGAAGCAACCTAAGTGCCCATCCATAGATCAATGGATAAAGATGTGGTGTATATGTATACAATAGAATATTACTCAGCCCCCCATAAAGGATGAAATCTTGCCATTTGCAGCAGCATGGAATAGATCTGGAGGATATTCTGCTACGTGAAATAAGTCAGACAGAGAAACAAATAACGTATGCTTTCACTTATATGTGGAATCTAAAAAAATGAAACAAATGAACAAACAAACAGAAACAGACTCATAGATGCAGAGAATAAACTGGCAGTTGTCAGACTAGAGGTGGGTGGGGGGATGGACGAAACAGGTAGAGGGGATTAAGAGGTACAAACTTCCAACTACAAAATAAATAAGTCATAGGGATGTAATATACACATAGGGAACACAGTCAGTAATACTGTAACAACTTTGGGGACTTCCCTTGTGGTGCAGTGGATAAGACTCCATGCTTCCAATACAGGGGCCCCGGGTTCGATCCCTGGTCAGGAAACTAAATCTCACATGCATGCCACAACTAAGAGTTTGCATGTCACAACTAAGGAGCCCTGGAGCCACAACTAAGGAGCCAATGAGCTGCAACCAAGGAGCCCACCTGCCATAACTAAGACCTAGCACAACCAAATAAATAAATATTTTTAAAAAATATATTGTAACAACTTTGTATGGTGATGGGTGGTAACTGGTCTGATTGCAGTGATCATGATGTATAAAAATATCAAATTACTATGTTGCACACCTGAAACTAATATAACATTGTATATTAATTATAACTCAATAAAAAAACTAAAAAATAAATTTTAATACCTCATGCTCCACTGTCCTCAAAGCAGTTTGCAGCGATGTTCAGCTCTCTTTCGATTAAGTGCCCATTGCCCTACATCCTTACCAGCATAGCATATTAATGTTTTTTAAAAGTGAAGCTATTTTGTGGTGATCAGTTTGTAACGTATAGAAATACTGAATCACTATGCTGTGCACCAGGAACTAACATAGTGATGTAGGTCAATTATACTTCAAAAACAAACTAACTGGGAAGAGATATGAGAATATATGTATAACTGATTCACTTTGTTATAAAGCAGAAACTAACACCATTGTAATGCAATTATACTCCAATAAAGATGTAAAAAAAAAAAAAACTAACTCATAGAAAAAGATATCAGATTTGTGGCTACCAGAGGTGGCAGTTGGGGAGTGGAAGGGGGCATTGGATGAAGGTATTCAAAAGGTACAAACTTCCAATTATAAGGTAAATAAGTGATGTAATGTACACATGGTAAATATAATGTTGTATGATATATATGAAAGTTGTTAAGAGAGGAAATTTTAAGAGTTCTCATCACAAGGAAAAGTTATTTTTTTCTTCTTCTTTTCTTTCATATCTATATGAGATCACGGATGTTCACTAAACTTTTTGTGGTAATCATTTCATGATATATGTAAATCAAGTCATTATGCTGGGGCTTCCCTGGTGGCGCAGTGGTTGAGAATCCGCCTGCCAATGCCTGCACACAGGTTCAAGCCCTGGTCTGGGAAGATCCCACATGCCGCGGAGCAAGTAAGCCCGTGCGCCACGACTACTGAGCCTGCGCTCTAGAGCCCGCGAGCCACAACTACTGAGCCCACATGCCACAACTACTGAAGCCTGCGCGCCTAGAGCCCGTGCTCCACAAGAGAAGCCCTCGCAATGAGAAGCCCGCGCGCCACAACAAAGAGTAGCCCCCGCTCGAGGGAACTAGAGAAAGTCCGCGCGCAACAACACAGACCCAACGCAGCCCAAAATAAAAAAAAAATTTTTTAATTAAAAAATCATTATGCTGTACACCTTAAACTTATTCAGTACTGTATGTCAATTATATCTCAATAAAACTGGAAGAAAAAATGAAAACAAAAACCCATAAGTTTCACCAACCATGTTAGCACTTACTAAAAAGAAAAAATTAAACTATTATCATAAGATTAAATATGAACATGATAAAATTTAAACCACACAGGAATGTACATAACCAAGAACTGTCTCCCACATAACCCTCCTCTCCAGGAGTAACCTGTGTTAATGATTTCTAGTGAGTTCTTTATTCACTGGTACAAATGTTTTCCAAAAAAACTTTTTTTGGTTAACTCGAGTATGATTATGATACACCCACTATTTGTGTCTTGCTTTTTTCACTAATATATTGAGAGGGATCCAAGTGACTATTTATAAAGGCTCTTGTACATTTTAACAGCTGTGTAATAAAATAACCTAAGGATGCACTGTAATGTATCTAACTAGTTCCAAGAGCTGCAACTCAGATTGTTGGGTTTTGCCATTTTCAAAAAGGCAGCATTATCATACAATTTTGCCCATCTATGCAAGGTGTACTGGGAGAATTTTTTTCATAGAATTTTAATCTCTTGAACAAACAGTTGTACATCAAAAAAAAGAGAAAAAGTCATATTTCCAAATTCCCTCCAAAAAAGGCTGTATCAACTAGTTTCAGAGCAGAATGTGTGTCAATCTTTTTTTTTTAATTGAGGTAACATTGATTTATAACATTATGTAAGTTTCATGTGTACAACATTATGTTTCTACTTCTGTATACCCTAGCGTGTCAATCTTTTTAGCCTCTGCCAAGCTGTGATGGGGAAATTCTGTTTGGTTACTGTTTTAAATTACATTCCTTTACTTTCCAGTGAGTTTGAGCATTTCTCCATAACTCCACTGTTTACAGTATTTCTTGTTCTATAAATGATGTTCCAGTCTTTTGCCTGAATTTTAAAAATTCATTTGTAAAGACTTTGTATATTAAGGAAATTCCTTTATCGTTCTTTTATCATTCTTATAAGTTCTTTTATCGTTAAGTTGCAAATATTTATCACCAGGTTGTTGGCGTACAAATGTGGAAGTGTGTAAAGAAACAGGGGTGGAGGCAGTGTTAGTAGAGACCCCTCCCCTCTCAGGAACCCAGACGGCTTACCTGTTGTAAATGGGTCCTTTGAAGGTGGGGTCATACTTCTGTGGTGTTCCTGAAATTCAGCAAGATTGAGCTGAGTGATCCAAGATGAGGCTGGCAGACCACCCTTCCCCAGATGTTCCTAGGGGTGTCTTGGCCACGGAGAAGTAAGATTCAGAGATCCTGAGGATTTTCTGTGAACAGCCCGATTTATCACCTGGCGACCACTCACTGGGAGGGGGCTGGAAAAAGGGCTACCAGCGAGCCCGGTGGAGAGGGGAGAGTCCAAGGTGGGATCTGGAGATGGTTCTCACAGGAGTCCTGGGGAGGCTGCGAGGACAGACCCTTCGGATGAGGGAGTTTGGAGGGACCTCTGGGCGGGCGTTGGGGTGAAGGGTGCTGCCAGGTGACGATGGGGGGTTGGGGGGGTACAGGGCGAGATTTGCAATTCCGCTCCCCCCTCGTCCCTCCATCCTGGGTCCTCCCGCTGCCCCCTCCCCCTCCAAGTTGCCAGGCCCGGGCGCGAGAGCGGGGCACTGCCTACCGTGCTTCCCGTAGTAATGCTGCCGCTCGCCCCCCATCCCTGCGGGCGCCCTGCCCCTACGGCCGCCTGACTGCTCGCGCTCCCTCTCTGCCCTCGGGTCCAGACGCGCAGGAGTCCCGAGGGAGGGACCGAGGGACTGACTGACCGCGGCCCCTCCCAGCAGAGACAGGCGGGGCGGCCCAAACCGGTCAGACCGGCCCTAGCAGAGCTGCTGCCTCGGACGGACTGGACCACGGAACGGAGGGAGGGAGAGAGGGAGAGAGGAGAGGGCCGGGCGGGGCGGCAGCTGCTCCAGTCACTCACCCGCCGCCCGATTTAGCCCTCTCCGCACCCCTCCCGCCCAGCCCCCACCCGGGGAACTCTGTGGCTTCACTCTGCGGCCGGGGCTAGACCCCTGCCCCCAACCAGGCGACACCGCCCTAGAACATCTCTCAACCCTGGAAAGCGCCTAATTACTGTCCCATTCTCCAGGTATGTAAACTGAGGCATAGGGAGGTCAGTGTCTAGCCAGGCACAGCAAAACGGGCAGATGGCTTAACCCGAACAACCAATGACAGAGTATCTGGGCTGAAAACTCTCCAACTTGTGGATGCATTTTTTTAAAAAGTAAATGCCAACAGTTAAATATTGGGACAGTCCATATAAAAATTCACATCCCTGTCTCTGGAAAACTGCCAAATTAGGACTGACAGCCCCCAGTGCCCCATCCCTTTCTGGCATTGCCCCTAGCTGGTCCCTTTGTGGCCCCCAAGGCTACACACCTCAGCTCACCACCCTTGCACACTTTCTCGGTCGATAATCCTGAAGCCACTGCTTTGAAGAACACGTATTTATTGAGCGCCTATTGGGTACAGTGGCATGTGAGAGACCCAGTCTTGTGGGTCTGCTCTTGTGGAGCTGATATCCTACCAGGTGGCCCTGGATTTGAATGTTCCTGCCCCATCTGAGCCCGAGGATACTCAGGCCAGGGCCTTGCCTTCTCTGAGCCTCAGCTTCCTCAACTGTGAAATGGGTCTAAAGCATAAAACCAAAACCAGCCAAAGACCAGGCATGGGATACCAAAAAGTATACGGTTGGCATGGATGTAGTATATTGTCAGTGTAGGAATCCTCAGCTGATATGGATGTATACAGTAGGTATGGGGGTACTGCCAGCATGGGGTATATGGCCCACATGAAGGTATACAATTCGGGGTGTTTAATCAGTGTGGGGTGTACAGTAGGGGTAGTGGTATACAGCTAGTGGGAGGTATACAGTCAGCGGGGAGTTGTACAGCTGGTGTGAGGGTACACAGTCAGCACAGCATTCCCAGTCAGCTGGCTACACCCCCTAAACCAACCATCCACCCCTGCGCCAGCTGTATACTCTCTTGATCATGTGCCTGTTCAAACTGCATCTCCCAACAGCTCCTGGGGCCAGTTGTATACTTCATAGTACAACCAGCTCTACAGGTGACATGGCATGATACAGCCGGCATCAGGGTGTAGTCAGCAGGACGAGATATCCAGTGTGAAGCATACAGCCAGCATGGGGTTATAAGAGAACAGTTGGTGCTCAATAATCATACCTGCTGCCTCAGAGTCAGGCACCCCCTGATGGGACTCTGGTCACCAACTCAGCTTGTCCCTAGAGAAATGTCACACCACCCCCCCAGTGGCTTCTAGCTGTGGAGGCCCCACCTGCCCCCTGGCCCACAGGCTTCAGCAAACAGGCAAGGCCCAAGGCTCCAAGCCATGCCCTTGGGTGACCAAGGCCTCCCAAAGTAGCCCTTTAGTTGCCACGGTCCCTGCCAGCCCAAAGGCTGGCTGGTCCCACCCCGCCCAGTGCAAGCAGTGCCCAGGCCACAGCCTCTCTCTTCCCAGATACGCTAGGTCCCCTGGGGACACTCTTGCAAACTCCGGCCTTCAGCCACCAGCTCCGCCCTGATGATGCTCAAATATGGGTCCCTGGGGAGGGCCTCATTCCTGAGCAGCACGACCCTGTGACACCTGCCCCCCAGCACCCTACATGGGGGTCTCATGGGCACCTCCCACTCAGCATGACCACATCGAGCCCCTGTTGTCCCCCAAGCTTCTCTGTCCTCCTGAGTGCTCAGGCTGGAAACCTGGGACACGTCTCTCTTTGCTTCACATCAGCTTTGCCTTCAGAATCTATTCAGGATCCAACCACTCTCATCCCGTTTGGCTCCCACCCTTGTCACACGGCTGTCGTCTCCTGCCTGGACAGCGCAGGTGCCTCCACCCTGATCTCTCAGCTCCCACACTTGTCCCCCACTGTCCGTTCCCCCACAGGGGCCAGAGGAGCCTGTGGACACCCGAGTCAGTGCACTCCCTCCTCTGCCCCGAACCCTCTATGGCTCCCATAAGCCCAACTCCTCACCATTCCCACAAGGCCCTGCCTGCTCTGCCCTGTCCCCTCCTCCCTGCCTTCACACCTCCCACTCTGCCCTTTCCTTGCTCTGTTCCAGCCTCACTGGCACCCTGGTTATATTGTAGGTTATACTGGTTATACTGTATACTGTTTTTTAAACTTTTTCACATTTATTAAAGGTTTTGACCATGAGGGCTTCATGAACTGTCATGAAATTCTATTTGCCATCTAACCGTCTACTTCTAAATAGGAGACAAACACTAGTATAGCAACTGTTTTAACGTGGAAAAAATTTTTAAATTTTTTGAGAAAAGAATGATGTATATATATATATTTTTTTCCTTTTTGAATTTCAACCCCCAAAATATTCCAGCAAAAAAATCGGGGGAGGTTGGGCTGGGTCTCCTTCAATGGGCATCTGTTGCCCAGGAGGATGGTGGACTTGCCCTCACCCAGGCCACCACCAGCCCATGTCCCCCCTGATTAGACTATAAACTCACCAGACACAGTTTCACCTCAGGAGCTTTGCTCTGGCTGTTCCCTCTCCCCGGAAAGCTCTTCCCTGAGACAGCCATTTGGTTCCACCTCCTTCAAGCTCAAACATCACCTCCTCAGAGAGGCTTTCTCTGACCATCCTGTCTAAAACAGCACCCTTGGGGGGAAGAGGTTAAGAATCCTCCTGCCAATGAAGGGGACACAGGCTCGAGCCCTGGTCTGGGAAGATCCCACATGCTGTGGAGCAACTAAGCCCGTGCGCTACAACTACTGAGCCTGTGCTCTAGAGCCCACGTGCCACATCTACTGAGCCCACGAGCTACAACTACTGAGCCCGCGAGCCTGGAGCCCATGCTTGGCAACGAGAGAAGCCACCACAATGAGAAGCCTGCGCATCACAACAAAGAGTAGCCCCCGCTCGCTGCAACTAGAGAAAGCCTGCACACAGCAGCGAAGACCCAGTGCAGGCAAAAATAAAAATAAATAAAATAAATAATTTAAAAAAATAAAATAAAATAAAACAGCACCCTTTCCCCCTTCTCTCCTGTTACCCTATTTTATTTTGTTTCTGACTCATTTACCCATTGACTATTGTCTTCCCCCATGTCTGTTTGCTGCACAAGGGCAGGGATTTATGTCTGTTTTGTTCATAACTTTGCCCCCAGCGCCCAGCATAGCATCTGGCACAAGACAGGCACTCAGTCAGAGTTTGTTAAATGAATAACCACGATATATAATCCATGTATAATATAGCTAAAACTGGAAATAAAAATGCAGCTTTGAGTTTTCCGGGTGCACGTATTTAAAAAATTAATTTTCAAATTTTATACATGTAAGAATTGAATACATGATAAATGTGGAATTTCCAGTTGTCAGGGAAAGGATAAATCAGTCAGTAGCCTTGACTGCTCATTTGGAAGAAGATAAAGTTAACTCCACTCCCACCACATAGCAAAACAAATTCCACACGGATTAATCATGCAAATATATAAAACTCAAAACTATGACAAGTAGGATGGGAAAACACAAGAGCATATTTCTACCATCTGATAGCAGGTGAGACGGGTAAGGTGGGTGGGGGAAGAGAGAAAGGAGCGCCGGAAGTTTCTGACGTCCACCAAACTGGCAGTGGGAACCATCAGATAAGAACAGCTGGGGCTGGGACTTCCCTGGCAGTCCAGCGGATAAGAACCAAGGAATATCGTTCAGACACTGGCGCAGAGCTCTCTACAATACGGGTGATCCTATCAACAACCCATTTTAGGGAACTGCCTGGCGGTCCAGTGGTTAGGACTCAGCGCTTTCACTGCCGAGGGCCCAGGTTCAATCCCTGGTCAGGGATCTAAGATCCCACAAGCCGCATGGTGCAGCCAAAACACAACAATCAATTTTACAGCGGACGAAACCGAGGCTCACGGAGAGGAAGTGGCTCCCCCAGTCACCTAGCAACAGGTGGTCAGTCCCTACTCCAGTTTTGATGAATTAGTGGGAGCCACTGAGGGTGTTTGAACAGGAGCATGATGAGGCCGGGCTGGGGAGGGGAAGACATATGGGGAAGTCTCAGACAGCTCTCAGGGAAATTGGTGGCATTGGATGGGACAGATGGGCTATGGCCTTCCTGTGTGAACTTGAGTTATCCCTCTTTGAGATGGAACTAAAGAAGCACAGAGGCACCTGGTGTACCCTTGGTTCAGGGCATTGCCTTGTGGGTGGCTCAGGAAATATAAGAGGGAACAATGGTACTGTCATCTGATGGGTTCCATTAGCTCTAATTTTAACATTAGCCAAGTGGGGACGGAGGGAGGGGCAAGGCAAATACTAATGGTTTGGTAATTGAGCCTGAGGATGGAAACTTGCTGAATCTTTGCAAATATGCTGCAAAATAATAACAGTGGAATGCCCCAGTGCCTCCATATTTCTGACCCGTTTACTGTGTGCCAGGCACTTTTCTAAAACGTTACACGGTTTACCTCAGCTCACCCTTATAGCAACTTTGTGAGGTTGATCCCATCATTACCCCCATTTGACAGATGCAGAAACTGAGGCCCAGAGAGAAACACATGCTGGTGGCCACAAAGATGGTGAGCAACAGAGCTGGGCCACCCAGCTCCTGAGTTAGTGTTTTCTATGGCTGCTGTAAGTAATTAACACCAACTTGTTGGTTCAAAACACAAATTTATTATCTTATGGTTCTAGAGATCAGATGTCCAAAGTGAATCTCACTAGGCTAAAATCAGGGTGCTGGACGGGCTGCGTTTCCTTGCCTATTCCAGCTTCTAGAAGCCTCCCTCGTTCCTTGGCTTGTGGCCTCCTCCTCCATCCTCAAAGCCAGCATTCTCATTAAGCCCACATCCCTTCCATTGCTACATCTTCTCCTCTGACTCCCCTGCCTCCCTCTTTTCTTCTTTTTGGCCACACTGTGTCATGCAGGATCTTAGTTCCCTGACCAAGGATCCAACCCACGCCTCCTGCAGTGGAAGCGCAGAGACTTACCCACTGGACAGCCAGGGAAGTCCCCCTCCTTTCTTAAATAAGGACCCTTGTCCTTGGGGCCACCTGGATAATCCAGAATAATCTCCCCATCTCAAGATCCTAAATTTAGTCCCATCTGCAAAGTGCCTTATGCCGTGTATGGTAACATACTCATAGGTTCCAGGAATTAGGACATGGATGTCTTTTGGGGGGACCATTATCCTGCCTACCACAGTGTCTTTTTTTTTTAAGATTTTTTTTTCTTTTGACATGGACCATTTTTAAAGTCTTTATTGAACTTGTTACAATATTGCTTTGTTTTACGTTAAGGACCCTTGTCCTTGGGGCCACCTGGATAATCCAGAATAATCTCCCCATCTCAAGATCCTAAATTTAGTCCCATCTGCAAAGTGCCTTATGCCGTGTATGGTAACATACTCATAGGTTCCAGGAATTAGGACATGGATGTCTTTTGGGGGGACCATTATCCTGCCTACCACAGTGTCTTTTTTTTTTAAGATTTTTTTTTCTTTTGACATGGACCATTTTTAAAGTCTTTATTGAACTTGTTACAATATTGCTTCTGTTTTACGTTTTGGTTTTCTGGCTGCAAAGCATGTGGGATCTTAGCTCCCCGACCAGGGATCGAACCCACACCCCTGCACTGGAAAGTGAAGTCTTAACCACTGGACAGCCAGGGAAGTCCCTACCACTGTCTTAACCATTTAGGCCAGGGGTTGACAAACCATCCATCCCCTGTGGGGCAAATCC
Organism: Lipotes vexillifer; assembly: GCF_000442215.2. Taxonomy (NCBI): domain Eukaryota; kingdom Metazoa; phylum Chordata; class Mammalia; order Artiodactyla; family Lipotidae; genus Lipotes; species Lipotes vexillifer. The sequence continues at coordinate 4,809,565 of NW_006787698.1, read as the reverse complement.
ATCCACCATGTTTTCATATGGCTCAGCACTAGGAATGGTCTTTCCATTAAGTGGCTGAAAAACATCAAAGGAAGACTATTTTGTCATGTGAAACTCAAATGTCAGTGGCTATAAATCAAGTTTGTTTGGCACACAGCTATGCTCATTCGTTTTCATAGTTTTTTTTTAAATAAATTTATTTTGTTTATTTTTGGCTGCATTGGGTCTTCGTTGCTGTGCCCGGGGTTTCTCTAATTGTGGCAAGCAGGGGCTACTCTTCATTGCCGTGCACGTGCTTCTCATTGCGGTGGCTTCTCTTGTTGCAGAGCATGGGCTCTAAGCACGCGGGCTTCAGTAGCTGTGGCACGAGGGCTCAGTAGTTGTGGTTTGCGGGCTCTAGAGAGCAGGCTCGATAGTTGTGGTGCACAGGTTTAGTTGCTCCGTGGTTTGTGGGATCTTCTCAGACCAGGGCTCGAACCCGTGTCCCCTGCATTGGCAGGCGGATTCTTAACCACTGCACCACGAGGGAAGTCCCCGTTTTCGTATTGTTGATGGCTGCTTGCTTGTCTGTGGTCTATGGCAGACTCGAGTAGCAGGCATAGATTGTACGTGAAAATATTGACTCTCTGGCCCTTTACAGAAGTTCGCTGCCCCCTGGTCTCTAAGCCATCAACCCACACGTGTTGAGCCCAAGTCTGTGCCAGCATGTTTCATGTGCTCTGCTTATAACAACCGGCAGTGGTAAAGGCATGTCATCCATTCCCGCAATGTGGGTGGGGAAACTGACAAGCCCTTTCCCTCTCCAGGCTAACGTTTTCCTGTGTGGAGAATGGGACTCATCCTTGCATTTACTGGTAGCTGTGGCCAGGGCTTGGTGCTCAAAAAGCACTTAGCACAGGTCTGGGGTACAAGGCTTTAAGAAATGGTAACCAGGGGAATTCCCTGGTGGTCCAGTGGTTGGGACTCGCTTTCACTGCCGAGGGCTTGGGTTTGATCCCTGGTCAGGGAACTAAAATCCTGCAAGCCACGGCACGGCCAAAAGAAAACAAAAAAATAAGAAAAAAGAAATGCTAACCAGGAGCATGGTACCATTTGACAGAGGGGGCAAACTGAGGCCACGTGCTCAGACCACATAGCTGGTGAGGGATGGAGCTCTGAATCAAACCAAGGTCCCTCTGGCTCCCACCCAGGCCTTTTGTGGGCAGATACTGGCAGGGGCAGAGCTAAAGATGTGACAATGGTGGGGGAGAAGGCATGGGAAAGTCGGACCGTTAGACTAGGATCGGGGAGGGGAGGCGGCCGTTGGGTCCCAGCCTTGCTGAGTACGAAGGCCAGCCCACCCAGTTCAGTGGGTGTAGGAGATAAGGAAACAGATACAGCCTACCCAGTCACGATGCTCGTGCCAGGACATCAAGTGCCACCCAGACTGAGGTTTCTGGATACAGGCCAAGTCCCCAAGGCCTACAATGACCAAAGGCCTCGCCCATGCAGCCAGGCCAGCTCACCACTGCCTTCCCAGAAATCTCTGCCTGGGTAATAGGCATCCCAGCTGCCCAGAAAAATCCCTTTGACAAAAGGTTGGGGTAGGAAAGCTAGACGTGATTCTACTGGCCACCAAAGATAGAGCACCTGCTATGTGCTGGGCACCAAAGCAGTTATTTCCTTCTAGGAATCCATTTTATCCTTTCAACGAGGCTCTGAGGACAGATGGCACAATGAAGAAATGGAGGCACAGAGATGCTTTGTGACTTGTCTGAAATCACACAGCTGGCAGAAGCTGAGATTTTGAACTCTGGTCCTGACACCATGCTCTCTTTTTTTTTTTTTTTCCAAAAATTTTTTCAATTTTTTTTGGTCGCACTGCAAGGCTTGTGGGATCTTAGTTCCCTGACCAGGGATCGAACCCAGGCCCTCCCTTGGCAGTGAGAGCGCAGAGTCCTAACCACTGGACTGCCAGGGAATTCTCTCAATTTTTATTTTATATTGGAGTATGGTTGATTAACAATGTTGTGTTTGTTTCAGGTGTACAGCGGAGTAATTCCATTATACATATACACCTATCTATTCTTTTTCAAATTCTTTTCCCATTTAGGTTATTACACAGTATTGAGCAGAGTTCCCTGTGCTATACAGTACGTCCTTGTTGGTTATCTATACCATGCTCTTGAAATGTGTGCTCTGTGAATAACTCCGATTAACTAAGCATTTACTGTAGACCCAGCTCTGAGCTAAGTGCTATACCCACATGAGTTCACTGAACCCTTGAGGCAGCCCCGAGAGGGAGCTGATACTGTCATTAACCCCATTTTCTGGATGGAGAAATTGAGGCTCAGATATGCAAAAGGTACAGATATGAAAGGTTCAGATATGCAAAAGGTACAGATATGAAAGGTTCAGGGATACTAAAGGTCGCTGCTAGTACAGAGCTAGAAGAATGGAGCTGGGACTGGAACGGAGCCAATCCTGGGTTCCAGAACCTGGCTGAGAGTCAGAACTCTGCTTAACTTTTTTGTAGATGTGTTCATTTATTTAGCACCTTGCTACAAGGCGATTCATGTCCCTTGACTAGTGCTATCACCTCTGGACTGGTTTCCTGGCTTCTGCCATTGCACCCCAGAAAGGCCAGGGGGTACCTGTGAACCCCTGAGTCAGGCTAGGTACCTCCTCTGCTCAGAACTCAATGACTCCCACCTCTCTCAGAACAGAAGCCCAGGGAATTCCCTGGCAGTCCAGTGGTCCAGTGGTTAGGACTCCGCGCTTTCACTGCCCAGGTTCAATCCCTGGTGGGGGAACTAAGATTCTAAGATTCTGTAAGCCACGTGGCACGGCCAAAAAAAAAAAAAAAAGAAAAAGAACAGAAGCCCAAGTCCTCCCATGATCCACAAAGCCCTGTACACTCTGCCCATCCCCTCTCTGCCCCCACCTCCTCCCATTCTACCCCCTTGATCTCTCCACTCCAGCCACACGCGCCTCTTGGCTGCTCCTCAAACACACCAGACACGCTCCAGCCCCAGGGCCTTTGCACATGCCTTGCCCACTGCCTGAAACATTCTATACAGCTCCCTCTCTCACTCCTCTGGTCACCTCAGGATGACCTTCTCTGATCCTGTTTGAAATTTTAAACCCTGCTTCCAGGCCCTATAGATCACTCCTATCCCGCCTTGCTGCTAAACTTTTCTCCAGAGCACCTTCTCTGACATTGTGAGAATTTTCTCCATTCATCTTAGTATCTTGTCTGGGTTCCTTTCTACAATTTCAGCTTGACAAGTGCTGGATCTCCAGGGTCTAGGAAAAGAACCTGGCACATGGTACCTGCACAATAAATGTTTGCTGAAGGAAGTTATGAATGAACTTGCTTATGTTAAGTAACCTGTATGCTTATCGAGACTAAAATAAAAAAACAACTTCAGGCAGAACAAGCCTCTGGACTAAGAAAAATCCCTCTCCCTCTCACCCCTGGCCCAGAGCCCTCACTTCCTCTCCCTGGGGGCAGTTCCTCTCACTGGTTTCCCTTCTAGACACTGTCCACAGGGCACATACCTAAGCGGATTTCTAGATGTTTATCCCTCATCCCCCCTGTTTTGTTATACACCCTGTTCCTCACTTTGCTATTTCACAAACTAACATAATTAGACATTATTTTGCATCTGCAAGGCTTTTCATCTCACAAGGTAACATAGTAGCCCACCCTAGGAACAGTACCCTTTCTCATTAAACCAGCCTGAGGAGCTTTAAAAAGATACAGATGCCATACATACACACAGAAATAAATAGTCTAAGCTCTGGAAAGAGTTTTCTTGGCTGTCTTACCTCTGGGGTGAGGACAGTTAGCTGAGGGTATGTGAAGGGTTCTTTCACTTGGAAAGCTAAAATCTTCTATGCGGTTGAGGGCTTATTTTTAATTTTCAGCCCCTACCCCCAGCCCAGGAGAGAGAATATATTAATTTTGTTATAAAAGAACTTCAAATCCTGTTTAAAAATAATCCTCCCTGGGAATTCCCTGGTGGTCTAGTGGTTAGGACTTGGCACTTTCACTGCCATGGCCCAGGTTCAATCGCTGGTGGGGGAACTAAGATCCCGCAAGCTGCGTGGTGTGGTCAAAATAATAATAATAATAATTATTATTATTATTATTCTCCCATTGGGGATTGACTGGGAAGGGGCAGGAGAGAACTTTCTGGAGTGATGAGAAGGTTCTTACAAGAGATCTACAAATTTTTTCTAAGGGCCAGGTATTAAAAATTTTAAGCTTTCTGGTTCAGATGTCACCTCTATCACATATTCTTCTAAGAACCCTTTAAAAATACAAGAGCCATTCTTAGTCCATTGGCTTTACAAAAACAGGCCACAGTGCAACAATGTAATAACAATACCTTATACTACTGAGCTATACCCTTAAAAATGGTTTAGATGGTAAATTTTATGTTATGTATTTTACCACAAAAATTTTTTAAAATGTATTAATAATGATAGGCACTCAGGCTTCCCTGGTGGCACAGTGGTTAAGAATCCGCCTGCCAATGCAGGAGATACGGGTTCGAGCCCTGGTCCGGTAAGATCCCACATGCCACTGAGCAATGAAGCCCGTGCACCACAACTACTGAGCCTGCACTCTACAGCCTGCGAGCCACAACTACTGAGCCTGCATGCCTAGAGCCCGTGCTCTGCGACAAGAAAAGCCACCGCAATGAGAAGCCCATGCACTCCAAGGAAGAGTAGCCCCCGCTCGCTGCAACTAAAGAAAGCCCGAGTGCAGCAACGAAGACCAAACGCAGCCAAAAAGAGAAAAACAAATACTGTATGCAGCCAAAAATAAAATTAAAAAAAAAAAAATTAAAAAAAAGATAATGATAGGCCCTCCTTGGGCATGAGGGGATTCAGGAAGCTGGTAATATTTTTTACCTGATTTAGGTGCTGGTTACCTTATACACTTAGAATCTATACCCTTTTACGTATGAATTTTCTACTTCAATAAAAACTTTAGGGAGTTCTCTGGTGGCCTAGTGGTTAGGATTTGGTGCTGTCACTGCTATGGCCCAGATTTGATCCCTGGTCGGGGAACCGAGATCCTGCAAGCTGCACGGCAGGGCCAAAATATATTAAATAAATAAAATGAAATTTCATCTTTAAAAAAATGTTTAAAATATTCCCCTTGATTGGTTCAATATAAGAGGCTCCACCCACAAATGCACAGCTTAATGCAACCATCAGCAAAGATTGAGGAGGGTTTCCAGGTGCTGATGTGAGAAAGGGATCATCTCCGACATATATTAAGAAAAAGGAAAAAAAAAGCAACACGATGTGAAACAAACACCTTTTCATTCAACAAATATTTGTTGAGCACCTACTATGTGCTATGTGCCAGGCACTGTGGATACACCTTCAAACCAAACAGACATTCTTCTTGCCTCATGAAGCTAGTACTCTAGGCATTTGCTGACATTTTTGTAAAAGGGGAAAAAAGCCACTAAATAAAGAAGAATACTTATATAATTGCATGCAAAAGTCTAAGGCCTAGACTTTGGAAGAAAACACAAGATGTTGTAATACTGATGCATCCCAAGAAGGAAGTGTGATGTTGGGAAAGGGAGCAAGAGGGAGATTTTTCATGATAAAGCTTGTTATCTTTTGTTTTTTGAAGCATGTGAATGTATTATCTCTTCCCCTGCAAAAAGTTACAATTAACAATACCCTCTTCCACAATATTTTTAACAATTCAGATGCCACAGCCCTACTGCTGGCTGAGTTGAACTCTCTAGCGAATGAGCCATGGAATCTGCTTTTAAAACAAGCACCGTGACTTTTTTCCCAGTACCTGAACCCCATCAGAGTCTATTGTTTTAGGTTCTAGAATCTTTTTCCATACTGCTCATGCCAAGAGTGGGCTGGGAATGATGGCAGTGCCCCTTGCTGCCATCCGTCGGGGCCAGGAGCCATTTCCTGGCTTCCTCAGAGATGCTGCCTTCCTCTAGATATGGTGTCTGATAGGGAAGGAGCTTTCTGTCCTGCCCAGTCTTGTCCAAGTATGTGCCTCAACAGATAGGGCTGCTTCTCCAGCAGCTCATGGAAAAATCCACGTCCCCAGTATCACCAGTCCCAGAGCCCTCCTGAGCACGTACAGCTTACCAGGCACTGTGCAAAACACTTCCCACCAGCCAGTACAGTCTGCCCAGCCCTACAGATGAGGATACAGAGTCTCAGAGAGGTCACCAACTCGCACATGGCCACACAGCTTGTATGTATCAGAACCAACCAGGATTTGAGCCTATGTCTGTCTGATATCACCCACTAAATTCACAATGACTGATGGGAAGGCACTGGTGTACA
>NW_006787698.1:4788735-4803249 GCF_000442215.2 Lipotes vexillifer | reverse complement strand
ACTCTTTCCAAACCACACTGTTCCCAAAGGAAATCTCGTTATCTGATTTCACAGGGTAGAGCAAGGGCCCTAGGTTTTTGGTTCTGATGAGAATGGACTACTTACAAACTAAGCAAGGCACCGCCCCCCTGCCCACTCTGAGGATTCAAGCCATGTGGCCCCTCTGGAGGAGGTGAGGGCCTGGCTGCAAGAGCCAGCTGAGGTCTCCAACTCACACTCTCCGGCCTCACAGAGAGAAATAATTAAGCAACTGTGTGGTTTGTCTGCTGTTCCCTCTGCCACATTTTGCTTAAATCTTCCCATGGCTGGCTCAACCTCCAGCCCTTGGTCACCTAAAATAATCCCAGATGATCCTCCCCCCAACATCCCCCCCCCAACACACACACACACACACACACACACACACACACACACACACACACACACACTCCTACCTAAAATTACGTATTTATTCAAGAATTTTTCCACTCTGTTGACTGCTGTGTTCTCCGTGTCTAGACACTGCCTGAAGGATGCTCAATACATATTTGTCGATGGAATGTGCTTCTAGCGCCCAGCACGAGGTCTGTTGGGCACATAGGTCCCCTGTCTCCTGTGTGTTCCTGGCAAGACCATGCATGGCTGGCTCCCTCTGGCCAAACTCAAGGCTGGGTGAATCATATCATTGTCCACTCTGCCCCCAGGCTTGCCTCAGGGAGACCAAAGATCCCTCAGGTGCTGCCCACAGGCAGGCAGGACCCCAGGCAGAGAATCCCAGATCAGAGACAGGCAGCCACACCAAAGGGACGCACAGCACGGGCAGCCACAGGGACTGGGGCTTGGGCCAAAACCAAGAGCAAAGGGGCCCCTCAGGAGGTCTGGGCTGGCAGCTTCAAGCAGAGAGGGGAGAGGCTGTGCAGTTGCCAGGCCCTTGGCCGGGCTGGGCAGGGAGAGCCCAGCCTCCCCTATCTGTCTCTCTGCAGCCTCTGAAGGCCACAGTCCCTGGGGGGAGGGAGGCACAGCTCTAGCCAGCTCGTTTTTCTTGATTATTTTTGAGCGGTTTCCGGCCCCCTCCCCAAGGCCCTTCGGTCTCACAGTTTCCAGGAAGTTTCAGGCACACAAGGAGGGGTGGCAGAGCCCCTTTAGCCCAAGGCAGTGCCACGTGGGCCGTGTGCCCACCTGAGCCCTGGGGACCCAAAATGGAGAAGAAAAGAGAAACTGAGGACCGCACACCCCTCCGTGGAACCCTGGGAAGGGAAGCTCTGCAGGGCGTGGGTGGGGAGGAAGCCTCATCTTTGCCCCATCCCATAGGCCCAGAGGCCGCCCTCAGAGGTTCGCGGGAGGGGGTCCCTGTCGCTGGGACCCCTCGAAATGGGAGCGAGCACCCCCGGCTCCTTGCACAGGGCGGGGAAAGTTTCTCAATTGTTTCCTGTTTCCTTCCTGTCCCTTCGCCGGTGGCGCCCTTGTTTCCGCCCTTCCCAGACGGCGGGCGAGACCCGATCGCCTCCCACCCCAGCATTGGGTCTGCCTAGTCTTGCCTCAGTTTCCCCATCTGGCCAAAAGCCCGGGACGGCTACTTCTAGGGGAATGTGAACAGGAGGAAGAAGTGGATAAAGGGAATTGGAAGAGGAGGATTTGGGGAGGTTGGGGCCCTGGTCCTTTTCCGAGCCCCGGTCGCCGTGCCTCCCCTCCCCCGCCCTGCATCGAGCCGCCCAGATAACGGGACCTCCCCGAGCGGAGCATGCGCCGTGTGTCCCGGCCCATCTGCCGGAGGGGGAGCAGGGGCTCCCGAGAGGGGATGCAGGGCGACCTGGCGGGAGCAGGTGGGTGTGGGCTCGGCGCAGAGCAGGATGCAAGGCCGGGAAGCAGGAGGCCCCCAGCTGCAGCGCGGGTGTTTAAGATCTCGGATGTCTCCCCCCACCAAGGCCCCCGAACTCAGCAGAGGCGGCCGCGGGCCAGAGGCGGCTCCTACCGTAGGCTCCGTCCTTCCGCTCGTCCACCATGGCCGCGGCGGGCGGGGAGGGGAGTCTGAGCCAGCGCGACCCCAGCCCGGCAGGGCGAGAGGCTCCGCGGGCTGCAGCGCCCCGCCCCGGGTCCGGGCCCGCCCCTCCCACCTGGTCATCCCCTCGCGACCCCACCAATGGGAGTCCCGAGCGGGTGGGGGCGGGACCTAGGGGCGGGGTCGGGCTCGGGAAGGGGTGGAGCCCCAACCTTTGTTTCCTATCTGGGCTCTCGAGAGACCCTCTAGGTTCGTTTAGTGGGCTAGGAGCAGTCGTCATTCATTCAATCTATCCATCCACTCCTTCGCCAGATAGATATTGAGTGTCGACTGTGTGCCAGTGAACAGACAAAAAGATGGTATTTTTCATTCATCAGATTGGCAAGAATTTTAGAGTTTGGTAACATCAAGCGGGGTGAGCTGATGCTGTGGGTCAGAATGTTCTCTGGCAGAAAGATTAAATCCAAACCGTGTTCACCCTATATGATTCCTCTCTGCCACTGATCCTGGAGAAACCGTATGCACGGCGAGTACGTGCCAAAAGGTGTTACCTGCAGTTTGGGGAGTTCTTGTAAAAAAATGGTGGAGAACATGTATGTCCACCAATTGAGGGGTGCATACAACACAACACAACAGAAGAGAACACCATACAATGGATGAAAAGAATGAAGTCATCAGGGAAATGCAAATTAAAACTTGATTATAACACCACTACATACTCACTGGAATAGCTAAAACTCAAAATACTGAGGGTACCGAGTGTTAGTATCTGGACCAAATGGGGCTCTCCTACACTGCTGGTGGGAATGTAAAATGGTACAACTACTTGGAAAAAAGATCTGGTAGTTTCTTATAAACGGGCATCAACCATATGACCCAGACATTTTATTCGTAAGTATTTACCCAAGAAAAATAAAACCAAAACCACTAAAAAAAGAAAGAACAGAAAAGAAACCCGCAAAGATGTGTATGCAAATGTTCATAGCAGCTCTGTAATAGCTTTATTCATAATGGCTCCTAGCTTGAAGCAACCCAAGTGTCCAGTGTCCATCAGCGGGTGGTTGTCAAACTATGGTCCACCCATACCATGGAATACTCCTCGGCAAGAAGAAGGAATGAACTATTATTGGTAACTGCCACAGCATGGATGAATCTAAAAAACAAAAAAAAGACATTATGCCCAGTGAAAAAGGCCAGTGACTTTGATATGGAGTTCTAGAACAGGCATAGCTAATCAACCTATGGAACATGGATCTGAGGTTGCCTTTGCTGTTGGTAGTGATTGGCAGGAAAGGCCATAGGGTGACTTCCTGGGGGGGCAGAAACAGGACTGTGGTTAAACAGATGGGTTCAGTTTGTCACAGTTACTTGACTTCTGCCCTTTCTTAATATATGTTACATTTTAATAGTGGGAAATATCTCAATAGTTTAAGAAAGGAGGAGGTGGCCCTGCAGGTTAGTACAAGAGTAAATGTTTAGGGAGATTAGTCAGCATCGGGCGAGGTATTAAGTGCTTTTCATTAAATCTTTATCACCTTTTTCCCATTGGGGAAAATGACACAGGGAGATTAAGCAATTTATTAAGTATTTTGTGTTACTCCTTGCAACCATTTTCCAGCTGCAGAAAGTGACTCAGAGAGGGTAACTAATTTACCCACAAACACACAGTTAGTGAGCACTGAGATGAACAAGAATTTGAACTCGTGAAGGCTAACTTCACATTCCACATACATTCCACACCCCTCAGCTATAACCCTGCAGAGTAGCTCAGCTAGGCTTTCAGGTCCTATTGGTGAGTAAAAATAGCAAGTTGTTTTTAGTCGGTTACCTTTGGTATGAGAAGGAGAAAGAGAGAGAGATACATCAAACAGACACACAGGCACACATCTGCACATAACAACAGAAAAAGATTTCAACTTTATAGGGGATGTCAGAAGGACCAGGATGGGGGAGGGGAGGCAAAAGGGACTTTTTCCTAATCTATCATGTTCTATCTATCTTTCTCTCTGTCTCTTTAGTGGAAGAAAGTATTCATGGGTTTCTTGGGTAATGAAAACTCTATTTCAAAAAATAGATTCCAGGGGGCTTCCCTGGTGGCGCAGTGGTTGAGAGTCTGCCTGCCGATGCAGGGCACATGGGTTCGTGCCCTGGTCCGGGAAGATCCCACATGCCGCGGAGCAACTAAGCCTGTGCGCCACAACTACTGAGCCTGCGCTCTAGAGCCTGGGCGCCTAGAGCCCGTGCTCCGCAACAAGAGAAGTCACTGCAGTGAGAAGCCCGCTCACCGCAACTAGAGAAAGCCCACACGCGGCAACAAAGACCCAACTCAGCCAAAAATAGATAAATAAAATTAAATTTTAAAAACCAAAAAAACCAAAAAAATAGATTCCGTGGAAATTCCCTGGCGGTCCAGTGGTGAGGACTCTGCCTTTGCACTGCAGGGGGCGAAGTTTCGATCGCTGGTTGGAGAACTAAGACCCCGCATGCAGCCGGGGGATGGAGGGAGGGGGATGGGGAGTTATTGCTTACTGGGGACAGAGTTTCCGTTTCAAAAGAGAAAAAGAGTTCAGGAAATGGGTGGCAGTGTCGGTTGTGCAACAAATGTGAATGTACTTAATGCTACTGGACTGGACACTTAAAATGGATAAAATGGCAGATTTTATGTGGTAAATATATATTAGCACAATAAAAGTTTTTAAAATAGCTTTTTAAAAATACGGTGCAACACCGTTGTGATGGGGGCACAGGAGACTTGGGAAAGCAAAGAGGAGGGATCTGACCTAGACAGGGGGTGGGAGGTCAGAAAGGGCTTCTGAAGAGGAGGCCTGAGAGCCGAGTGAGAACCAGGTGGAGTCAGTGTGTCTGAGTCAATGGGTTCAAGCGTGCCTCCTGGGAGAGGTCATCAGGGGTCAAACGTTGTCAAGCAGGGCAGCTTGAGGGCATTGAGGAGCCCTGGGCTATGTGAAGGTGAGGGAGGGCCATAGGACTGTGAGTTTCAGGGAGATGCCTTTAGTGGTGTGGAGAAGAGATTAAGGGGGGTGTCTAGAGGCAAGGTCCCTGTAGGCATCTAGGAGGAACTGGGGCAGGGCCTCAGCCTCTAGGGACGGGGGAGGTTGCAGCTGCAGTGGGGCAGCTGGGCACACAGAGCTGCTCTGTTCTCTGATCCCACTGAAGCTTTTGGGCTCATGAATTTTTCAGCCAAACAGACCTTGAGTTTCAGATTCCAGGGCGCTGGGCCCAGGCTTTTAGGTTCTGTTTACTGCCTGAAAACATCTGAGGGCCCCAGGAGAAGGGCCCTTGCAATGTTCAATGATGCTGGGGCTGGGGTGAGGGACTGGCAGTGTCCTCAATCCACCCAGTTTACCTTCTGAGCAAGGGGCTGGTCGAGGCATGAAGAACACCCCTCTTTTGGGCAGAGGCAACCTAAAACCTTGGGCTTTGCAGGGCTAGAATTTCCAGCTCTGCCTCCGCTGGCTGGGTGATTTTTGTACAAATCATTCACTCTTTCTGAGCCTCAGTTTTCCTATCTGCCAAATGGAGATAACAGGTCTCCTAACTCAGAACATTGTCTCCCACATGGGAAACTTTTAGGGGAGCCCCTGAGTGTAGTGAGCACCAAATAGGGGTTAGCTATTGTTAGTAATAGTAATGCTTGTATCCTGTAATGAGACAGAAGAGGGCTGGGACCCAGCTCTCAAACTCCACAACTCAGGTTCAAATTCTGGCTCAATTGCTGTGTGGTCTTGGGCAAGTGGCTTCACCTCTCTGTGCTTCTGTTTCTTTCTCTGTAAGAGGACATGAAGGTAAGTGCTCAGTGAATGATGTTAGAAGCAGTGGGTGGTTCTGATAGATGCTGTACTCTCTCCTTCCTTCCTCAGGTCCCCTGTGGGGATGCCCATCCCCCCTTCAGAGGCTGATAAATACCTGGGGCTGGGTTTGGTGAAGGAGGGAGAGCTGAGTGTCTCCCCCTAGAGGCCCTGCAGGACCCTCCCTCCCTCTGTGGAGCACGATCATTCTCAGGCAGGCTGAGATTTATTTTCCCATTCTTTTCCCCTCCCCACCACAAACTTCCCTGCCAACTATCTTGGGGTGGAACCCAGGGTCCACAGTAGCTGATGAGCTGGGAGGTTCCATCCCAGGCACAGTTCCAAGCATCGTGTTGCATGTCATAACTCAGTTGAGCTGCACTGTAACCTAATTAGGAAAGAGCAGTGGTTTCTTTTTACTATTTGTTTTTATTTTGTTGTGTTTTTTTCTTCTTTTCTCTTTTTTTCTCTTTTTTTCATTTTGCAAGGTTTTTTAAAAAATTTATTGGAGTCTAGTTGATTTACAATGTTGTGTTAGTTTCAGGTGTACAGAGAAGTGATTCAGTTATACATATGCATATATTCATTCTTTTTCACATTCATTTCTCATATAGGTTATCACAAAATACTGAGTAGAGTTCCCTGTGCTATACAGTAGGTCCTTGTTGGTTATCTACCTTATTATATATAGTAGTGTGTGTATGTAACCCCAAGTTCCTGATTGATCCCTCCCTATTTTTTTAAATTTTATTTGTGTGTGTGTTTTAATTGAAGTATAGTTGATTTACAATATCATATTAGTTTAAGTTATAGTGATTCAGTTATACTATATATATATAGTATATATATATATATACACACACACATTATATATATACACACACACATTATTCTTCAGATTCTTTTCCCTTATAGGTTCCTACATAATATTGAATATATTCTCTGTGTTATACAGTAGGTCCTTGTTGGTTATAGGAAAGTGCGGTTTTAACTGTATCTCATAGATGTGCAAACTGAGATCCAGGGAGGGGAAGCCAGGTGCCCAAGCCATCCAGCTGGCTACTTGCATACCCAGGACTTGAGCCCAAGCTCAAGCTGTAGGGTCTAGATCCCATGCACTTAACCAGCACACACACGAACAACAACAGAAACAATACTACTACCAGCTTTGTGCCAGGCTCTGCAGTGGGACTTTCTCTTGGGTTGCCCCTGCTCTGAAGATCGTGGTGGAAATTCAGGGATGGGAAGCCCATGAACCTCAGCACAGTTAAGGGATCGGCAAATAGTCCCTGGCAATAATGGGATCTCATCACATCACCATTTACTCTCAGGACTTTCTCAAATGTCAGCTCCTTCTCTGATCTCCCTGCCTCACAGCCCCCCATTTATTCTCCAACACACACACACACACACCAACTCCCTGCGTTCAGGGCTCCCACCTCTATCAGGGTTTTTTTTTTTTTTTTCTGCCAGCCTCACAGCTTGTGGGATCCTAGTTCCCTGACCAAGGATGGAACCTGGGCCCTCAGCAGTGAAAGCGTGGAGTCCTAACCACTGGACCGCCAGGGAATTCCCAAGGGTCACCTTATTTTTTGGTTTTCAAGTTGCATACCTCTCGCCCTCCCTAGTAGGAGAGCAGTGGAGTGGCTTTGTCTGCGTCACCATCCATAGTGTCACAGGAGCGCTCAATAAATATTCACTCACTGAATGAACCATCATCACCATAATGAAAACGGCTTCCATATATCCAGTCTAGCACACAGTAGGTGCTCAATAAATGTTGGTTGAATGAATAATATAATAATTATAGTCACACTAATGATGACCATTTATCTTTTCAACATTCTATCAACATCCTAATGTCACATAGTAGGACCTTATAAATACTTTGGGAATGAATAAGAGTAACATCAGGGGAGGGAATTCCCTGGCAGTCCAGTGGTTAGGATTCCATGCTGTAACTGCTGAGGGCCCAGATTCGATCCCTGGTCAGGGAACTAAGATCCCACGAGCCGCGTGGCGCGGCCAGAAAAAAAAAAAAAAAGAGTTAACATTAGGGGATAAAGATGTGGTACATATATGCAATGGAATACCACTCAGCTATAAAAAAAGAATGAAATAATGCCATTTGCAGCAACATGGATGAATCTAGAGATTATCATACTAAGTGAAATAAGTCAGACAAAGACAAATATCATATATCACATGTGGAATCTAAAATATGACACAAATGAATTTATCTACAAAACAGAAACAGACTCACAGACACATAGAACAGACTTGTGGTTGCAAGGGGGAGGGGGTGGGAGAGGGATGGATTGGGAGTTTGGGATTAGCAGAAGCAAACTATTATATATAGTATGGATAAACAACAAGGTCCTGGCCTTCCCTGGTGGTGCAGTTGTTAAGAATCTGCCTGCCAATGCAGGGGACATGGGTTCGAGCCCTGGTCCAGGAAGATCCCACATGCCGCGGAGCAACTAAGCCCATTGCCACAACTACTGAGCCTGCGCTCTAGAGCCCGTAAGCCACAACTACTGAAGCCTGCACGTCTAGAGCCCGAGCTCCACAACAAGAGAAGCCACCGCAATGAGAAGACCGCACACCGCAACGAAGAGTAGCCCTGGCTCACTGCAACTAGAGAAAGCCTGCACCTAGCAACGAAGACCCAATGCAGCCAAAAATATAATTAATTAATTAATTAATTTTAAAAAACCAAGGTCGTACTGTATAGCACAGGGAACTATATTCAATATCCTGTGATAAACCCATAATGGAAAAGAATATGAAAAAGAATGTATATATATGTATAACTGAATCACTTTGCTGTACAGCAGAAATTAACACAACATTGTAAATCAACTATACTCCAATAAAATAAATTTTATTTTATTTATGTATTTATTTATTTTTGGCCATGCCCTGTGACTTGTGGGATCTTAGTTTCCTGACTAAGAATCGAACCCACACCCTCGGCAGTGAAAGCATGGAGTCTTAACCACTGGACTTCCAGGGAATTCCCTAATAAAATAAATTTAAAAAAAAAAGAGTAACATTAGAGTGTTGGTCAATAGATGAATGGATAAAGAAGATGTAGTGTATATACACAATGGAATACTACTCAGAGGTAAAAAAGAACAAAATTTTGCTATTTGCAGCAACATGGAGGGACTTGGAGGGCATTATGTTAAGTGAAATAAGTCAGACAGAGAATGACAAATACTGTATTATATCACTTATATGTGGAATCTAAAAAATACGACAAACCATTGAATACAACAAAAAAGAACCAGACTCACAGATATAGAGGATAAACTAATGGTTACCAGTGGCAGGGGGAGGGGCAATATAGGGAAGGGGGGATGAGGCACAAACTATTAGGTGTAAGATAGGCTACAGCATGTATTGTACAACACGGGGAATATAGCCAATATTTTGTAACAATTGCCAATGGAGTGTGACCTTTAAAAGGTATAAAATTTTTTTTAATTAAAAAAAATTTAAAGAGTAACATTAGGAATAACAATAAAAGCAGCTACGTGGGGAATTCCCTGGCAGTCCAGTGATTAAGGCTCTGCGCTTCAAGAGTAGCCCCCGCTCACCACAACTAGAGAAAGCCCGCGCGCAGCAACAAAGACCCAACGCAGCCAAAAATAAATAAAAATAAAAAATAAAATAAAATAAAAAAAGACTCTGAGCTTCCACGGCAGGGACCACTTGTTTGATCCCTGGTCGGGGAAGTAAGATCCCACATGGCTGTGGCCAAAAAAAAAAAAAAAAAAAGGCAGCTACATTTGTCCTGCTAAGAGTGTAACTCACAGTTCCTGTCACTGAGTGAGAGAATAAATTATTTAGTAAATATTTATGGTAATAATTAATTAATTAGAAACATATTGAGCACCCAGCACTGGGCCCTGGGGACACAGACATGAAAAGGACAAAGTCCCTGCTCTATTGGGGTGCACATGCATGTGGGAGTGACAGAAGAAACAAGATGAGTGGATGGGGACTTCCCTGGTGGCACAATGGTCAAGAATCCGCCTGCCAGTGCAGGGGACATGGGTTCGAGCCCTGGTCCAGGAAGATCCCACATGCCGCGGAGCAACTAAGCCCGTGCGCCACAACTACTGAGCCTGCACTCGAGAGCCCGCGTGCCACAACTACTGAAGCCCAAGCGCCTAGAGCCCATGCTCCGCAACAAGAGAAGCCACCGCAACGAGAAGCCCGTGCACCGCACTGAAGAGTAGCCCCTGCTCGCCGCAACTAGAGAAAACTTGCGCACAGCAACGAAAGAAGACTCAACGCAGCCAAAACAATAAAATTAAATTAAAAATTAATCAGTTAATTAAAAAAAAAGATGAGTGGATGGGTGGATGGATGAATGGTTGATTGGTTGGATGGACAGATGAATGGATGGGTGGATGGTTGGTTGGATGCATAGTTGGTTGGTCTGGGGTCTCCACCCCTCAGCCCTCCAGGGCGCAAAGGGAAAGTGAGGCGGGGCAGCTGTCCCATCCGAAGCTCCGCCCCTCCCCGCCCCCGCAGCGTCTTCTCGTCGGCAGACTGCGCCGCTCACCTGGTGGCCTCCCCTTTAAGACGCACTCACCTGGGTGCTCACCTGCGCGCGGGCGCTTCCGCAGGAAGAAGGAAGCGGCGCCACCGTCGCCTCCCGGCCCTCCCTCCCCACCAGCCAGGTCCGCCGGCCGCCACCATGTCCGCCTCGGCTGTCTTCATCCTCGATGTCAAGGGCAAGGTGAGGCTGGGCGCAGGGAGTGGGAAACGGACAGGTGAGGCTGCACCCTCCCGGACCCAGAGGCGGCCCCTCCTTGCAGGCAGCGAGGTCCCGGAAAGCTCTGGGGGCGTGGGGACACCCCTCCCCCAATCCCTGGGAGTCCCGCGTCGAATCCCACCTCCACTGTTCACTAGCCGCGTGTCTGAGGCAAGGGGCTTCTCCTCTCTGAGCCTCAGTCTCCCTGTCCGTACAAATGGGAATAACAGAAGTCCCCACCCAAGAAGAACGAATACAGCCTTATGCGTGTATACCACCTAGCACAGTAGCCCTGCTGCAAACATTAGGCGTTCAATCAATTGAAATTATTATTTCTGTCACCATCATCATCCACAGTACTAATATTTGGGAAAGACAGCAGGGGCCAGAGAGCCTAATTCCCCTTTGGAGCTGTCTTGTCCCTTTCTGGTGCCCCCTCCCATTCGTCTTGTCATTCAGTAGCAATAATAACAGTGGCGGTGAAAATAATATTTCTGATAATAATCATAGTGGGAGCTAAGGTGTGTGAGGACCTGTGGGTGCCCTCTCTGTTCTAAACACTGGACTAAACAACTCACCAAGTAGGTATTATTATTATTGACCACTTGCTGCCTGCCAGGCAGAGCTATATGAACTATGAGAGATGTATGAGAGATATATGGATATAATTCTTTCTTTTCTTTTTTTCTCTCTTTCTTTCCTTTCATCATCACTACCTCACCGATTTGATGCATATGGAGCCTGGCTTGAGAGCAGGAATTCTGGAGCCGGGGCATCTTCGTTCAGTTCCCAGCTTCCTCACTTACTATGGGCGTGGTTCATACCTCAGTTTCCCCGTCTGTAAAATGGAGATGGTGATACCACCTACCTCATAGGGTTGTGGTGACAACAGAATAAATTAGCAAACAACCAGGCTTTAATAGATGTCAGTGAGGGCTCTAGACGCTCTAGCTGTCATTATCACGTGCCCATTTTGCAGAGGAGGAAACTGAGATGCAGAGAGGCAGAGCCTTGCCCACACGCCCTCAGCCAGCAAGTAGGGTCAGAGCTTGGCACTCTGATGCCCCCGGGCGGACAGTCCCTGGATCTCAGCAGTGACCAGACCTTCTCTGCCCACCCTTAGCCCTTGATCAGCCGCAACTACAAGGGCGATGTGGCCATGAGTGAGATTGAGCACTTCATGCCTCTGCTCATGCAGCGGGAGGAGGAGGGCGCCCTGGCCCCACTGATGAGCCACGGCCGGGTCCACTTCCTGTGGATCAAATACAGCAACCTCTACTGTATCCGGGGCCACGGGAGGATCCCTGGGGGCCTGGAGTGGTGGGCAGCTCAGGCCCAGAGGTGGTGGGCTGGGACAAGAGGTGCAGTAGTGGCTCAGGCTGGAGGGTGAGGGTTCAGGGTCTGTGCTCCACTGGAACCCTCCAAAACAGCACATTTTCCTTAACCTCGCTGCCTGCAGTGGTGGCCACCACACTGAAGAACGCCAATGCCTCTCTCGTGTACTCGTTCCTCTATAAGACAGTGGAGGTAGGTCCTGGCCTTCCATTGGCCGGCTGGTCTGTCTGTCTACCTGTCTTGCCCACCTCTTTCACAATCCATCTCTCCTAGGAAGATTTCCCTGGGGGTGTCACCATCAAAGCCCCATCCCTCTGTGTTCTCATTAGCTGCCGTGGGATCATCTCTCCCTATAGGGTAGGAACCAAGGAGGTCTCCGGTGCTCAAAACTGAACCAGAGGGAACTGGGTTCCAGACCCAGCTACCCCACTTCCTGGTTGTGTGACCTTGAACAAGTCACTTTTCTCTGTGCCTCTACACTGGGTTTAGTCCTGCTGCAGGCTTGTTGTACAAATTAATCAAATTTGTACCTCTAAAGCGCCTAAAACTGCTCAGTATACAGTAAGTGCTCAATAAAGTTTGGTATTATTGTTAGCATTACCACTAATGTTGTATCATACTATCATATGGTAATTTATTGAGCCCTTACTATATGCCATTCTCAATGACTGAGAAAGTGCTCAGTAAATACTTTTTTTTTTCCTTTGGCCGCCGTGTGGCTTATGGGATCTTAGTTCCTGACCAGGGATCGAACCCACACCCTCGGCAGTGAAAGCAGAGTCCTGGACTTCCCTGGCCATCCAGTGGTTAAGACTCCGTGCTTCCACTGCAGGGCACACGGGTTCGATCCCTGGTCAGGGACCTAAGATCCTGCATACTGCACGGTGCAGCCAAAAAATATTCCTAGTAAATATAATATACTTTGACAAACAAGAGATCTGTATTGATTTGTCTCCTCTCTGCCAGGCAGAGGTGGGGACACAGCTGTGCATAAGACAGGCACTGTCCCTGCCTATGCTGAGGAGTTAAAGGGCAAGAAGGAGGGACTTCCCTGGTGGCGCAGTGGTTAAGAATCCGCCTGCCAATGCAGGGGACACAGGTTCGAGCCCTGGTCCGGGAATATCCCACATGCCACAGAGCAACTAAGGCTGTGAGCCACAACTACTGAAGCCCTCACGTTCTAGGGCCCATGCTCCGCAACAAGAGGAGCCACTGCAAAGAGAAGCCTGCGCACCGCAACAAAGAATAGCCCCCACTCCTACTCGCCACAACTGGAGAAAGCCCATGTGCAGCAACAAAAACCCCCAAAAATAAAAAAATAAATATGTATATAAAAAAATAAAGGGCAAGAAGGAGATTCAAAGGGACATTGTGATAACCAGTCACTGGGGTGCTAGTCTCACCCTCACAGGGGTCAAGGGATAGTGGTGGCTTCACTGAGGAGCTGAGGCCTGTCACAAGGAGGCTGCTGTGAGGAGAGTGTCCTAAGCAGTGGGCATAGCATGTGCAAAGGCCCTGAGATGGGAACAGAAAAAAGGCCAGAGAGGCTGGAGCAGGATGAAGGATGAGGTTTCCAATGCTGGGTGACTGACAGGTTCTCTGCTGTGGTGATACCTATTAATCCCAGGGACTCCTATCTTGGGGTCCCCCAAGTCCCAAGGGCCCCTGGATAGAATTCAGGGAGTCCATAAACTGAGATGTATTTCTGTGTAACAGTTTTCTTTTGCCATCTTGCGGTTCTTTTTGTGTTTTTTGTTTTTTGCTGCGCGTCGCATCTTGGCTTGTGAGATCTTAGTTCCCTAACCAGGGATGAAACCTGAGCCCTTGGCAGTGAAAGTGCAGAGTCCTAACCACTGGACCACCAGGGAATTCCCATCTTGTGTGTTTTATTTCATGCATTTACAAACCTTGTTCTGAGGTGGGTCCATTCCAGGAGGGCAGAGACCCTGTTGGCTTTGTTCACCATTAATATACCGACAGTGGTATATAGTAGGCGCTCAATAGTTGCTTGTTGGGTGGCTGGCTGGGTGAGTGGGGACTCAGCCCACAGCTACACCAGCCACACCTCTGTGGATGTCGGTCTCCCTGCACCCGCAGGTATTTTCTGAATACTTCAAGGAGCTGGAGGAGGAAAGCATTCGAGACAACTTCGTCATCGTCTACGAGCTGCTGGATGAGCTCATGGACTTCGGTTTCCCACAGACCACGGACAGCAAAATCCTGCAGGAGTGAGTGGGCCCTGGGTCAACCATGGGTAGAAGAAAGTTGGGGAGGGCTGGGGGAGTGTCCCTGGGCCTACCTGCTCATCTCCCTGCCCTGCCAGATACATCACGCAGCAGGGCAACAAGCTGGAGACGGGCAAGTCGCGAGTGCCACCCACTGTCACCAATGCTGTGTCCTGGCGCTCGGAGGGCATCAAATACAAGAAGAACGAAGTCTTCATCGATGTCATAGAGTCCGTCAACCTGCTGGTGAGCCCCCATACCTCTGCCCCACCCCTGCCACGGCCTTAAGGCAGGAGAGTGGGCCCTATGCCTGTTGACCCCCCCGCGTGTGCATCCTCAGGTCAACGCCAACGGCAGTGTCCTGCTGAGTGAGATCGTGGGCACAATCAAGCTCAAGGTGTT
>NW_006787698.1:4781447-4788725 GCF_000442215.2 Lipotes vexillifer | reverse complement strand
AGCTCAAGGTGTTTCTTTCGGGAATGCCGGAGCTGAGGCTGGGCCTCAATGACCGCGTGCTCTTCGAGCTCACTGGCCGTAAGTTTCTGGAAGGGGGCGCAAGCGGGAGCCTGAGACTTCGTCCCATCACTGGTGGGTGGTAGGAGAGACTTGCAGTCAGTTCTGAAATAGCACTCGCCCGCCCTCTTCTGGTTGTGACCAGTACTGCAGCTGCTGGTTCCTTGCGCAAACAACTGCTTCATTATTGAGTGCCAGGCGCAAGGAGACCGCAGTGAAGAAAAAAATCCCTGCCCTCATGGGTCTGACATTCTAGCGGGAGTAGGGGACAGAATAGCATCATATTTAACAACCTGGCAGCAAGAGCCTGATTCCAGGAGTTCAGATCCTAGCTCTGCTCCTGGCCAGCTGGGTGACCCTGGGCAAGTTACTCATCCACTCCGGGCCTCAGTTTCCTCATCTGTTAAATGGGGGTGATCGTAGCGGTAGAAAGGGAAGACAAGGATAGGGAGCATGCCCCGGGCTCCAGGGTCGCCCCAGGCTTCAGGATCACGTTGCTAACTCGGCTCCGAGTTTCAGGAAGCAAGAACAAGTCCGTGGAACTGGAGGATGTGAAATTCCACCAGTGTGTGCGGCTGTCTCGCTTCGACAACGACCGTACCATCTCCTTCATTCCGCCCGACGGTGACTTCGAGCTCATGTCCTACCGCCTCAGCACCCAGGTAAGGCAGGGTCAAGCCCCTGGCAAGGGGTGAGAGTTGACCCCAGAGCCTCGGACAACTCCCTCTTCCTCTGTCTGTAGGTCAAGCCGCTGATCTGGATTGAATCTGTCATTGAGAAATTCTCCCACAGCCGCGTGGAGATCATGGTCAAGGTGGGCCCTGGGGAATAATTACTCACAATGCTGGATCTGCCCCTTCATACCTGCGCCCCCCATCAGTGTAACCTCATCTCTTACCTCCTTCCCTGCTCCTCACTTCCTTCCAGCCACGTGAGTCTTCTGGCTGGTTCTCAAACATGCCAGGCATGGTCCCCGGCTGTCCCCTGGATCATTCTGCCCCCAGCCACCCATATATACACATAGCTTGCTCCTTCACCTCCTTCAGTTCTTTGCTTAAATGTCACCTGCTCAGAGAAACCCTCCCTGATTTTTCCACCTCCCTTCTTTGCTGTAGTTTTTCCCTTATTACTTACCACCATATGACACATGATCTGTTTTACTTATTTACTTTCATACACATATATAAACCATATAGTGTATTTATATGGTTTAAAGATTAATAATAAACCACACAGTTTATTTGAACGTGCCTGGCTCCACCAGCTCCTCTGAACCCCCACCTGCCCCTCCCCCAATTACTGCTCCTCCTTTGCCTGCAGGTAATCACAATTTTGAATTTCCTGTAAATAATTTCTTTGCTTTTCTTTATAGTTTTGCCACCTGCATTTATAACCACAAATATTTCATTCTTCTGGTTTCTGAACTTTATATCCATGGACTGGAGCTGTATGACTTTCTGTATAATTTGCTTTGTTCAGGTAATGTGGATTTTTAAGAGGAATCCCAGCAGCCAGAGCTTAGTGCATCCATTTCTGTGGCTGTAGAATATTGCACCGTGAGAATCTTCTGTCCCATCTCTTGCATGGGTTGTTTTCAGTTCCTGGCTACTCTGGTTCACCTTACCATGAATAGCCCTGTGCTTGTCTCCCAGTGACCCAAGCAAGAGCTTCTCCAGAGCATATAGTTAGCCCCATTTACAGATGGGGTAACTGAGGCCCAGAAGAATTAAGATGTCATTCATCTAGGAAGGGAGGGGGCAGGTTGAACTTGGGTCTGCCTGGCTCCAGAGTCTGTGTTCTCAGATTTAACTTTGTTCCCCAGTCTTAGAGTCTTCAGGGAGCTGGGTTGTGGAGTGGACAGTCACGGGGCGGGGGTGTTGACATCCCCAGTGTCCCCGTCTCTACAGGCAGGGAAAGTGGAAAGGGCCTTAAAGCTGGTGCCTTCCAGAAGGAACACCCCCTGCCTTGTTTTACCTCCAGGTCCTCTGCCCCCAATCCCACCTCTCATATATTCCCCCCACACACACCAAATTCATAAATAAGAGCAGTCATCATAATGCTAGCTACCGCACATGGACACTTAGAGTCCTTGTGTTAAAAGCTTGTCCCAAGTCACACAGATCTAGATCTGGCTATAATGTTGTAACTTATCTGTAAGGAGAAAATGTGAGGATTGAGAACACAGGCTTGGGTCAAATCCCTGCTGTGTCGGTTATCAACTACGTGACTCGGGCAAAATGCTCTCTCTCTGGGCCTCAGTCTCCTCATCTGTAAAATGGACCTTAGGAATGGCTCCTACTTTAAAGAATTAGTGAGAGGGCTAACTGCTTGGCACAGGGCCCAGCACATGGTAGGGGGTCAGTAAATTTCAGCTTTCAGCTTTCAGCTTTCAAATGAAAACTCTGTGCCGAGGACCCATCAGGCTTTGCAGTCAGAATCTTCGGCTGTGAGTCTTGGCCAGGAGCCTTTACTTTCTTGTCTGTGAAATGGGCTGAGAGCAGAGCCTGCCTTAGGGGCTGCTCAAATGAGGGATCTTTTGAACCAGGCAGAGGTGTATGACACTTTCCAAATGGAAGGCACCAAAAGCAGGGCCTCTGGGGGATTTCCCTGGCAGTCCAGTGGTTAAGACTTCGCTCTTCCACTGCAGGGGGCGTGGGTTCCATCCCTGGTCGGGGAACTAAGATCTTGCACGCTCTGCATGCAGTCAAAAAACAAAACAAAAAAACAAAATCAGGACCTCTAGAGTCTCTCCTGGGTGTGGACCCCGGCTCTGCCACTTGTTGGCTGTGTGTCTCCAGGCAAATGCTTTAACTTCTCTGTGCCTGTTTCCTCATCTGGAAAATAGGCTGGATTATGGTCCCTACTTCAGGGCTCTTGAGTTGGCACATGAAAAGGCCTTGATGAATATTTGCCTGAGTGAATTCCTCATGCCCCATGTTCTCTCCACTGACAGGCTAAGGGGCAGTTTAAGAAGCAGTCGGTGGCCAACAGCGTGGAGATATCTGTGCCGGTACCCAGCGATGCCGACTCCCCACGCTTCAAGACCAGCGTGGGCAGTGCCAAGTACATGCCAGAGAAGAACGTCGTTATCTGGAGTATCAAGTCTTTCCCAGTGCGCACCGGGGATGGGCGGGGGATCTGGGGGACCTACCCCTGCTTCTTGAGGGCAAGGCAGAGAATAAATCAGAGAGCCACCTACGTGTGCACACGGCTATCCTTCGGGGATGATAAAGCTGGAAACCAGACCAGCATAATAGTTAAATTCTCCCAATCCCAGACAGCCTTGGGAATCCCACTTCCTCTCATGGAGCCTCAGTTTGCCCATCTGTAAAATAGGCAATATCATGTTACCCACATCCTTGGGCTGCTGGAGGATTGGTCTGTCCCTGGGATATTGGTGGGGCTGTTCATCAGGGCCTGGAAAATGGGAGGTGATCATTAGAAGGTCCCCAACCAGAAGCTTTGGCTGTGAGTCTCGGCCAGGAGCCTTTACTTTCTGGTCTGTAAAACGGGCTGAGAGCAGAGCCTACACCTAGGGGCTGCCATGACGATTGTCTGGGGTATAGAGGGGCCCCCCAGTGTGTCTGATACCTCCATGTGCCCTCAGGGGGGCAAGGAGTACCTGATGCGCGCCCACTTTGGCCTCCCCAGCGTGGAGAAGGAGGAGGTAGAGGGCCGGCCCCCCATCGGAGTCAAGTTTGAGATCCCCTATTTCACCGTCTCCGGGATCCAGGTGAGAGAAGTGGGCAGAGTGGCTCCTCTCCTTGACCTCAGTGGGTTCCCTGCTCTCCCATCTCTTAGCTTAGATCACCTCCGTTCCCTGGCCTGGCTCATCTCTCCTTTGCAATCATCCTTGTCTTTTCCTGGAACAGTGTTGCCTTTCAGCCTGGGTCCCCTCCCCCTCCCCCTCTTACTTTGCCCTGTGCCTAAACTGTTGTGTCTATTCCCTTATACTGAGCCATCTTTCCCACTGTCCTGGACCACCTCTCCCCTAACCGCCCCCCCACACTGTCCTTGCCACATCTTTACCCTGAGCCATGTTACTTCATTTCTCCCAGCCTGTGCTTCCTTTTTTTTTTTTAATATATATATATATATTTATTTATTTGGTTGCACTGGGTCTTAGTTGCGGCAGGAGGGCTCCTTAGTTGTGGCATGCGAACTCTTAGTTGCAGCATGCATGTGGGATCAAGTTCCCTGACCAGGGATCGAACCCTGGGTCCCCTGCATTGGGAGCTCAGAGTCTTAACCACTGTGCCACCAGGGAAGTCCCCAAGCCTGTGCTTTCTTATTCCCCGAAGTTGTGTTATATATTTTCCCCTGGCCCCAGCCAGCTCTGTCCCCCTAGCCTGGGCCACCTCCTTTCATCCCTTTTCAGGTCCGATACATGAAGATCATCGAGAAGAGTGGTTACCAGGCCCTGCCCTGGGTCCGCTATATCACCCAGAGTGGCGGTAAGGCAGCCCAGCTCCCTGGGATGACGGAGACAAGGAGATGAAAGGGGATGGTTTGGGGCTTTAATACATCCTATCTCAGAGGGCTCCAAAACTCAATAGGCCTGGCCCCAAGTCTACCCTGTCTTTGTCAGTGTGCCACCCTGGGCCTCGGTTTGCTTATCTTTAAAGTGGGGACAGTTGCCAGTTCCAGGTTAGTGGTGGTGGGGTTTGGATGAGGGGCTGAACACATAGCACCCCTATCTACTGCCTGGAAGCAGGCTTGTTGCTGTGGTTACAGTCCCCATGTTTGAGTCAGTCCGTAGCCTTGTTACATACCTGTAGGGTTGATCATGAGCGCTGGGGAAGGGGCTGGCCTTGGGTGGGGGGCCTGTCCCTTTGTCTCCTTTCCCCAATTCTGAGATGGTCCCCGCTCATTGTTTCCCTGCAGATTATCAACTTCGTACCAGCTAGAAGGGAGAAGTGGGGGCTTGAACATGGGCCGTCCTCTCCCCAGGCCCCGACTGCGAACTCTAGAGAGAGAGAGGGAAGATGGGATGCGTGTGTGTGGCGGGGGACGGCAGTCCCTGAATTAGCAGTTTCTTAAGGGCTGGCTGGCTCCCAGCCTTTTCCTTTACCCATAGGCTGGGAGGGATGGTCTCCCTGTCACCAGGCTCCCGCCCCTCCCCCCTCCCATTTTATATGAAGAAATAGAAAAGGGGCTTGAAGTCCCCCTCATGAGTGCCTTCTTGCAGTGACCTACCTTAGGAGGTGTGGGGAGGCCCCCCTCCACAGCTGCTGAGCGCAGAGGCCCTGCTGGCCCATTCTGAGTTTTAGGATGGCATTAAAAATTAATCTAGCTGCTGTTATGTGTTTCTTGGCTGGGGGCTGGGAGGTGCCAGGGCTGTCCCCTGAAGTGCTGGGATAAGCGTGAGCAACACATATCAATTTCTCATCCCGATTGCCACTCATCTGGGCCCTCGCAGTTGCCCCCACTTTGGTTCCCAGGGCTCTGGGCTTCCCTCCCCCACGACAGCCAGTTACCATCATAGCCGCCAGAGGGCGCCCGTTAACTCCTAAATCAGATCATAGCTCCATTCTTTTTAAAAAAGTAAAAGTCAAGCGCTCACAGCAGCCCACAGGCCTGATCAACATTACCCCTCCCCGTCCCCTA
Organism: Lipotes vexillifer; assembly: GCF_000442215.2. Lineage (NCBI taxonomy): Eukaryota > Metazoa > Chordata > Mammalia > Artiodactyla > Lipotidae > Lipotes > Lipotes vexillifer. The sequence continues at coordinate 4,783,061 of NW_006787698.1, read as the reverse complement.
CCTGCCCTCACCTCCTGCCCCCTCTCTCCCTCTATACCTCACTCTTCCTGGACTTACTAGGCGTGCTCCTACCTTAGGGCCTTTACATCTGCAGCGTCTCCACTTAGTATGCTTTCCCCCAGATATCCACATGGCTCCTTCCCTCACCTTCAGGTCTCAAATCAAATGTCACCTCCTCAGGGTGGCCCTCTCTGACCTCTCTCTTTCAACGGCCTTCTTTTCCCAAGAGACTATTACTTATCCCGATTTGTCAGCTCCACACTGTGTACCATTCTGAAAATATGTAATTATTGTCTTCTCCAGCCCTAAACGGTAGGCGTCCTGCAGCAGGAGGCACCCAGCTTGCTCTCCACTTGGCCGCCTAGTACACAGTAGGTGCTCCGTAAATGTTTGAAGGTCTCTGTTAAGAGCCTCCGAACGCGACTCTCGCCTCCCAGGTTCACCCACGTGGCAACTGCAGCGTGAACTTTCCTCCACGCCCTTGCACTTGCCGTGCCCCGGCTGGCCCCATCTGAGCCGAATGTGATTCCTTCCTCATCCACCCCATTTCCACGTTTTATTTTCTTCACCGTGCTTAAGACTATCTAAAATTATTTAGTTGCTTGAATGTGCGCTCCCCAGCGCCGGGTTCCTGCACACAGAGAACGGTTCCTGAACACAGTGAATGAATCAAATAAAGCGCTCAGCACAGTAAGAGCTAATAAATACTGATCGCACGGTAGAACTCCGAACAGGGCGGCCCCAGCCCTGCCTCCCTTTCCCTCGGAGGTGCCGAGGTCCCGGAGCGGCCCGTGCTACTCAGCTCCTGACCTTTCTCCCCTGGGTCAGTTAAACCGGCCCTCTTTCCCGCCCGCCCGGCGTATTTGAAAAACTGAAAACCCCGCCATTGCCGGCGGTCTATCGGTCGCCGCAGCTCGCCCAATTAGAAGCGGACCCGCCCACGCCGGTGTGCACAGCCTCCCTGGCGACGCGTTGCCATTGGCTGCGCTGGCCGAGTGGGCGGGGCACTATAGGGTCCAGAGCCGTGCAATGCAGCTGGGCTACAACCTAGCTAGTTCTTAAGAAAACGAATCCGCGGCGTTCGGGGGCGGGACCCCGTGCGCGTTGGCTCCGCCCCCTGGCGGCCGGTTCGTCTGCGGCGTCGGCGTCTGCTCAGAACAGACCCCGCCCGTCGAGGAGGAGGGAGGGTGAGTTGGGGGAGACCCGGCCCCCAAGGGGCGGGCGCCGGGCCGGGCGCTGCGGGCCTCGGAGGGTTGGGCTCGGGCCCACCGGCCGACAGGGGGAGGAGCCGGCCGGGAGGGCGGGGGTCGCGCAGGAACCCCGGACTGGCGAGTCAGACCAGGAGCCTCGCGCAGGCCGGGGACGCTGTGGGAGGGTTGTTCGGGCCAGCGCCGGTGGGCTTCCCCCGCACTGACCGTGTCGGGGTGGGGCGGGGGGCTTCGCAGGCCGCAAATATCGACATGCTGCTGGAGGAGGTCCGCGCCGGCGACCGGCTGAGCGGGGCGGCGGCCCGGGGAGACGTGCAGGAGGTGCGCCGCCTTCTGCACCGCGAGCTGGTGCACCCCGACGCCCTGCACCGCTTTGGCAAGACGGCGGTGCAGGTGAGGCCCGGCC
>NW_006787698.1:4760625-4781389 GCF_000442215.2 Lipotes vexillifer | reverse complement strand
CTTTGGCAAGACGGCGCTGCAGGTGAGGCCCGGCCCTCCCCCAACGAGGGCGAGGCGGGGAGCGGGGCGAGGACCGGGACCCCAGACACCTTCCCTCTTCTCTCCTTGTTCCCGTTGGTAGCCGACTGGGGGCTGTACCTCCATCGCTGGGCTGACTTGGCTCCCTGATGTCCCCTTTCTTAGGTGGGTGGTGGATGGGGTTAGGTTGGGGGAGGGGAGAACTTTCCATCTTTGGCGTATTCCTCGTTCTCTGATTGCGGAGGATTCAGTTTCCCTGGAGAAGTTCGTATTCCTTGGGTGAGGGTTCAGCTTCTTTGGATCCCGGTTTCATGAGGACGGCTCCGGTTTCTTGGAGCTTGCATGGAGGATCCGACCGCAGGAAGAAAGGATTCATGTTTCCAGGGTGTCCCCATTTTCTGGGGGGGTTCTCTGAGAGGTATCCAGTTTCTGGGTGTTCGGGGAATCTCCATTCCTGCGGGATTTTCATATTGGCATATTATTGGGGGGATCCCAATAAGGGAATAGTTACAGATTACATGGGAGTCCCTCTTCCCTTGGGGACATTTACAAAAGGGGAACCCCATTTCTTGAGAGGGTCAGGTACCTTTAGGAGCATCCTCACTATATGGGAGGGGGAAATTCCTTGAAGATGGAGTTTCAAATTCCCTGGCCATCTCCTTTCCCTTGAGGGGGCTGTTCTCTGAGGTCTGTTTCCTGGCGGGGGGTTCATATTTCCTGATGATTTCCCATCTGTGGAGAGAAGTGTCTCTGGTTCCTTGGGGGAGGGTCTCAGGTTCCTTGAAAGTTTCCATGGGGCTATACCCTAGGGGGAGTGTATGATCCTTGTGGGGGTGACCAGTTTTTTTGAGGATCCTTATTCCCAGATCTTCTATGGGGTCTCAACAGCTGCCTGGGAGTTTATGTTCCCTGAAGTTTCTCATTCGCTAGAGGACCTCGTCTCTGGCATTCTCCTGAATGCCCCTCTCTGCAGTCACCCATTTTCCTGGACCTCCTCCTTCAGAAACCCCCTGACCCTCTATCCCCTGAACAGGTCATGATGTTTGGCAGCCCCACCATCGCCCTGGAGCTCCTGAAGCAAGGTGCCAGCCCCAACGTCCAGGATGCCTCTGGCACCACTCCAGCCCATGATGCAGCCCGCACTGGATTCCTTGACACCCTGAAAGTGCTGGTGGAGCATGGCGCTGATGTCAATGCACCTGATGGCACCGGGGCCCTCCCCATCCATCTGGCAGTGAGAGAGGGCCACACGGCTGTGGTCGGCTTCCTGGCTGCCGAGTCCGATCTTCATCACAGGGACGCCAGGGGGCTCACACCTCTGGAGCTGGCAAGGGGGAGAGGCGCTAAGGATCTCATGGACATACTGCAGTGGCACACGGTGGCACCACTGTGACCTGGGGCCACCCACTCCGGCGGCAGGACCCGGCTGGGTTCTGTGTCAGAAGAGGAGGGAAGAAACACTTTCTCCCTTTCTTCCTCCTGCCCACTGCCGAGGGGCACCAGTTTGTGGCTTGTTGGTGTTGATTTCTGGGGTGTGTGTGTTTGAGGTACATTTCTCTTTTTTTTTTCTCACCCCTTTTGGTGTGCTGGGCAGAGAAGGGCTCCTGCAGGCAACAGCCACCTAAACGGTTCGGTTTCCTCCACGCCCCGACTGCCGGGGCTACAGACGAGTCCCAAGGGCAGAGCGTTTAAAGCCCCAGCCCTAGAGTGAGGTCATCGCTTCCAAGGCTCCTGGAACCTGTCGACCTTGGCTGGCTGTACTCAGAGAGAGACCTCAAGTGTGCACACTGCTTTCCGGCATGGGGGAGGGGGGAGTGTTCCAAATCAATAAAAGGGTAGTATGAGTTCATTCATATTTTGTTGAAAGCTTGGTTTCCAGTCCCTTGTACAGCGTTAAAGAAAAAAAAAAAAGTCTATTTATTATGATTTATGGAAGAAATTGTTGTGTGTGTAATTTAATGTTTTTACCCATTAAATTAAGACTTGTGCATGATCACAGCGCCGGTGGCTTCTGATTTTTGAGGCTGCGATGGAAAGTCTCGTGTTCAGGATGTTTGTGGGGGTGGGCACCGGGGTCGCGGATCCTGGATGCTTTGGGGGAGGGGAGAGAGTGGTAATTCCCAGGGCGCCACGGTGAGTGAGCTGGGTGGGGCAGCGGTTTGCGCTGTCGGAACGGAAGGGAGGCAGGAAACCGCGAGTGGAGAAAGGGCCCCCAGATGTCAGCTGGGTGCCGGGAGCCTCGGCGGGTGGGGGAGTGGGGTGGGCGGTGGCTGCAGCCTTCCCCGCAGAGGCGTGGCCCATGGGCGGGGACTGCGGTCACAGGGCTAGGGATCCCGGAAGGACCGGGGGCGGATTAGGTGCGGCCCATGAGGCTCCGCCCCATTTAAAGCTAGCTAGTGAGTAGCCCCGCCTCCTGGGCGGTGGGGCCTCTTCACACGCGTGCGCAGTGGATCGTGGAGCCGCCATGCCGGAGCCGCGCGGGTCGTCACCCCTGCGGGTGAACGCGGCGTTCGCCGCGCGGTACGGCCGCTACCGGGAGCGCGAGGAGCTGCAGCGGCGTGAGTGCGGGACGCATGCGCGCGTGGCGCCGGCGTGTGCAGGGCGGTCGGGAAGTGGGGGTTGATCTGCTCCCCGAGCCTGAGCTGGGGGGGGGAATCCCATCTGTGCCCCACAGTGAAAGATCGCTATGGGGATAGGGACAGCTGCGGCGACTCCAGCTCCGAGTCTGACTCCGGCGACGAGCGCGTGGTGAGCTTCCCCGCCTCCCTCCCGGACTTGCGGGAGGTGTCCAAGCCCCACACCGCATCCCGGCCCCGACTTATAGGGGGCGGCTAGCTCCCAACCCCATCGCGCCGTACGGGAGCGTCCATCTCCCACCCCCCATTTCCATGAAGGACAGACAGCGCCCTCCCCATCCCCAGGGAGTGGGCAGATCTCCCCTACTTCCCCTCCCCTACCTCGGATCTACCTGCCCATCTTGATCTGTGAGGTGTGAACCCTCTGTCCACAGTTTCGTCCCTAACACTTTAACCGTTTCTCCGTGTCTGCCTCTGTCCCCAGAGTGGGGCATCCCTCTGCCACATGGGGCACCCAGCTTTTCCCCATATCAGCCCTGATCTTCCCAGCCTCACTGAGCAGTCTAGCCCTCCCTCTCTGTTCTTATGTGCCCTCTGCCCACTTGCCCCTAGGTTGTCCATCCCTTGTTGATACCAGAAAGTACCACCCACCCCCTTGCCTGCTACCTTCCTCTGTCTCATATCCCGTACCTATGTGTGGCCCACCCGCAAGAGGGCCCCTCTCCTTCCTCCACCTAATTGACCACTCCCCCCAATTCAGATCCAGCCCTCCACCCCCACCTACCTCTACCCAGCCGGATTCCCCCCCTTCCTTCCTCCTAACATATACCCCTCTATGCACACTAATTCCCACACACTCTCAGCCCACCTGCCCCTGTTGCTTACTGCCCCCATCACAGCCGCTTTCTGAAGTCTGTCCCCACCCCTTTTCCTGCTCTAGGAATTTGACACTCAGCAGGAGCGTGACTTTTACAGGACCCTCTCCTTACTGAAGAAAAAGGATCCGCGCATCTATCAGAAAGATGCTACCTTCTATCAGAGAACAGGTCTGGGGCTACTTCTGCTGAGGCCCAGATTCCTCGTTGCTTTATAGGCGGTTGTGACTGTTTAATGGATCTCCACACACATCAAAACTGATTAGCAAAGGGACTTGCCTGGCAGTCCAGTGGCTAAGACTCCATTCTTCTACTGCAGGGGGCACGGGTTCAATCCCTGGTGGGGGAAACTAAGATCCGGCATGCCACGCGGCAAGGCAAAAAAAACAAAACAAAAAAACCACTTAGCAGAGTGTCTTAGGTTAAGACCTGTTGTCATTAATAACGGCTGTGTGCTTGGCCCTGTTCTGAGTGTGAATTATTCACTGAATGATCACTGCCAGGTACTTCCAGGTAGTAGCAAGTGTGATGCCTCTTTGATAGCTGGGAACTAGTGGCTCGGGGATTTGAAACCTCGGTCTGACTCTGGCCCAGCATAGTCTTACTCTCTGCCTGGGGGAGGAAGGGGTTTGTGGATGTGGGTGATGGCAGGTGTTTTCTGGTGTCCCCGCAGCATCGCCCTCAGACAGGAAGGAGGAGCCAGCAGCTGAAGAGAAACAGAAGAAGGTGCAGCCCATGTACCTGAAGGACTACGAGAGGAAGGTTATCTTGGAGAAGGGAGGGTAAGGAGAAAGCCTGACCCCTCTGCTCACACCTTCCCAGGGCAGGTGGACACATCAGGCACTTAGGGGCAGGGGTGGGAAGAAGCCAGTGACTCACCAGAGTTGAGGGAACCCTGGAGAGCAGGAGCCTGCCTGCACCCCACTGCCCCCTCCACCAGCTGTCGCTCTTAACAGCCCCCACCCCATGGGGACAGACAGGCCATGGGGGGTCTATTCTGAAGCCCTCTTCCTTCTTCACACAGCAAATATGTCGATGAGGAGAATTCAGAGGGGGAGGCCTCCAATCAGAGACTCCAGGTGAGTGGGGTGGAGGCTGGGTAGGGGGCTTGGGGGCACTTCAAGCCTAAGGGCTGGGCCTGAGGCCCATGTCACTCTCTCTGCAGCAGACCTCATCGAAAAGTTATGTGGAAGAACAGAAACAGCTGAAGGAAAGGTGAGCCCTGGGGCTGGCTGAGTGGCCAGATGGAAAGGAGTTGAGGCTCTGAGGTTGGGCGGGCCTGGGTTCAAATCCAGCTCTGTCACTTAATGGCTGTGTGCCCTTGGGCACATCGTTTGCTAGCTCCGGGCCTCAGTTTCTGCATCTGTGACATGGGGTTGGTCATGGGCTCTATGTCACAGCACAGCTCTGGGCTTGTCAGGACAAGCTCAGGGATTAGTAGACGGGGCTTGTCTCGGGGCAGCGGGCAGGGCCAGCCCACCCGTCCTGAGGCTTGTTCTCTCGTCCGGGCAGCTTCCGGGCATTTGTGGAGAGTGAGGACGAGGACAGTGCTGGGGAAGGCGGCTCCGGGCTACTGCAGAAACGCGCTAAAAGCAGAGAGCAGAAGGTGGGTGCTGGGGCCCAGCTAGACGGGGGCTGGTGGCAGAGAGGGGGCCCCGGGGCTCCCACAGACCCTCAGCGCTGGCCTTCCCCCCAGGCCCAGGAGGATGCTGATTACATCGAGTGGCTGAAGGGGCAGAAGGAGATTCAGAACCCCGACACCCTGAAAGAACTGGTGAGTTCCCATTCGTGGTCCCTGACCCGCTAAACTACCTGGTCTGCCTCCATCCAACCTTTCCCTGGAAACCGGCCCTTGAGAGGGTAGCCAGGAGCACATTCTCTAAAGATGGGGTGTGTCCCTCTCTGGGCCTCAGCTTCTACATCTATAAAGTGAGGATTAGCCCACCTACTTCATAAGCTGGCTGTGAAGCTGCAGTCACTCAAATCCACTGGGTGCCCACATCTGTGCTCCTTCCCTGTCCCCGAGTCCCTGATCCAGGTCCTATTACCCCCCCTTCACCCCTAGACTCACCTCAAGGAATATTGGAACAACCCAGAGCTGGATGAGGGGGAGCGCTTCCTGCGGGATTACATCCTCAACAAACGCTACGAGGAGGAAGGAGATGAGGAGGAAGAGGAGGAAGGAGAAGTGTGAGTAGCCATGTCCCCCGGGGGCCTGGAGCCAGCACTGGCCAGAAAGGAAGAGGCACCAGGCGTTTACACTTTTTCACATAGATGGTAGCAGAGTTAGCCTTTCTTTTCTTTTCTTTTTCTTTTTCTTTTTTTTTGCGGTATGCGGGCCTCTCACTGTTGTGGCCTCTCCCGTTGCGGAGCACAGGCTCCGGACGCGCAGGCTCAGCGGCCGTGGCTCACAGGCCCAGCCGCTCCGCGGCATGTGGTGTCTTCCCGGACCGGGGCACGCACCTGTGTCCCCTGCATTGGCAGGCGGACTCTCAACCACTGTGCCACCAGGGAAGCCCTTTTCTTTTTTTCTTTTTGGCTGCTCTGTGTGGCATGCAGGATCTTAGTTCCCCAACCAGGGATTGAACCTGTGGCCCCTGCAGTGGAAGTGTGAGTCTTAACCACTGGACCACCAGGGAATTCCCCAGAGTTAGTCTTTCTTGAGGAATAGCTGCAGAGTGTGGGCTCTGGAGCCAGGGGGCCCTGCCACTGGATTTCCATGCCTCGGTTTTCCCATCTGTAAATGGGGGTAACGGTGGCACCCTAGCAGAGGGTTCTTGTGAGGATTAAATGAGTTAATATGCTGGTACACAGGAGTGCAGGAGCTCGGCTGGCGTCCCCAGTCCCATCCCATCTCGTCCCTCAGGGTCCCTGGCCCCCCGGTCCAGCTGGCCGTGGACGACTCCTCAGACGAGGGTGAGCTGTTTCTGAAGAAACAGGAGGACTTTGAGCACAAGTACAACTTCCGCTTCGAGGAGCCAGACTCTGCCTCGGTGGGTGGCCCGTGCCAGCTCCGGGGAGGACCTGGCCCGCAGGGTCCAGGCTGGGAGAGCCTGGAATCATCTCTGCTGCCCACAGGTCAAGACCTATCCTCGGAACATCACATCCTCCGTGCGCCGAAAGGACGAGCGCAGGAAGGAGAGGAGGGAAGAGACGCGGGAGCGGAAGAGGAGAGTCAGTGTCTGGTGGGGCGGTGCGCTGTGAGGAGGCGGGGCCCAGCCTGCGTGGGTTGGGTCGAGGGTGGAGCCCATACCCTCCCTCTCCCGTGAACTGCCGCCTGCAGGAGAAAGCGAGGAAGCAGGAGGAACTCAAGCAGCTGAAGAACCTGAAGAGGAAGGAGATTCTGGCCAAGCTGGAGAGGCTGCGGCAGGTCACAGGCAACGAGACACTGGGCTTTGAGGAGCAGGACCTCGAGGACGACTTTGACCCCGCCCAGCACGACCAGCTCATGCAGGTGTGGCCCCAGAGCCCCAGCCCGGCTGTGCAGCCAAGTGCTCAGAGCGTGACTCTGGAATCAGCAGTCCCTTCCTGGCTGTGTGGCCTCAGAAAAGTGACTTGACCTCTCTGACCCTGTGTCTCTGTCTATAAAGTGGGTCTAACTGCAGCATTTACGTCAGGGCTGTTGTAAAGATAGCCTGAGAGGAATACTAAATGTTAATTAACTTGGTAAATGCTCAAGGAACTGTGGGTCCTGGTATTTCCTTTAAACTCATTTATTGAGCCGTTAGTGTTTATTGTTGTATTTGGGGAAACACAGCTTCAGGCCATTGGAACAGGCGATGAGGGCTGGATGGGAGAGCAGTGGGGACCACGGGCACCGCAAAGCTGCCCCTGACTAAGCCTGGGAGGTCAAGGAAGGAGACTAAGGATGCATAGGTGGGCCAGGTGAAAACTGGAGTGGGTGGGTGCTGTGTGGTCAGAGTTCAGCCTTCACTTTCTAGAAGCTTCTCAGTCCTGAGCTTCAGCTTCTCAATATTTGGCAGTAGTTTCTGTCAAAAACTACTTGTGAGAACGTAGTGAGATGCAGCCCAGCGTCCAGCATGTAGTAGGTGCTTATAAATGGCACGGTTAGCAATATCTGCCTTTGCCAGCCAGTGGAACAGGGGACAGAGAGCAGGGGGGTCAAGGGGGCAAGATGAGCCAAAAGTGCGTGTGGAGGAGCCCAGACACACAGGGTTCCCCCAACATCCGGAGCTGAGGGGGTTGCTGCGAGGCCATTTAAGGTGCAGGAGTGCTGCCATCTGGGGGGAGTGGGCCCTGCTCACCCTCCCGGCCCCAACCCTGCAGAAGTGCTTCGGGGACAAGTACTACGGAACCATGGAGGAGGAGAAGCCACAGTTTGAGGAAGAGGAAGGGCTTGAAGGTGAGGTCACCTGGGGCAGTGGGCTGGGGGCGGGGGCTGCTTGGCCTGACATGACCCCCCGGCCCACCCCTGCCTGCCTGTCCTCTGGAATCAGACGACTGGAACTGGGACACGTGGGCTGGGCCGGAGCAGGGTGGAGCTTGGTGCCAGCAGGAGCCACACTGCGAGGACCCCGACTTCAACGTAGGTGCCCGGGGCGCGGGGATCTGGGGGTCCTCAGAGGGTCCCGGGGACCACAAGGGCAGGCCTGACCTGCGCATCCCGGCAGATGGATGCCGACTATGACCCCAGCCAGCCTCAGAAGCAGCAGCGCAAGGCTCCTTCGTTGGGCAAGAAGAAGCGAAAGTCGCCCTTCGCCACAGCCGTGGAGCAGGAGAAGCCTGTGTTTGACCCTGGTGAGGCCCGGGTGGGTGGCCGTGGGCAGGCAGGGGCTCCACAGGGCCCGGCACACCCCGGCAGCCTGGCTCTGTCCCCGCTCAGGGGACAAGACATTCGAGGAGTACCTGGACGAGTATTACCAGCTGGACTACGAGGACATCATCGATGACCTGCCCTGTCGCTTCAAGTACCGCACGGTGGTGCCCTGCGACTTCGGGCTCAGCACCGAGGAGGTGGGACCCTGGGGGCACCCGCTAGGCAAGGGGGAGCCTGGAGCCATCTGTGCTGTGACGTGGCCTGTTTTTTCATCTCGAAAACAACAGAAATAATAGTGCTAATGACAGTACTAATAATATTACCTGCCTCAAAGGGTTTCTGTGAGGCAGGGGCTCAAACAGTTCTTTGCCCACAGCAGGCCCCAGTAAATATTAGTTTTAATTCTGTTACCGTATATCAGCAGCAGGGTGACCCTTAAGACTTGACACAGGTTCAAATCCTGGCTCAGCCGCTCACCAGCTGTATAACCTTGGACATGTGACTAGGGCCTCTGTGCCTGGGTTTCCCCATCTGTAAAATGGGCCTCATAACAGCCCCACCTCATGGATGTGGATGTGAAAAAATATGCTTTGAATGTCACTTGCGCCTTAGCCACAATGGCTATGGATGCTTGACAGTAAAAATAGACGATGTGTATTGAGCTTATAACATCTGCATTCACTTCATCTTCCTGATGACCTTCCAGTAGGTTCTAAGGGGGTGTCCAACTCATAAGTGAGGAACCTGGGCCTCATCTGTAATTAGCAAACCCAGTCAGTGGCATGGAGACCCCTGCCCTGGTCTGAGGCTGCTGGGACCACAGCGCATGGGGTCAGGGCTCAAGGGCCCAAATTGTAATCTGAGAGTAGCCACTTCCTGGCCATGTAACTTGGGGCAAGGATCCCCTCTCCGAGCCTCAGTTTCCCCATCTGATGCCCCCAACAACAGAAAAATCAATTAGCCTCTGTAGAAATCAGTTCTTTCTCACCTTCATGACATTTCTGCTGGGTGGAACTGGCATTACCCTGCTTTGACCCATGAGGTGACTAAGGCTTAAGAGTCAGGGCCCCCTGGGGCTCACGAGCAGGACCCCACTCTCCCTGCCCTTGCAGATCCTCACTGCCGATGACAAGGAGCTGAACCGATGGTGCTCCCTGAAGAAGACCTGCATGTACAGGTGACGGGGTGGGGCTGGGCCAGGTGCCCCGGGGGGGGGGGGGTCCTCAGTCTCTCTCTCTCTCACACACGCACCATGGGCTGGTGGAAGGAGGTGGGACCTGATGACTTAGCTGTGTCGGGGGGTCGAACGTGGGGGAGAGGGAGGGTGCCAGGCAGGGCTTATCAGAGAAAAGGAGGGGAGGCAGGGCACTGGCTGGGCCCCGGGGGGGGGGGGGAGGGGCGGGCAGGCTGAAGGCAAGCATGGGCAACTACCAGAGCACCCAGCGGCCTGCAGGTCGGAGCAGGAGGAGCTGCAGGACAGGAGGGCGTACAGCCAGAAGGCCCAGAACATATGGAAAAAGAGGCAGATCTTCAAGTCACTCTGCCCAGAGGAGTAAGTATTGTTGGTTGTAGGGGGTGGGTGGGCTTGGGAGCCTGCCAGGCCCAGGTTTGAGTCATGCTCTGTCAGCCATCTGTCACATGACCTTGGGAATGGGGTTTCCCTTCTCTGATACCTGGGTATCAAGTCCTGGCTGGGCTGTAGCTGTGTGACGTTGGGCAAATCACTTTCCCTCTCTAGGCCTGCTTCCTTATTTATAAAATGGGGATAAAGATGGCTCACTTCTTGTTGGGTTTTTCTTTTTTTTGAGGATTAAGTGAATTAATTCAGCTATAGTGCTTAAAACAATAAGTTCTGGATAGGTATTAGCTCGTTATTATGCCTGTTATTTCCTGATCTATAAATCAGGAGTTATAAAAGCTCACGGAGTTGATGTAAAGCTAAAATGAGTTAATTTGTGTGAAGAGCTTAGTGCAGGCCCAGGCTCAACAATCAAAATTATCAGTGACACAATCCAGCCTTAGAGTGCAGTAGAAAAATCCCATTTGGTATTGCATTAGACCCACGTTTGAGTCCCAGGCAGGCCCCTGAATTTTTTTTTTTTTTTTGGGCCACGCCGCGTGGCATGTGGGATCTCAGTTCCCCGACGAGGGATTTAACCCGTGCCCCCTGCAGTGGAGGCACGGAGTCTTAACCACTGGACCGCCAAGGAAGTCCAGGCCCCCGAATTCTGGGCCTTTCCTTTTCATATCTGTAAAAATGGGGGATGGAAAGCCTAACTGACTGGCCTGGGCTGAGCCACGCCTTCCTCCTCCAGGACAAAGATGCCCACAGAAGCCACAGGGAAGCCACAGAGAGACAAAGCTAGCCCACAGGGGCAGCTGCTGGCACCCGATGGGGCCTGTGGGAAGTGGTCCCAGCCTGACAGCCCCCCAGTACAGGAAGAGGCAGCCCCTGCGACACCCACCGAGAAACCGGCCCCCCAGAGGCAGAGGAGGGGCAAGAAGGCACGTCTCCTGGGCCCCACAGTAACACTTGGTGGATGCGAGTTCAGCCACCAGAGACTGCAGGCCTTTGGCCTCAACCCCAAACGGCTGCACTTCCGCCAGCTGGGCCGGCAACGGAGGAAGCGGCAGGGGCCTAAGAGCCACCCCTGAGCTCAAGGGAGCCTGCAGGGGCCTTAGGGCTCCTCCCCTTCAATCAAGCCCCCTCTTATCGACTGTACAGACCCTCACATCAACCTGTGGGCAAGGGAGTCTTCCCATCTTAGAGATGTGAAAGCTGAGGCCTACTCAATAAGCTTCCCCGGATGACTTGGAACCTCACCTCAAGATACACCCTGAGCCCCATCCCTCAAATGCTGGGCCCAACCATAGCCAAGGTCAAGTCAAACGGCTTTATTAGCCCCCATTGGTCACAGCCCCTCCTCCCTCCCACCAGCCCTTGGCAGGATGGGGGCGTTGGGACCGGTGAGGGGCATGGACGGTCCAGTGCAAACTACAGTAGAGTCAGGCCCTGAGTGGGTGCCCGGGGGCCCTCCCTCCCTGCCTGATGAGGGGGGCCCAGCTGGTGGGAGGCAGGTGTGCGGGCTCTGTTCCTGGCTGAATGGCCCCGGCCCGGAGGCTTCCTGGACTGCTCTCAGCTGCACTTGTCAGGGGGGGAGTTCAAGCTCCCACACCCAGAGTGACATAAATAAAAAAATAAATAGGGTCCTGTCTTCTCCCTCACCCCCTCCCTTTATAAAAACACAAAGTCCTCAGAGCTTGGGCGTTTAGCCTTGAGGAGCCGGCCTGTGCGAGGGAGCCGCAGTGTGGGTTGGGAGGGCTGGGAGCAGAGGTCGTCCAGGCTGTGGTCCTGAGCATGGCCCTCAACCAGGGTGAACATAGGGTATCGCTCTGTGGCTGAGGAGGAGCTGAGGACCTGGTGGGAGGAGAGAGAACAGCTCAGCCCCCAAGCCATGTTAATTATCCTAGTAGGTATAATTATCTTAGCAGGTATATTTATCGGGTGCTTCCTGAACTCAACTCCCATCCCTCCAGGGCAGTGATGCAGGCCAGCCAATCAGCACCTTCTGTGCCCTGGCTATAGTGATTGGCTCAGTGATGAGCACATGACCCTGTGCAGCCAATGAACCACAGCTGTGGGATTTTCAGCCCTGGGATTTTCTCTATCTGCTGAGAAGGTGGGGCTCCCTTTCCAGTCAACTAAATAGTAGGTGCCCAGAAAGCCTGGTGGCCACTTCTTGCCACCATAAGGGTAAAGCCTTGATAGGAAAACAGAGCCAAAGGACAAGGCAGGGTCCTACCACGTGACCCCCTGGAAGCAGCTGTCCCCTTAAATTTTTCATTTCATGCCTCTTTTTGCTCTAATTAGAGCTGGGCTTTTGCAGCTTGTGGTCAGGATAATAATCTTAACAACATAGCCTGGACGTGGCCTTGCCAGGTCTGCTGGCCTCAAAGCCTCTGTTCCTCTTCTACCCTAGCCCTGCCCTTTGCCTCCCACCCTCCAGCATGCCTTGCTCACCCTGGTCAGCTCTGAGCAGAGCGTCTCAAACTCCTTCCTGTCTCCAGCATAGAACCCCACAGTACAGCTCGGGTCCATCTTGGCAAAGGCCATCTTGCGGGGTGAGGTGCAATGGAAGGACTGAGGCAGACAAACAAGGGAGGCTCGGGGGGAACCCTCCACAGGCCTCCAGCCCCACCCTGGGGGTCCCAGCTCACCTCTAGGGGGAAGTCAGCCTGGCTGACATCCACAGTGGGCTGGCAGTAGTGAGGGTCCAGGTAGAGGAGGAAGTCATCTGCAGGGGGGAAAGCGTGAGCAGGGGTGGAAGAGGGTAAGGTGGGATGGGATGAAGCTGGGTGGGGTGGGCCTACCCTGATAGCCAATGAAGTAGAGCGAGTGGCGTGGCTTGCCCCCCATGATGCCAAGGCACAACTCTGAACGCAGGAGCTCCTGCGGGGAAGAAAGTGGGTGAAGGTAAGGACCACAGCAGGTGCCGTCAGTGAGCATTGTAAGCACTGTCAACAAATGCATAGCAAAGGCCCAGTGTGAGCAAACCCAAGCCTGTGCTGGGCCCTGGGGGGTAGCAGTGACCAAGATAGACAAAACCCTGCCCTTATGCAGCTGATGTTCTAGTGCGGGAGTACAAGGAACAAGATGAGCAAGTTACGTCATGTGTCACAAGACGGTAACACTGGAGAAAGAAGAAAGGCAGGAAGAAGGCTTTGCCATTTTAAATAGGGGAATCAGGAAAAGGCCTCACTGAGAGATGATGTTTTAGCAAAAAGTTAAGGGAGTTAAGAGTGCATCTTGGGATACGTATAGCTGATTCACTTTGTTATAGACCAGAAAATAACACCATTGTAAAGCAATTATACTCCAATAAAGATGTTAAAAAAAAAAAAAGAGTGCATCTTGGGAAGGAGCGCTCCAAGTGATGGGAACAGCTAGTGCAAAGGCTCTGAGGCAGGTGTCTTCTGAGAACAGTGAAGAGGCCTGTGTGGCTGGAGCAGAATGAAGTGAGTTGGAGAGTGTGGGCAGATAGTACAGGGCCCTGTGGGCTGTGGAGAGATCTTTGGCCTTTATTCCGGGTATAAACACATCAGGGTCTTTCCAGCCTTGCTGTCCTTTTGCCCGGAACACTCCTCCTCTGGCTTCTCTCTTGCTTCTGGCTAGAGAGGGGCTTTCCTAGGCTGTGCAGCCACCCGCATCTGCCCCTCATCGTGTTAATTTTGGTTCCTTTAGAGTCCGAGTTGTAACACCACAGCTGTCAATTTGGTTCCACACACACTGCCTGTTACTCCCCCATTAGAACATCTGTTCCCAGAGGGCATCAGTTGTTGCCTGTTCACCTCTGAATCCCCAGCAGCTGGGACAGTTCTTGGCACATAATTGGTGCTCTGTAACTACTGGATAAACCAATGAAGAGATGAAGGAAGCATAAACACCTAACCCAAGCTGAAAAGGTCTGCAGGGCTCCTGGGGGGAGGCATGGTAGAATCTGGTAGAACCTACCTTCATGCAGGGCACGTACACGGGGTTGAGAGTCTCGCCACCCAGCCGCACTGGCACCAGGATGACCACGGACTTCCACTCAGCTGTGGGGTCTGGCCTGGCCACCAGGCGTGCCACATCCGCCTTGTACACTGGAAGGACAGGGCAGCAGGTCACATTCTCTCCGGCCCTTCGAGCCTCAGAGTATGGTCCTCCATCCTCAGGGGACCAACCCTGCCTGAGCAACCTCTTGGGATGACACTCCTGTCATCGGCAGAAAAGCACCTTTCCAGTGTCCCCCCACCCCAAGCTCCCTCAGACAATCCCAGGGCCTCCAGGCAGGTGTGGACATCCCCATTTTACAGAGAGGGTAACTGACGTCCTGAGACTGAGACAAATAGTGTAAACCTAGGAGGGGTTGGAGAGCCTTCCCCACAGCCCAGAGTGCCTCTAGTCCCCTGGGTTTCTAAGATGGAAATGAGAGCGCTGAGCAATCCGCCAGTCAGCTGAAACTTCCTGTGTGTCCCTCCTCAAGTCCTGTCTGCTGGTTTCTCCTCTCCCGCCTCCTCCCTTGTGGCTATGTGAGCCCCCTCCTGGCTCCCAGAAAAGTGCATTCAACCCTTTCCGGAGGCAGCTGCTACGTTCTGAATGCTTGTGCCCCCCTCTAAATTCTTATGTTGAAATCTTACCCCACAAGGTGATGGAATTAGGAAGTGGGGCCTTTGGGAGGGGATTAGGTCAGGAGTGAAATCACTGCCCTTATACAAGGGACCCCAGAGAGCTCGCTTGCCCCTTTTGCTACCTGAAGACACAGCAAAGTGAACCAGGAAGTGGGCTCCCAACAGACATGAAAACTGCCAGTGCCTTGTTCTTGGACTTCCCAGCCTCCAGAATTATGAAAAATAAATTCCTGTTGTTCACAAGCCACCCAGTCTATGGTTTTTTGTGTGTTGTTTTGGTTTTTCGGCCATGCCGTGCAGCTTGTGGGATATAAGTCCCTGACTGGGGATCAACCAGGGCCCTGGCAGTGAAAGCGCCGAGTCCTAACCACTGGACCGCCAGGGAAGTCCCTGGTCTATGGTATTTTTGTTACAGCAGCCCTAACAGACTAAGAAAAAGGCTCTCCTGAACTGTTTTCGAGGGAATAATAACAATAATAGCTAAGATTTAGTGAATACTTACTAAGTGAGAAGTACTATCCTAAGGCTTTTACTTTTATCACTGACTCACTTAATCCTCATGACAACCCTGTGAGGCAGAGACCCAACTTTCGTACATGTTGGACCTGTTTAACACAGTAAGAGCGAGTTGGACCTGCGAGAGGAATTCCTTATGTCTTTTATTCTATCACTCAGGGAGAAGCCCCTGAAGTCTCCTCTCCTGGTTCCAGAGGGAGGGAAGGAATCCAGAGCACCCCGACCCAGTGTGGGCCTCGAATCCTTTCCAAGGGTCCCTCTGCCACAGAACTTGTTTCAGCATCTGAGGAATATGGGTCCTAAGAGGCAGCTGAGGTAGTGACTGGCTCAGGGTGAGAACCCTGTGACCTTGGCTCCCAGCCCCTTACCTGTGCAGTCCTGAGAAACGTACACCACCAGGCGGGTGACCTCTGAGCAGCTCTCCACAGCTTTCCTGGGGATGGGAGGAAAGGCCTGAGCTCCTGGGGGTACCCAGTAGCTCCCGTGTCCCATGCAGCGGCCCTCACCTGAGTATGTGCGCCACCAGGGACGGCCCATACCAGTCACCCGCCTTCTTGCCCGAGCTCTGCCCAAGCTCCACCAGCCGGTGTAGGCCGAAGGGGGACCAGGGATGGTCAGCGAACCAGGATACAATCTGCCGGTGCCGGCGCTCCTGCTCCGGCTCAGGGGCAGCCTGGGCCCAGCGCGGAGGCATCCAGTGGGCACGGTACCGGTTGGGAGAGGCCAACCCTGATTGCTCAGGGGGACCCAGGCCCGCGCCCAGAGACCACGTCCAGTCTGGTAGGGATGGAGTTAAGAGTCAAATGGCGATGGTGTAGGGGGGTGGGGCACAGTTCCCACTATCCACGATTTACACACAACTCTACTGCTCCAGAGATGCCGTGTTTAACTACAATTTTCACATTCCTTCAACTTATTTTATAAACAACTCTCACTCCCCGCCCCCCCACAAGCTTACTTTACACACAATTCTAACATGACTTTAAACTCTTTGTTTACAAACAGTTCTAACACTGCTGACCTGTGGTGGGCGCTACGCTCTTACTGTTCCCTTCCCCCTCCACCGCTCACCTCTGGGCAGGAAGTGCAGCAGCAGTCCCTGAGCTAGCATCATCTGCCCACTCCGTAACATGCATCCCCAGCCACAGTCGGAGGTCAGGCAGCCCCCGGCGAGAGGTGGGAAGTCCCGGCGGTACGTAAACCATAGGCGAGATACAAAGTCCCGCTGGAAACGCTGGATGTCACCTACAAGAGCAGGCTTGTCAGTTGCCACCAGAAACACCCCTGGGGGACTCCTCCAACCCTAGCCAGGGGCCACCAGCTCACCCTCGCCCTCGAAGCGGTAGCGGCGGCCACAGAGATGGACGCTAGAGATCTTGCTAAAGCTGGTCCGGCTTTTGACTGCCCAACCTGGAGAGACATGGGGCAGTGTCCAGCAAGATGAAGCACTTGCTTGGCAGACACGCAACCTAACAGGGCAGCAACAGCGCTTAAATTCTCCCATCTGTGTGATGGGGATATCCTAGTTCCTATCCCAGGGAAGGCTCTGGGAAATCTGTGCTACACTTCTGGATGGAGGCGGAGCCCCTAGTAACAGCCACATGCATGTCTGCCGTTAATTCGGGATGAATCAAAGCACGTCTGATTACTGTACCCATTTTACAGAGGAGAAAAATGGAGGCACAGGGAAACAGAAAACCTTGCCCAAGGTCACACGGGGAATCGACTGAGGCTTGTAAACACATTCCACTTTGGACCTGCCAGCCAGCGGCCCGCTCTGGGCAGGGCAGGGCGGGGGACCTACCCACAGGTGACTCACGGGAGGGGAACAAAGGGTGGAATACTTGACAGGCGCAGGGTCTGGTTCTCTTTGACTCCCACCGACCTCCAAGTCCCCGGCCCCCCTGAACCCTCAGCTTGCTCCCACCCCAGAAACCAACCCCGGGGCCCGCCCCCTCCTCACCGTACTTGACGTTGTTCCAGGCTGTCAGGAACTTCGCTTTAAACTTGTCCACTTCGTCCGGCTCCCCCGGGCCGGTCCCGGGCGACGCAAGAGCGGGGCCGCTGGCTCCGGAGGGCCCCAGGCCGTTGGGGTCCGGGGTTCGGGGGCGCCGTGGCCTGCGGCCCTCGGGGCTGCGCGCGTCCTCCTGGCTGCCGCTCCGGTACTGAGCTGCGGCCGGCGACACGGAGTTCATGGGCGCGCCGGGAGGGCTGACCGAGGGCCCCAGGGGCCGCGCTCGAGCGCCCCAGAGGCCAGGACGCGGCCAGGACGCGGGCGCCCAGGAAGGCGCTAGTGGGCCCCCGGCACGGCGACCAGGCCCCCGGGCCCTGTGCGGGACGGTGTCGCCGCCGCCGCCGCCGCCGCCGCCGCCGCCGCCGCCGCCGCCGCCGCCGCCGCCGCCGCCGCCGCCGCCGCCGCCGCCGCCGCCGCCGCCGCCATTTTAGCGGCCCTGGCCCCGGGAGGGAGGCGGGCCTGTCCTTCCTCTGCCACCTTCCCCTGCTCCTCCACCCCGCCCTCTCCGGTCTTCGGGCGGCCCTGGCGCTGCTCGGCCCGGGTCGCCAGCCCCGCCGCCTCCCCAGAGGAAAGGTGTTTGCGCGCTGAGCAGGGCCGGAGCCCTGTCCGCCATGGGGCTCGCCGCCTGCCGCGCCTGACCCGGCCGCCGCCGCCGCCGCCGCCGCCGCCGCCGCCGCCGCCATTTTAGCGGCCCTGGCCCCGGGAGGGAGGCGGGCCTGACACAGCCGGACGCCCCGCCCAAGCCCGGCCCCCAGCCTGGGTCCCCAGCCCCAGTCCCGTGTGGCTGCGCTGTGACCTCCTGACGCCGCGCCTCCCTGCGGTGCCCCGCGACCCCCTCCACCGCCCGCCTTATCGCAGAGCCAGGCGCGGCCGAGACCCTGGAGGTCCTTATCGGAGGCCCCAGAGCCGGGAAGCCCTGCGCCAGGCCCCGCCCCTCGCCGGTTCCGGCCCCGCCCCTCACGGCCCCGCCCCCTCCGTGCGCTGCGGGACTGACCCCCAGGCGGGACCGACCCCCAGGCGGGACCCCTACGCGGCTTGCACCTGCCCACGTCCGCCAGAGGATCAGAGCGCTGCTCTGCGGGCTGCGCACCCAAGACCCGCCTCGGTCGGGGGCCCAACCTGTGCGTGACACCCACTCCCCCAAACTCCCCGTTCAAGCCACACCCCTACGTGCTTTAATTTCCCCAGGAGCAGAAGGGCTCAAATACACGCAACAACATAAACGAATCTTCCTAATTTTGCCGAGGGAAAGAAGCCAGACAAAAAAGAAGAGTATATACTCGCTGGTCCCATTTATTTAAACTCTAGAAAATGCAACCTCATCTATAGTCATAGAAAGCAGATCAGTGGTTGCCTGGGGGTGGGGGGGGGGAGAGGTGGGAGCGAGGGATAAAAAAGGGCTTAGGATGTGTTTAGTATCTTGATTGTGGTGATGGTTTCCAGCATGTGAAAGCTCAGCGGACTGTACACATTAAAAGTGTGTGGTTTGTTGTATGTCAGTTATACCTCAAGAAAGCTGTAAAAAATTTTCAGTGCATCTAACTCAGGGGAATGTTAGGAGGACGAGCTGAGTTCATTCTGGTAAAGCGCTTAGCGAGGCATTTGAGGCACAGTTAGGGCTCAGAGAAAGCCAATCATGACCTCAAAGGCAGGATGAGTGCCCTGGGAACCACAGAGAGGGTGCCCTCTAGTGGCCAGCCCACGGGCTCTGTCCTCAGCAGGCAGAAGGAAGTTGGATGAAGGCTTTAGACGAGGGCATGCAATGTGAAGACACAAAAGTACAGTCGCCTCCCTGACTTTCTCACCTTGGGTTCTCCCCTCATTCACTTCCCTTCAACCACACACCTGCCTCCTTCCTCGAATTCAACAGGTACCAATCCACCTCACCTTTGCACTTGCTGTTGCCTCTGCCTAGACCTCTCTTCCCTGAGATATCTGCATGGCTGTCCCTCAACCTCTTTCAGGACTATTCAAATGTCATCCCTGCAGTGTGACCACCTGCAAAATTCCACCCCACCCCTACCGTTGGGATCCTTCCCCCTTCCCTGCTACTTTTTTTATTTTCCAGAGCAGTTATCATAACCTGATTGTCTGAGTCAGCTTGGACTGCCATAACATTAGTGCATGGTGAGGGCCCTATTCCTAGCGAAGTCCTCACATGGCCTTTCCTTGGTGCATTATACACAGAGAAAGATATCTCGTGTCTCTTCCCTCTTTTTAATCCCATTGGGGGGGCTCCACCTTCATATCCTCATCTAAACCTAATCACCTCCCAAAGGCCCCTCCTCCTAATACCATCACACTAGGGGCTTGGATTTCGACCTGTGAATTTTTGGGGGGGACACAAATGTTCAGACCACAGCACTGATCTTATATTTATATGTATAATTTTTATGTTTATCACCTCTGTCCCCACCACATCACTAGAGCAGGCATCTCAGTCCATCTTGGTCACTGCTGCCTCCTCACCACTCAACATGGGGCCTGGCATATGGTAGTTGTCAAACAACTTGTGGAGTGGAAGGAGAGCTTATAGCTTCACAGGGGACAGATGGACTGGGGTGGCCCCAGGTGACCCCTTCTGTTTGATTTGCTGGCTGAACCCCGCCCCAACCATGGTCACAGCTGTTGACCGAAACCCCCCGCCTTGGTCAGGCAGGACGCTAACCACTTGCATGAGTTGTCTGACAACAGGAGCTCCCAAGAAAGAATATGGTGCTGCCGCCAAAAATAACTGGGAGAATTTGGGAGGGGCCAAAAGGAGGGAGGAGATGCCAGCCCATAATATTGTCCTACAGACCTCCCAGGATCCTTCGCGCTAGGGTCCGTCTTGGCTGAGAGATGCACGCACCACCGGAAAGGACCCTGAGTCAGACTATATATGGGCCAAGCAAGATGACTGGCCAGAGACAACCCAGAAACTAACTCCATTACCATAAAACCTAAGACTGCGAGCCACGTGGCAGAGAAGTTCTCCTGGGTTCCCTTACCCTGCTGCTCTCCACCCGGGCGCCCCTTTCCAATAAAGTCTTTTGCTTTGTCAGTACGTGTGTCCCCTAGGACAATCATTTCCATGTTAGACAAGAGCCCACTTTCAGGCACTGGAAGGGGTCCCCCCGGGGATACAGGTGGCAGCTGGATGCTGGGTGGGGACAGAAACCCCAGTTTCGGTTTTTCACCCCCATTAGCTTTTCCTCCCATGCCCTTGGCTTCTCCCCACCCAGCCTTCATTGCCTTCCTTCCTGGGGGTCTGTCAGTCCACTTACTAATCTATCCCCAATTGTCCTCATGTCCCCAAAGGAGCACAATTGTTATGGACAGATGCTGCAGCCAGGTGTCTTAGACAGGTGACCTTGCTTCTCTATACCTCAGTTTCTTCATCTGCCAAATGGGATAGTAATAGTGCCTACTTCCTAGGGTTTGGGAGAAGAATTAAATGAATTTGCAAAATGTTTAAAACACTGCAACCACCACTTCACTTTGAATTGTTACTGCTATTGTCTTTCTTATTCCCACCACTGCCCTCTGAGGTCTGGCCCCCACCACCACTGTTGCATCCTTCCTGGCCTCCTGAATGCCATCTCTGACCCCTCAAATCCACACAACAGCTGGAAGAACCTATTTATAAAATTATTTTCATGAACATTTCCACCACAACAAAAAAATCTAGAGGAGCACTGTTTAATAGAAACATAACATGAGGTACATTTTTCAATATTCTAGTAGCCATGTAAAAAAAATACAGCTAGTTCAATTAAAAAGTGGGCATGGGGAGGCTTCCCTGGTGGCACAGAGGTTGAGAGTCCGCCTGCCGATG
>NW_006787698.1:4758884-4760446 GCF_000442215.2 Lipotes vexillifer | reverse complement strand
AAAAGTGGGCATGGGGGACTTTCTTGGTGGTCCAGTGGTTAAGAATCTGCCTTCCAGTGCAGGGGACGTGGGTTCAATCCCTGGTCGGGGAACTAAGACCCCACATGCTGTGGGGCAACAAAGCCCGTGCACAACTACTGAGCCCGCGCTCTAGAGCCTGTGTGCCACAACTAGAGAGAAGCCTGTGTGCATAAGGAAGAGCCCACGTGCCAAAACAAAGACCCCGTGTGCCGCAACTAAGACCTGACGCAGCCAAATAAATAAATTAAAATTTTTTTTAAAAAGTGGGCATGTAAGCAGATAGGGTAAGGGTCCCTGGAAGAAAAGAACCAGATATACCTTTATGACATAAGAGAAGCCATTTTTTGCCTAAGCCATTTTGTGATCTAAGGCCGGCCACAGTGCTTGCCCTTGAATGAGTCTCAGTGATTAATGATCTTAAGGGAGCAAAAGAATGCAGGAATGAACCACTGTTATCAGGCAAGAGAAGTAACAGTAGCAAAGATAATAAATCAGTTGTAAAGACTTCCAGTTCTGTTTCACTGTTAAAGAGTAGCGTGAAGCACTCTCTTGAGCTGTTTTGCAAAATTCAAACTCCCCTCAAGTGCTCAGTTACCAGATCAACTAGAACCTAAGGAATGATGATGTTGACCTTTTCTGACCCTCTTGATTTCATCAACTTAAGCTTGGACTCTGTCAACCTTTGTCCAAATTCTATGCTGAATTCTCCTCTGCTCAAACCCCTTCATGGATATGCATATAATCTTAGCTTAAAACATCCCCAATTTTACTGCCTGGGGAGACACTGCTTTGCGAGAGATCCCCAGGGTTCTCCTTACTTGCTGCAAGTAATAAATCCTTCCTTCTCCGGATCTTATCTTATCTTTGGCTTGGTTGTGTCTTTTGGCTTGACACCCACAAAGAGGCGGGTTTTCTGGTGACAGGCAGAGGATCTGAATAGATATTCTTCCAAAGAAGACATACAGATGGCCAACTGGTACACGAAAAGGTGCTTGACATCACTAATCATCAGAGAAATGCAAATCAAAACCACAACGACTACGATAATATTCGTTCTAACAGGTGTTAGAAGGACTATTATCAAAAAGACAAGAGATAACAAGTGTTGGTGAGGGTGTGGAGAAAAGGGAACCCTTCAACACTGTTGGTGGGAATGTAAAGCTGGTGCAGCCACTATGGAAAACTGTATGGTGTTTCCTCAAAGAATTAAAAATAAGACTATCGTATATCCAGCAATTCTACTTCTGGGTATTTATCTGAAGGAAATGATATCACTATCTCAAAAAGATATGTGCACTCCCATGTTTATTACAGGGTTACTTACAATAGCCAGGATGTGGAAGCAAGCAACTTAAATGTCTACCAGTGGATGAATGGATAAAGAAAATGTGATATAGGGGAATTCCCTGGTTGTCCAGTGGTTAGAACTCTGTGCCTCCACCGTAGGGGGCACGGCTTCGATCCCTGGTGGGGGAACTAAGATCCTGCATGCAAGTGGCGTGGCAAAAAAAAAAAAAAGTGTGTGTGTGTGTGTGTGTGTA
>NW_006787698.1:4754529-4758865 GCF_000442215.2 Lipotes vexillifer | reverse complement strand
GTGTGTGTGTGTGTGTGTGTGTATATATATATATATATATATATATATATATATATATAAACGTTATATATATATATATAAACGTTACTCAACCACAAAAAGAAGGAAATAAGTCAGACAGAGAAAGACAGATACTGCAGGATCTCACTTATATGTGGAATCTTAAAAAAAACAAACTTGCAGATACAGAGAACAGATAGATGGTTGCCAGAGACGGTGAGTGGTGGATGAAATCAGTGAACAGAGTCAAAGGTACAAACTTCCAATTATAAGACAAATAAGTCATGGGAATGTCATGTACAGCACGGTGATTATAGTTAATAATACTGTATTATGCATGTGAAAGTTGCTAAGAGAGCAGATCTTAAAAATTCTCATCACAAGAAAAATAAATCGAACTATGTGTGGTGATGGATGTTAAATAAACTTATTGTGGTGAACATTTCAGAGCATAAACATACAGCAAATCATTCTGTTGTATACTTAAAATGAATACAATGTTATATGTCAATTCTATCTCCATAAAAAATTACAAGAAGTAGGTGACTAATTTTAATAATACTTTTTACTTAACCCACTATACACAAAATACGATCATGTAACAAGTATAAAAAATTATTAATGAGCTATTTTACCTTTTTTGGGGGTACTGTTCTCAAAATCTGATAGAGTTCATGTGTTTTTTTTTACAACTATAGAACGCCTCAATTTGGATTGGACACATTTCAAGTGCTCAGGAGCCACATGCGGCCAGTGGCTACTGTATTAGTGCAGGAAATGTAACCACTGCCCAGGTGAAGACAGGAGACATCCCAGATGCAGCTGGAGCCCTGGGTCCTTCGCTCCATGTTCCCAGATAGTCTCTGCCTGAATTGCGGTGGACTCCTTGGAGCCTGGTGTAGGGCTGGAGCCCAGTCTGTATCTCTAAAGGTACTGACTCTGCTCTTTGAACCCCTTCTCCTCTCTTCCCTCCTCCTCCTGCTAGGTCCCACTACCTTAAACAAACCAGATGCCAGGCACCCCCACAGGGCCACCCCAGGCTTGTCTGGATTCACCTGGGGCCACCACCTCAGATTCCAAATAACAATGACTGTCACGGGCTGTCCTGCCTTGTGGGCTGTATTGTTTCTCCACAAAAGATATGTTGAAATCCAAACCCCAGGTCCTTTAGGTTGTGACCTTATTTGGAAATAGGGTACTTTGCAGATGTAATTAGTTAAGATGAGATCATACTGAATTAGGGTGGGTCCTGAATCCAATATGACTGATGTCTTTAGAGAAGAGAGATGCAAACAGACACAGAGGAAGAAAGTCATGTGACCATGGAGGCCAAGATTGGGGTGATGCAGGTTTGTGCAAAACCAAGAAGGCCAGGGCTTCCCTGGTGGCACAGTGGTTGAGAGTCTGCCTGCCGATGCAGGGGAACACGGGTTCGTGCCCCGGTCTGGGAAGATCCCACATGCCGTGGAGCGGCTAAGCCTGTGAGCCATGGCTGCTGAGCCTGCGCGTCCAGAGCCTGTGCTCTGCAACAGGAGACGCCACAACAGTGAGAGGCCCGCGTACCGCAAAATGAAAACCGAAAAAACAAACAACAAAGAAGGCCAGTAACCACCAGAAGCTAGGAAAGAGACAAGGCATGATTCTCCCCTCTCCCCTCGAGCCTTCAGAGAGAGCATAGCTCTGCTGATACCTTGATGTTGGACTTTTAACTTCCAGCACTGAAAGAGAATCCATTTCTGTCTCAAGGCACCCCGTCTGCGGTAATTTATTGCAGCAGCCTTAGGAAATGAGTGCAGCCTGTTTATCCCTTCTCTTCTTCAGGTCTTGGCTTGCCAATCACCTGTTCTAAGAGGCCTGCCCTGACCTCCAGCTTGGGCCAGGCTCTCTTTATTCTCAGGCTCCTCCTGACCTCAAATGAATTATTACATCTTTACAATGGTGTTATCGCTTGTTAATCCCAGTGTCCCCTGTGAGAGCAAAAGCCCCACGAAGAGAAGAGCCACAACTGTCGTAACTCCATTATTCCTTCAAGAACATCCACGGTAAAGGATGAATTACTTTTTTTGTTTTTGGCTGCACCACGTGGCTTGCGGGATCTTAGTTCCCCAACCAGGGATTGAACCTGTGCCCCCTGCAGCGGAAGCGCAGAGTCTTAATCACTGGACTGCCAGGGAATTCTCAAAGAATGAAATTCTGCTATTTGCAACACCATGGATGGGCCTCGGGGGCATTATGCTTAGTGAAATAAGTCAGACAGGGACTTCCCTGGTGGCGACTGTGGGACCTCCCTAGATCCCACATGCATGCCGCAAGTAAGAGTTCGCACGCCACAACTAAGGAGCCTGCCTGCTGCAACTAAGACCCAGCACAAGCAAATAAATAAATTAATAAATATTTTTTAAAAAAAGAAATAAGTCAGACAAAGACAAATACTGTACGTTGACTTATGTGGAATCTAAAAATAATACAGATAAGTGAATATAACAAAACAGAAACAAACTCACAGATACAGAGAACAAACCAAAAGTTACCAGTGGGCTGAGGAAGGAGGGAAGGGGCAACATACGGGGAGGAGATTAAAAGGTAGAAACTACTATGTATAAAATAAATAAGCTACAGGCTACATTGTGCCACACGGGGAATATAGCCAATACTTTACAATGATTTAAAATGGAGTATAATCTACAAAAATATCGATTCACTACATTGTACACCCGAAACTAATAGAATATTTTATTTTTATTTTATTATTTTTTTAAAAAAATAAATTTATTTTATTTATTTATTTTTGGCTGTGTTGGGACTTCGTTGTGGCATGTGGGCTTTTTGTTGTGGTGGCTTCTCTTTTTGCAGAGCACGGGATCTTGGTGCACGGGCTTCAGTAGTTGTGGCACGTGGGCTCAGTAGTTGTGGCTTGCGGGCTCTAGAGCTCAGGCTCAGTAGTTGTGGTGCACGGGCTTAGTTGCTCTGCGGCATGTGGGATCTTCCTGAACCAGGGCTCGAACCTGTGTCCTCTTCATTGGCAGGTGGATTCTTAACTACTGCTCCACCAGGGAAGTCCCTAATAGAATATTTTAAGTGAACTTTACTTCAGTTAAAAAAAAGAAGAACATCCATGGTCACTCTCAGTGTCCTGCACCAGGCTAGCGATGACAAGGAGAGAAAACCAGCCGTCCCGGCTCTCTGGTGCCTCTTGTGTTGTTACATGACGGACACACAGTAATTGTTTGTTAAATGACTAAATGAATGATTAAGGAACTTAGCTGTCCTAAGAGCCTCCTCCCAGCTTTTTTTTTTTTTTAATTTACGTAGAGTTGATTTACAATGGCATTTTAATTTCTGTTTACAGCAAAGTGATTCAATTATACATATATATATAACCTTTAAAAATTTTTTATAATGATTTTTAAAATAAATTTATTTATTTATTTATTTTTGGCTGCATTGGGTCTTCGTTGTTGTGCGCGGGCTTCTCATTGCAGTGGCTTCTCTTATTGTGCAGCACGGGCTCTAGGCACGCAGGTTTCAGTAGTTGTGGCTCACGGGCTCTAGAGCGCAGGCTCAATAGCTGTGGCGCACGGACTTAGTTGCTCCACGGCATGTGGGATCTTCCCGGACCAGGGCTCGAACCCGTGTTCCCTGCATTGGCAGGCGGATTGTTAACCACTTTGCCACTAGGAAAGCCCTATAACGATTTTTAAACAATATTTATTTATTATTTATTTTGGCTGCATCAGGTCTTAGTTGCGCCATGCGGGCTCTTCGTGGCATCATGCAGACTTCTTAGTTGCAGCATGCAGGCCTCTTAGTTGTGGAATGCATGTGGGATCTTAGTTCCCCGACCAGGGATAGAACCCGTGTCCCCTGCACTGGAAGGCGGATTCTTAACCACTGGACCACCAGGGAAGTCCTAGGACCTTGTTGTTTATCCATTCTATACATAATAGCTTCCATCTGTTAACCCCAAACCACTCCATCCCTCCCCCACACCCCCTCCCCCTTGGCAACCACAAGTTTTTTCTCTATGTCTGTGAGTCTGTTTCTATTTCGTAGATAGGTTCATTTGTGTCATATTTTAGATTCCACATATAAGTGATATCATACGGTATTTGTCTCTTTCTGACTTACTTCACTTCAATCTCTAGTTGCATCCATGTTGCTGCAAATGGCATTATTTCATTCTTTTCTATGGCTGAGTAGTATTCCATTGTATATATGTACCACATCTTCATTATCCATGCACATGTCGATGGACATTTAGGTTGTTTCCATATCTTGGCTATTGTGAATAGTGCTGCTATGAACATAGGGGTGCATGTATCTTTTTTTTTTTTTT
>NW_006787698.1:4740378-4754404 GCF_000442215.2 Lipotes vexillifer | reverse complement strand
TTTGTGGTACGCGGGCCTCTCACTGTTGTGGCCTCTCCCGCTGCGGAGCACAGGCTCCGGACGCGCAGGCCCAGCGGCCATGGCTTACGGGCGCAGCCGCTCCGTGGCATGTGGGATCTTCCCGGACTGGGGCACGAACCAGTGTCCCCTGCATCGGCAGGCAGACTCTCAACCGCTGCGCCACCAGGGAAGCCCGCATGTATCTTTTTGAATTAGAGTTTTGTCTGGATATATGCCCAGGAGTGGGATTATCATATGGTAATTCTATTTTTAGTTTTCTGAGGAAACTCCATACTGTTTTCCAACATGGCTCCTCCAATTTACATTCTTACCAACAGTGTAGGAGGGTTCCCTTTTCTCCACACCCTCTCTAGCATTTGTTATTTGTAGAGTTTTATTGATGGCCATTCTGACCAGTGTGAGGTGGTACCTCACTCTAGTTTTGACTTGCATTTCTCTAATAATTAGCATCCCCAGCTCTTTCTGAGTCTCCTCAGCTGGCTTCTCCAGGGTTCAAGATCAATTCCCTCAAGACTTGCCCTACTGGCTTTACCTGTCTTAAGTCATTTAACCCTCAGTACAACCCTAGAAGTTAGATCTAATTATCTTTTAAATTTATTTATTTATTGGCTGCATTGGGTCTTCGTTGCTGCATACGGGCTTTCTCTAGTTGTGGAGAGCAGGGGCTACTCTTCGTTGCGGTGCGAGGGCTTCTCATTGCGGTGGCTTCTCTTGTGGCGGAGCACAGGCTCTAGGCACGTGGGCTTCAGTAGTTGTGGCATGCGGGCTCAGTAGTTGTGGCTCACAAGCTTAGTTGCTCCACGGCATGTGGGATCTTCCCAGACCAGGGATCAAACCCGTGTCCCCTGCACTGGCAGTATTCTTAACCACTGCACCACCAGGGAAGTCCCTAGATACGATTATTAAACCCATTTTACAGATGAGGAAATAAAGTATCAGAAATAGAGGTCATACAGTGGGCAAACTACTGTTATTCCCAGTGGTCATCTTCATATTCCGTCATACATTTAAAACTCAGAAACCAACCCAATAAAAGCACAGGCAAAAGATCTATACAGTCTCTTCACAAAAGACAAATGGATGCCAAATAAGCACATGAAAAGATTCTTATCAAAAACCATCAGGAGGGCTTCCCTGGTGGCGCAGTGCTTGAGAGTCCGCCTGCCGATGCAGGAGACGCGGGTTCGTGCCCCGTTTCGGGAGGATCCCACATGCCGCGGAGCGGCTGGGCCCGTGAGCCATGGCCGCTGGGCCTGTGCGTCCGGAGCGCTCCGCAAATGGGAGAGGCCGCAACAGTGAGAGGCCCGCATAACGCAAGGAAAAAAAAAAAAACCATCAGGAAAATGCAAAATAACACGGCAATCAGATACCACCACAAACCCACCAGAACAGCTAAAATGAAAAAGACTGACCCCGGGGCTTCCCTGGTGGCGCAGTGGTTGAGAGTCCGCCTGCCGATGCAGGGGACACGGGTTCGTGCCCCGGTCCGGGAAGATCCCACATGCCGCGGAGCGGCTGGGCCCGTGAGCCATGGCCGCTGAGCCTGCGCATCCGGAGCCTGTGCTCCGCAACGGGAGAGGCCACAACAGTGAGAGGCCCGCGTACAGCAAAAAAAAAAAAAAAAAGACTGACCCTACCAAGGTGAGTATATAGAGGAACCAAACATTTAAAGGGCATGCATTTCGTTGTATGTCAATGACACCCCAATAAACTAGAAAGAACAAATCAGTATGGTAACATTAGGACACGGACACAAAATTGCATTTGAGTGGAATCCAGTGAGGTCGGATTGGTGACTGTATTCTGGTGATTGTATTTTGGTGTCAGTGCCTAAATTTCATCCTGGGTCTCTCAGCAATTTCAAGAATGTTTCTGTGGTTCTCCACCCAGTTCCCATGCTCCTTAGTGAAATCATCCCTCCTAGGCTGAGCTGACTAAATGACACACTCTTGAAGGAAACACAAATATGTATAAAGATGCTTTCTCACATAGATCACTTTCCTAGGCAAACTTCCTTGCTTCCTTAGAGCCCCCTCGTCCTACCTCTCACGCCTTGCACTCAGAGTTGTGTGAGAGAATGCTCTAGAAATGAACTCACATTATGACTGCCTTTTTGGCTGAAAGGACGTCAAACTCTTCTTTCATTCAACAAATATATCATGGGGGTAGGTTTAGATTAGGAGTTTGGGATTAAAATATTCACACTACTTTACATAAAATAGATAACCAACAAGGACCTACTGTATAGCACGGGAAACTATATTCAATGTCTTGTAATAACCTATAATGAAAAAGAATCTAATAGATAGATAAAGTATAGATAGATATAGATATAGATATATAACTGAATCATTTTGCTGTACACCTGAAACTAGCACAACATTGTATTTTTTTTGGTTTTTTTTTTTTTTGAGGTACGCGGGCCCCTCACTTTTGTGGCCTCTCCCATTGCAGAGCACAGGCTCTGGACGTGCAGGCTCAGCGGCCATGGCTCGCGGGCCCAGCTGCTCCGCGGCATGTGGGATCTTTCCGGACCGGGGCACGAACCCGTGTCCCCTGTATCGGCAGGCGGACTCTCAACCACTGAGCCGCCAGGGAAGCCCAGCACAACATTGTAAATCAACTCTATGTCAATAAATGTTTTTTTTTTTGTTTTTGGCCACACTGCATGGCATGTGGGATCTTATTTACCCGACCAGGGATCTATCCCTTATCCCCTGCATTGGGAGCACAGAGTCTTAACCACTGGACCACCAGGGAAGTCCCTCAATAAAAATTTTAAAAAGTAAAAATAAAAAATAAAAACAATACTACTAAAAGCCAACCAACCAACCAAACAGAAAAACCCCACAAATTTATCCTGAGCATCTACTATGTGCCAAGCTCTATGCTGGGCACAGGGCTATAGAAAGAGGACAAATACCACGGTCTCCTCTTGGGGTCTTGGAGGTATGATAAAGGAGATAAATGTTGAATTCATTACACAAATAGTTACATAGTTATGATTGCAATAAGGGTCACATAGGAAAATGCAAGCTTACAATAGCAGGAAGTAATCTAGTTTGGGGGCTGTGATCCAGGAGGACTTCTGAGGAAGTCACATTTAAGTTGGGCTCTGTATTAGTCCGAATAGGTCAAGTTTCCCTGCAATAGCAAACAAGACCAAAGTCCAATGGTTTAACACAACCAAAGTTTATTCCCCCCTCATGTTACTCATCCTACATGAGCTGGCAGAGGCTCAGCTCTACACAGTCATGAAGGGGTCCAAGCTGACCAGGTACGTACCATCTCATGGTTGTACCATCAGGAACTCACTGCCTCATTTGCCACAAAGGGACAAGAGAGAGACTGGAGAAGCTTGTGTGGGCTTTTTTTTTTTTTTTTAAATTATTTATTTATTTAATTATTTTATTTTGGGGCTGCATTGGGTCTTCGTTGCTATGCATGGGCTTTCTCCAGTTGCGGCGAGTGGGGTCTACTCTTCGTTGCGGTACGCGGGATTCTTATTGCGGTGGCTGCTCTTGTCGCAGAGCATGGCTTCTAGGCGCTGGGGCTTCAGTAGTTGTGGCACACGAGCTCAGTAGTTGTGGCTCTTGGGCTCTAGAGCACAGGCTCAGTAGTCGCGGTGCACAGGCTTAGTTGCTCCGTGGCATGTGGGATCTTCCCAGACCAGGGCTCAAACCCGTGTTCCCCACGTTGGCAGGCAGATTCTTAACCACTATGCCACCAGGGAAGTCCTTGTGTGGGCTTTTTGATGCTGCCTCAGAACTGATTGACATGCAGAAGTGATGTATGTCATTGCATACACCTCATATTTCAATGGCCAAAATTAGTCAAGAGAGTCACCTAATTGAAGTAGTTTTTCATTCAATAGATAGTGATCCCCAGAAATGTTTATCGTAGCATCTAAAGGATGAGTGAGAATTAGGCAGAAAAAGAGAGGAAAGAAGGAAGTGCCTTCCTGGTAGAACAGCACATTCAAAGACATGGGAAACAAAGAGATAATGGGGGCTTCCCTGGTGGTGCAATGGTTAAGAATCCGCTTGCCAGTGTAGGGGACACGGGTTCGATCCCTGGTCCAGGAAGATCTCACATGCCACGGAGCAACTAAGCCCATGCGCCATAACTACTGAGCCTGTGTGCCACAACTGTTGAAGCCCCTGTGCCCAGAGGCCATGTTCTGCAACAAGGGAAGCCACCGCAATGAGAAGCCCGTGCACCACAACGAAGAGTAGCCCCCGCTCGCCGCAATGAGAGAAAGCCCGCGTGCAGCAACGAAGACCCAACGCAGTCAAAAATAAATAAATAAAATAAATAAATCTATTAAAAAAAAAGAGAGAGCTTCCCTGTCCCGCTCCTGCTGAGAACCTGCCTTTGCTTCCTGCCCTCAGGTGTGTGAGAGGAGCATGTTTCTTTCCAATAAATACCAATACATCAAAAAAAAAAAAAGAAATGGGGGGTATTTTAAAATAAATAATTGTGTTACAGGTTGAATTGTGTCCCTCTAAAATTCATATGTTGAAGTCTTAACCACTGGTACCTCAGAATGTGACTGTATTTGAGAATAGGGTTTTTAAAGAGCCAATGAAGTTAAAATTAAGTCATTAGAATGGTCATTAGAGATGACTGACATCTCTATAAGAAGAGGAAATTTTTTTTATAAAGAGGAAATTTGAACACGGAATTATAGAGAGAAGACGATATGAAGACATAGGCAGAAGATAGCCAAAAAGAAGTCAAGGAGAAAGGCCACAGAAGAAACCAGCCCTGATGACATTTTGAATTAGATTTCTAGCTTTCAGACTGTGAAAAAATAAATTTCTGTTGTTTAACTAGCCAGGTCTATGGTA
Organism: Lipotes vexillifer; assembly: GCF_000442215.2. Classification (NCBI taxonomy): domain Eukaryota; kingdom Metazoa; phylum Chordata; class Mammalia; order Artiodactyla; family Lipotidae; genus Lipotes; species Lipotes vexillifer. The sequence continues at coordinate 4,749,533 of NW_006787698.1, read as the reverse complement.
CTTTGCTATGGCAGCCTTAGCAAACTAATACAGAACATGTGGTATAAATATGTTTTGCATATTTAGGAACTCTGAGTAGAATGAGATGGCTGGAGAGGCAGATGTGAGGAGAGAGAGATATGAGGACAGTTCGTGGAGGACCTTATGGCCATCCCTAAATTCTTACTTTTATTGGTTGTAAATTGTGAACTTTTGAAGTTTTGAGAAAGAGAGGAATTTGATCTGATGTTTTCTTAGGTTGAGATCCATAAGCACGGTCAATTTAGTAGTGGAGAGACTAATAGCAACAGAGATTTTAGAAAAAAAAAAAAAAAAAAAAAAAAAAAAGAGAGAGAGAGAGAGAGAGACAATGGGGATATGGATTCAAAATTCTGACAGAAAAGGATTTTCAATCCAGACCACTATTTCCAGCCAAAATATTGATCAAGTGTGAGGAGCAAGTAAACACATTTCAAAACATGGAAGGACTCAGAAATGTTATCTTTGATGCTCTTATGTTCTCAGAAATTTACTGCAGGAGGCACTCCACAAAAACAGAGGGGTAAACAAAGAAAAAAAGAAGACATGAGACTGAGGAAACAGGGATTCCAGCTTAGGAAAGAGATGAAGAGAATTCCTGGGATGGGGGCAGGAGGAATACCCCAGCAAAAAGAACCCAGGAGGAAAACAGAATAGATTAACTGATGAATTTTATCATTTGGAAAGTTGAATTGAGATAAATTGCCAGAACTTCTAAGAAAGACAACTAAAGAAAAAAAGAAGGTAATTAACTCCAGGTGGAGAAATTATACATCATAATAATTACATTTCTTAATTGTATCCTTCAAAAGGAAATTAAATTACATTTTCATAAAATCAATAAAAAGAATGTGAGCCACCAAGACACCAGGTGAATGCATGTCTCATATTCAGCTGATGACTCAGTGGCACCACCTGATGGCTGGGAGGCATCTCAAACTCAACTGGCCCTAAACTGAACTCCCTGAATTTAACTTCTGCCCTTTCTGTTGTTCCATGCCCTTCCCATCTCAGATGCCTGAAAAGCAACCCACCAAAGTTTGAGGACTCCTAATGGCCCAGGTGAAGATGCTCAGACCAATTTTGGGTTGACTCCGCCCACATTCTCCAACCTGACCAATCAGAGCAGTCCACTCCCCAGACCAGGAGATTGGTTTGGTTATAACATGTGATCCTAGCTGGGCCAATGAAATTCAGTACTAGGACTTCTGGTGGAACCCTGGGGTGACTGGATATCTTTTTCCAAGTTGCTACTGAGTGGGAATAATGGATCTGTAGCGCCAGGAAGAATCTCTGCCACCCAAAGGGGAGCTTGATGAGATGAAAGCCCAGCTCAGCCAAGAGACAGAGTTAGATTCCTGGTGACACTGGAGCTTCTTGATCCAGGTATGCCTGCAGTTAACCCAACTCCTAGATCCCTAGATTTTCAGCTATGGGAGTCAATTCATTCCTAACCACTGCCCCCACACCAGTTTGAGTTGTTTTTAAGTTGGACTTAATTTTTTTTCCTGGAACTCTCAACTAAACAAATCCTGATTAATATAGCCCCGACTCAATGCCAGGCATTGCACTAAACAGTTGACATGACCAGTCTCATTGAACCGTATGAGAGGGGAATAATTATGATTCCCATTTAACTGATGAGGAAACTGAGGCTCACAGATGTCAATCCATCTGCCCAAGATCATCAGAGCCAGAATTCCAACCCACGTCTCTCTGACCCCAAATCCTGCTTCTCTGACCATGAGGAACAGTTGCCAGGTTTGGAGATTTAGAGACAAGAGGTATGGTATGGTAGCAGGTGGGGAGCAGGGCAAGAGCCAGTTGGCAAAGGCCTGGGCTGCTTGAGCTTTCTTTCTTTTTTTATTATTTGTTTTAATTGAAGTATAGTTTATTTACAGTGTTGTGTTTGTTTCAGATATACAGAAAAGTGATTCAGTTATACATGCATATATATCTTTTCTTTCCAGATTCTTTTCTCTTATAGGTTATTACAAAATATTGAGTATAGTTCCCTGTGCTATATAGTAGGTCCTTGTTGGTTATTTATTCTACATATAGTAGTGTGTATATGTTTATCCCAAACTCCTAATTTATCCCTTCTCCCCTCTGCTTGAGCTTTCTTCAAAGTGCTCCAAGGAGTTACGGGAGGGTCATAAGTGGGGAAGGACAGGAGGAAGCATGCACTGCAGTGTGGGCGTTGGGATCAATAAAAATAATAACAAAAAGTAATAACTATCAAACCACAATGAGATGCCACTTCATGCCCACCAGGATGACTGTAATAAAAAAGGACGGAAGGGACTTCACTGGTGGCACAGTGGTTAAGAATCCTCCTGCAGGGGACACGAGTTCGATCCCTGGTCCGGGAAGATCCCACATGCCGTGGAGCAACTAAGCCCTTGTGCCACAACTACTGAAGCCCGCGTGCCTATAGCCTGTGCTGCACAAGAAGAGAAGCCACCGCAATGAGAAGCCTGCGCACCGCAACAAAGAGGAGCCCTCGCTCCCCGCAACTAGAGAAAAGCCTGCGTGCAGCAACGAAGACCCAACACAGCCAAAAATAAATAAATAAATAATAAAATTAAAAAAGGACGGAAAATAACAAGTGTTAGCAGGATGTGGGGAAATCAGAACCCCTATATATTGCTGGTGGGGATGTAAAACAGGGCAATCACTTTGGAAAAGTTTGGCAGTTCCTCAAGATGTTCAGCAGAGAATTACCACATGACACCACAATTCCACTCCTAGATATATTCCCAATAGAAATGAAAATATATGTCCACATAAAAAACCTGTATACAGGGACTTCCCTGGTGGTGCTGTGGATAAGACTCCACGCTCCCAGTGCAGGGGGCCCAGGTTCGATCCCTGTGCAGGGAACTAGATCACACATGTATGCCACAACTAAGGAACCCGCCTGCTGCAACTAAGACCCGGTGCAACCAAAAAAGAAAGCAACAACAACAACAACAAACCTGTACACAAAGGTTCATAGCATTTTTCAAGGTAGCCAGAAATAAAAGAAGAAGATGAATAGAAACAAGCCAAGTGTCTGAGAATTCCTTGATGGTCCAGTGGTTAGGACTTCGTGCTTTCACTGCAGGGGCCTGGGTTCGATCCCTGGTCAGGAACTAAGATCCTACATGCTGCACGGCATGGCCAAAAAAAAAAAAGTCTGACATTTATCAAGTGGTTAGCTCTGGGCCGAGCAATGTGTTAGCTCTTTACCCCAATGATTGCCTTCATACTCCCAAGATCACTGTGAGAAAGAAAAAGACTTCCATGACTTCATTTTACAGATGAGTAGACTGAGGTCAGAGAGGTTAAGTAAGTCACACAGCAAGTTGGTGAACAGATATCACAGGCCTGATATTTGAGGTCCACCAGATCTGCCCTTGCCCCACCCCCAGCTTCACCTCCCACTCCTGCTCTTTCCTCCCCCTAAGCCATAACTCTGCCCTACTGACCTGATTTCTGTTTCTTTTACCCACACATTCTTTTCAGCCTCCACACTTTTGTTTTTGTTTTTTTTTGCGGTACACGGCCCTCTCACTGTTGTGGCCTCTCCCATTGCGGAGCACAGGCTCCAGACGTGCAGGCTCAGCGGCCATGGCTCACGGGCCCAGCCGCTCCGCGGCATGTGGGATCCTCCCACACCGGGGCATGAACCCGTGTCCCCTGCATCGGCAGGCAGACTCTCAACCACTGCGCCACCAGGGAAGCCCAGCCTCCACACTTTTGCATGTGATGATTCAATCCCTCTGCCCAGTTGTTCTTTCCCCTTCCCTCCCTACCTAGTCTGTGAAATGAATGTCTAAGTGTGAAGGGGAAGAGAGAGAGAGAGAGAGAGAGAGAGGGAGAGGGAGAGGGAGAGGGAGAGAGGAAGAGAGAGGAGGATCTGACTCCAAGTTTCCAAACCTCACTTGGAAGTGAGGGATGCAGGGAGGGGGCCACCAAGAGGGCTGCTTGGTGGGAAAGATCAGAGCCTGCCTCCTCTGCCTTCTGAGGACTTGGTCTGCCAACCATGTGTACAGCTTTTGGAGCCCTTGGCCTGGGTTTAACCCAAGCTGTATCTGGGGACATCTGTGCAGGAAGATGAGGTCAGATTTTCCCCTGGGCAGTTCACCAGGCCCGTAGTGAGCAGGGGAGAAAAGCATGGCTCTGCCCAATTTCTGCCCAGCACCTGGGGACAAGGTGATTCCCCCCACCACCAAGCCCCTCACCCTCCCAACTCAAAGCCTCTTCTCGGAGCCTTTTAGATTTTTTAATAAGTACGTTAATACAATAGTATTATTCACTCATAAAAAGAAATGAAGTCCTGCTGCCTGCTACAATGTGGAAGAACCTCAAAACATTATGCTAAGTGAAAGAAGTCTGGTGCAAAAGGCCACATATTGTATGATTCCATTTATATGATGTATCCAGAATACAGAAATCCATAGAGACAGAGTGTAGATCAGTGTTTGCCTCGGGCTGGGGGATGGCGATGGAGAACAACTGTTTAATGGGTGTGGGGTTTCCTTTTGGGGTGATGAAAATGTTTTGAAACTAGATAGAGGTAGTGGTTGAATACCATTGTGAATGTCCTCAATGCTACTGAATTGTTCCTTTAAGATGATTAATTTTATTTTTTATTTTTTTTAAGAGGATTAATTTTATGTTACGTGACTATCACCAACTTTTTTTTTTTTTTGGCTGTGCTGCGCAGCCTGCAGGATCTCAGTTCCCTAATCAGGGATTGAACCCAGGCCACTGCGGTGAAAGTGCTGAGTCCGGACTTTCCTGGTGGCACGGTGGTTAACATCCGCCTACCAATGCAGGGGAAATGGGTTCAAGCCCTGATCCAGGAAGATGCCACATGCCTCGGAGCAACTAAGACCATGCGCCACAACTACTGAGCCTGTGCTCTAGAACCCACGAGCCACAACTACTGAGCCCACGTGCCACAACTACAGAAGCCCGCGTACCTACAGCCCGTGCTCTGTGGCAAGAGAAGCCACTGCAATGAAGAGTAGCCCCCGCTGGCTGCCACTACAGAAAGCCCACACACAGAAATGAAGGCCCAACACAGCCAAAAATAAATTAATAAATAAGTTTGTTAAAAAAAAACAAGAAGAAAAGCTCTGAGTCCTAACCACTAGACACCAGGGAACTCCCTCAATTAAAAAAAAAAAAAAAAGGAAGTACAATAAGCTAGGCCTTTGCTCATGCTGATTCCTCTTGCAGGAACACCCTTCCCTCTGCCTTCATGTTATTCTGACCTCAGCTCACCTCACCTCCACAAAGAGGCCTTGCCTGGTCTTGGATCTAAAATGGTCCCCAGGACTTCCCTGGTGGTGCAGTTGTTAAGAATCTGCCTGCCAATGCCGGGGACACAGGTTCAATCGCTGGTCCGGGAAGATCCCACATGCCGTGGAGCAACTAAGCCCATGTGCCACAAAGACTGAGCCTGCGCTCTAGAGTCCGTGAGCCACAACTACTGAGCCTGCGTGCTGCAACTACTGAAGCCTGCGCGCCTAGAGCCTGTGCTCTGCAACAAGAGAAGCCACCGCAAGGAGAAGCCCGTTCACCACAACGAAGAGTAGCCCCCGCTCGCCGCAACTAGAGAAAGCCCGTGCACAGCAACGAAGACCCAATGCAGCCAAAAATCAATCTATAAATAAATAAAAATTTTAAAATAAATAAATAATAAAAATAAATAAAATGGTCCCCATTCCAGGAGTTCCCTGGCGGTCCAGTGCACACTTTCACTGCCAAGGGCGCAGGTTCAATCCCTGGTTGGGGCCCACAAGCTGCGCGGCCAAAAAAAAAAAAAAATTCCACATTCACACCCGTAACACAACATTATATTTTATTTGTTTATAGCACATGTCACTATGTGGAATTCTCTTAATAACTTGTGTATGATTTTTTTTTTGTCCCCCACAAAAATGTGAGCATCTTATGGGCAGAGGACATTGTGTTCTCATTTTCAGATGAAGAAATGGAGGCTCAGGGAAGTTTAGAAACTGAAAGTCGCCCCGCCACCTGTCTCCTCTAAAATCCATGCTCCTGGCACTGCAGCCAGAGATTTCAAGCTCAGATACTGTGAGAGGCCAGGCTGGCAATAGAAATGTCCAGATGTGGCGTGGCCTGGGAGCATATGTCTTCTCGAGGACCTCTCAGGCTGTAAAATTACCTTTTTTAAAAATAATTTAATTTAATTTAACTTAATTTAATTTTTGGGCTGTGTTGGGTCTTCGTTGCTGCCTGCAGGCTTTCTCTAGTTGCAGAGAGCAGATGGCTGCTCTTCGTTGTGGTGGGTGGGCTTCTCATTACGGTGACTTCTTGCAGAGCATGGGCTCTAGGCACACGGGCTTCAGTAGCTGTGATGCATGGGCTTAGTTGCTCCACAGCATGTGGGATCTTCCTGGACCAGGGAACAAACCTGTGTCCCTTGCATTGGCAGGCGGATTCTTAACCACTGCTCCACCAGGGAAGTCCCTAATTTTTATTTTATATTGTAGTATAGTTGATTTACAATGTAGTGTTAGTTTCAGGTGTACAGCAAAGTGAATCAGTTACACATATACATACATCCACTCTTTTTCAGATTCTTTTCCCATATAGGTCATTACAGAGTATTGAGTAGAGTTCCCTGTGCTATACAGTAGGTCCCTGTTGATTATCTCTTTTACATGGTGTGTGTATGTTAATCCCAAACTCCTAGTTTATCCCTCCCTCCACTTTTTTTTTGATTAATAAACTCTATTTTTTAGAGCAGTTTTAGGTTCACAGCAAATTGAGCAGAAAGTACAGAGATGTTCCATATACTCCCCGTGCCCCACTCCCACCTCTCCCACTATGGACACCCCCACAACACAGTAGTGTACTTAGTACCACTGATGAACCTACATGAGCACATCATTATCACCCAAAGTCCATAGGTCCATAGTGGCTCCCCCACCCCAACCCCTTCCCCTGCGAGACTGCGAGGCATGCCGGGATCTTATTTTCCGGACCAGGGATTGAAACTGTGCCCCCTGCAGTGGAAGCAGGGTCTTAACCACTGGGACCACGCGGAGTCCCGAAAGTCCGTAGATTTTTTACATTGAGGTTCACTCTCTGTGTTACACATTCTATGGGTTTGGACAAATGTATAATGACATGTATCTACCATTACTGTATCATACAGAACAGTTTCACTGCCCTAAAAATCCCCTGTACTCTGCTTATTCATCCCTCCCTCCTCCATAATCCCTGCCAACCACTGATCTTTTTACTGTCCCCATAGTTTTGCCTTTTCCAGAATGTCACATGGTTGGAACTATACATCATGCAGCCTTTTCACATTGGCTTCTTTCACTTAGGAATATGCATTTAAGTTTCCTTCATGTCTTTTTTTTTTTTTTCTTGCGTTATGCGGGCCTCTCACTGTCGTGGCCTCTCCCATTTGCGGAGCACAGGCTCCGGACGCGCAGGCTCAGTGGCCATGGCTCACGGGCCCAGCCGCTCCGCGGCATGTGGGATCTTCCCGAAACGGGGCACGAACCCGCATCTCCTGCATCGGCAGGCGGACTCTCAAGCACTGCGCCACCAGGGAAGCCCTCCTTCATGTCTTTTCATGGCTTGATAGCTCATCTCTTTTTGAGCTGACTAATAGTCCATTGTCTGGATGTACCAGTTTATTTATCCATTCACCTACTGAAGGACATCTTGGTTGCTTCCAAGTTTTGACAATTATGGATAAAGCTGCTAGTAACATCCATGTGCAGGTTTTTGTGTGGACAACACTCTATTCTTGAGAAGCAAGTCTCGAAGTCCAGCTCCTTCCCTCAAGGAGGGGGGAACTTAGCTCTCCCTCTTAGAGGGAGTTTCCAAGAATTTTTGGACAAAGATTAAGACCACCTAGGTGATTAATAAATATTTGGGAGGAGAAAATTTGAGGCTATGTGAATGTCGTCTTTCTCCTTAAAGTTTTACCCATTAATTTTCTCATTAATCAGTGGATTCTACCTGCAACAATTATGACAGTGGTATTCTAACAGTGACTTTCTATTTTCATCATTCATTATACTTTTTTTTTTTTTTTTTTAGGCTGCAGCATGCAGCTTGTGGGATCTTAGTTCTCTGACCAGGGATAGAACTCGTTCCCCCTGCAGTAGAATTGCAGAGTCCTAACCACTGGACTGCCAGGGAATTCCCTCATTATACTTTTATTAATTGGAATTCTTCTGTCAGGAAGATTTGTTCCTTCTCCCTCATTTTAAAATAGATTCAATCATGTATTTAAATCGGTATGGATTTGTGGACATTTATTTTATTCTTTGGGTTATAATCCAATTCTATCGCTATTTATTTTGTTTAAATTGTTCCAGCTTTGGCCAGTGGGAGTTCTTTCAGACTGGCTCTGGTGTCTTTCTGGCATTTTTTTTTTTTTAAAGCACTCTGTGTAGAAGATGCTCCAGGGTCCTTGTGCAGTTTCTCTGCCCCAGCCCTAGAAGTGGTCATTTCTCCAAGAAGCCCTGGTTCCTCATATTGGAAAATGGTATTTAGAAACAAAGATCTGGGTGCTGGGTGTACTCATTGCTACTGGGGTGCCGTTGCTGAGCCCTCGGCAGACAGAGCTGGGAAATGTGTGTGTACTAACCCGTGTGTACACTCACATCCATATTTACTTTCATATCTAACTGTTAAAATAAACACTTCATAATGATAACTCCATCTGGCACCACACTGCTTATTTGTAACTTCATTCTCCGACAGTATGAAAACTGGTTGTCAGTATCTACAACATATGTACTTATTTGTTCAGTGCTAGGACACAGCAGTTCCAAAATTAACCCGTACCCCTGTGAGAAACAAATATACCGAGCAGACTAGTGTTTCTGTACAGTTCAGACGGATGTTTGAATGGGAAACCTTTGAGCCAAGCAACCAAATCCTGAGGTTGTGAGCCGGAGTTGGCCCTTCGACCTCCAGTTTGAGACAACCCCCCACCATCCCCCACCCCCACCCCGCTGAAACGATGAATGCTCTGGTCTCTGGCTGTGGGAAAGTTGTCAGTTCGCACCTCCCTGCAGCCACATTCATGCTTCAGGACTGGTCAGAGGGAGATGGAGACGGGGGTGGGGTGGGGGGGGGGGGGGGGGGGA
>NW_006787698.1:4710182-4739120 GCF_000442215.2 Lipotes vexillifer | reverse complement strand
GGTGGGGGGGGGTGGGGTGGGAATGGGAAGTCCTGCTGCAGCCCTCTGACTCTGGATGGGTGGAGGTGTGAGGGTACTGTGGGAGGCATTTTGCTCTTTCAGAGACGAGGATACAGCTCAGTGAGAGTGGGCACAGATTGGGTGGGGCAGCCCCTATGGGTGAGGGCCCTGGCAGCAGAACCTGCCAGGCAGGTGTGCCGGCCCAGACATGCATCAGGCGGCGGGCTGTGGCAGGAGCGCAGAGGCCAGGGGTGCCCTTCCCCTGGGAAAGAGACCAGGCATGGCTGGGGGGCAGGGGGTGGAGGCAGGTTGGGGTGGTAGTGGTGCCTGGGGTTGATGGGGCCTGAGCTGAACCCCTTCCTAATTCCTCCTCTGGGATACAGTGGTGACCAGTAGCACCTGAGCTAACATTTACTGAACTCTCACCTGTGTCTCGCAGCTCTGTTCCACTCCTTCCTCCTCAACAGCATCCCTCGATTGGGAACTGTCATTATCCATTTTACAAAAGAGGCCGCCAAGGCTGAGTGGGTGTCACTTGCCCAGAGTCTTAGATTACAAAGTAGCTGAGCCCAGCTCCACGCTCCAAGCTCTTAACCTTTACTCAGTGACTGGGCAGAGGGACAGACAGGGTCCCTGGCTTCCTGGAGCTGGGAGTGTAGGGCAGAGACCCACAGTATGCCAGATGAATAAGTAAACATTCAAGGTAATTTCAGATGGTGCCGACTGCCGTGTGAGCTTGGGGAGGAGGGGGACGCAGCAGGGAAGGCCTCTCTGTGGAGGTGACCGGCTGGAAGGGCTGGAAGAAAGATGTTCCAGGCAGGCTGATCCCCAAGTGCCAAGGTCTTGAAGTGTGTGAGGAACTGGGGGGAAGTCAGTGGGGCTGGAAGGGAGTATGACAGAGGAATAGCAGAGATGTAAGGAGGAAAGACTGTGCAAGGCCTTGTGGGTTTTGAAGGCCTTGTAGTTAGGGTTTGGACTTTAACTCTGAGCCACATATGGAGCCATGGGAGGTTCTAGAGCAGGAGAGGGCTGTGATCTTGTGGGATCTTGTGTACGAAGTGGCATGAGTTGGGGGTGCTGGGCCTGAGACCCGTGGCAGGAAGAGCCGCCCTCCACCCTGCGGGGGCCGTGGGAGGTGAGATTGCCGCCTGGGAGGTGAGAAGCAGCCACTTTCCCACCCTGGGGTGTGGCTTCCCCTTTGCAGAATGGGGTCATTTATGGATCACATGATGTGTGCCAGGCATGGCCCCGCCATGTCTGGGGAATCTTCAGGGCTCATCCCAGCGGGCTTGGTCGGGGGAGGCTGTGGAGCTCTGGCACCCAAGCCTTAAGGCGCCCCCCCCTTCACGGGCCCCACTGGCTGCACTGTCCCTGTGTGTGACCTGTCGGAGCAGGCAGGAGTGGTTGTATTTGGAGCCACAGGGATTCCCTAAGAGGATACGCGGGGATGCGACCCGGCCTGGGTGTCCCACGTGGTGCCTCCCCTGGGGGCACCCTTCCGATCCATCCCCAACCTCTGGCTCATGGTCCCTGGGACGCCCTCACCCCACCCGTGACCCGCAAAGCCTGAAGCAGCCGGTGCAAAGGGCACAGTCCTGTTGAAGGTGGTGGCAGCCAGGCCCAGCCCCGCTTCCTGGCTGTGGCCTCGGGTAGGAGGGAGCTTCCCAGCCTGGAGGCTCCTGGGAACAGGGGGTGTGGGCTGTGGGGCCAGCTGGGACTGGCCCGTCGGAGGAGCGGAGGCCTGGGAGAGACGTGGGAGAGGCACAAACAGAGAAAGGCGGAGAAGCGACTGAGAGAGACACACACACAGACGGGGAGAAACAGAAACGGAGAGACCCTGAGAGAACAGAAGAGAAACACACAGAGAGAAAGTGAGGGAGACAGTCATTCATTCACTCACTCACTCAGCGGCTGCTTACTGGGCACAGGCTGTGTCCAGGCAGTGCCCATGACTGAACGCAAATTCCTACCCATGTGGGGCTGACTGGTGGGGACACAGTCCAGAAACATGACAACCGAGTAAATCACGTTGTCGGGAGTGATAAGGATGAGAGAGACGGGGTGGGGGAAGCGGGAGAACCAGGGGGACTTACGAGCCAGATTCTCCTTATCTGGGGAGGAAAAGGTTCCCACCAGAATCTTGACCGCGCCTGCCCCTCCCCCACTCGCCCCAGACCGGGGGTGGGAGCGGGGAAATGGGGTGGGGCCTGAGCCCGGAGGCCGACGGGACCTAGCTGCTGCGGGGAGGGGATTGAGGCTACCGCTGCCGAAGACCCCTCCTAACCCGGGTTGCCAGGGTCCCTCCGCCGGCGGGACGTTCTTGGGGTGCAGTCCAGGAGGTTCAGTTGGAAGGTAGGTGGAATATAGGGAGGGACCAGTGCCCAGAGGACAGAGAGGACCGCTTTACTTCGGTGGAGGGTGGGTGGGCGGGGGGAGAGGCTGAAGAACCCTCCCCTTCTCTTGTCTCCGGGTCCTCCCACCGCGACGGAGCGTCCCTGGGAGAGAAGCCCAGGCCCGGAGCGGGGAGCTGGGGGCTCGCCTGTGCCAGTCGCCACCAGGGCGCGTTCCGGTGCCGCGGCGGGTGGCACAGGCTGGCAGACACGGGCTGGGAGCCCGGGCCCCAAGGGGAGGGGGCAACTGCTTGCGACCGCCGGCGCTCGGCCTTGCGGGCCCGCCCCCTCGCCTGTCAGCTCCAGCCCCGCCCCCCGAACAGAGGCAGCTCACTCAGCTCCAGGACGCTCGACTGCTGAGCGCACAACACCTGGGCACAGGGGTGAGTGTACAGCACTGGGTCCTTTCGCGCGCGGGGCTCGGCCTGGTCCAGAGGGTGTTGCCCTTGTCACTACCCTTGTTCCCTTGCTTGGGTTCCTCGGCCTTTCCCGAAGGCCTCTCGGGAGAGGAAAACCGGCGACTTCGGGACTGGATGAGTGACCCGGGATGGGGGTGTGTGTGGGGCGCCCGGAATCCCCTGGCCTCTCTCCCTCCCAGCCACGCCACTGCAAGTTTCACTACCTCACTCCTGCCTCCAGGCAAGACGAGACGAGGCGGGCGGTGCACAGGGTGTGAGCCTCTGTGCATTGTTCCCAGCAGAGCGAATGTAACCTGTATCTGCGTTTATCTGATGCCCCCTTCACCCTGGCGTGGCTGAGTCTGTGACTCCCTGTGAGTCCGTATTTGCACCTGGTTGCCTGTGTGCAGCTGAAGCTGTCTGGGGTGCATTTGTTTCTGCCATGTCCAACTAAGTCCGTTCCCCTCCCTAGGCCTTGGTTTTCTCATCTGTTAAGTGGGACTCCCGTGATTGTGTAACTGTTTCTGCGTGGATGTGTTTGTGTGGGAGCATGAAAACCTTTGTGACTGCTTCTATGCAGGGTACTTTTCTTGAGCCTCAGCTTCCTCGTCTGTAAATTGGGGACGAGGGGATTATAGCGTGCAGTCACAGGTGGGAGGTATTATTATACTTTAATGACATATATACCCTTCTGCAGGAGTCTGTGAAATGTGTATCCTGTCTGCTGCCCTCAGGCTCTGCCGCTGCGAAATGCGTGGATAGGCTCAGCTTTCTCCCTGGGGTTTTGTGGTGGATGAAGGGGGGTTCGCAGGAAAAAGCCCTGTGGGCAGCGAGGTGTGAAGATTGTGGGGCTCTGGGTTCCAGGCTGGGTGTGGGTGGAGTTTGTGAAATTGTGGCCTGTGAGACTAGGCATAAGATCCCGTCTGCGTGTGGCAGAATTTGTATATCTTTGCCTGTGTCTCTCTGTCCATGTGTGAATGTGCATTCGTGTTTCCCTGAAGGGGTGTAACTGCGCATTTTGCCCTAGTCTGTGACTATCTGTGCACATGTCCTTGTCGGTGTGTCACTGTATTTGTGTGTCCCTTTCTGTGTGTGGCTATTTCTGTCTGTTTATGATTAATATGCCTCTGGACATCCCTGCTTGTGTGTGAATTATTAGTGTACCTTTCCTGTGGGACTTGTGTTATCCTTTCCCCTTGTGATGTTATTTGTGTGTCTTTGTGTTGGCCTGTCTCCATGGACACTCCCCTGCCATCCCAAACTCCCTCTGGGCCCCGGAGTGCGTGTGGGGTAGGGAGTAGGGGATTAGGGCCCCCTTCGCAGGTGAGGACCCGCCCGTGCCCGCCTCTGCAGGCCGCAGGGATGGTGCGCGCCAGGCCTGACATTGCACCCAACCTCTCTGCAGTCTTGGGGCGGGCAGCCCATGGAGCCGGGGCTGCTGCGGCCAGCGCCAGTGAGCGAGGTCATCGTCCTGCATTACAACTACACCGGGAAGCTCCGCGGTGCGCGCTACCAGCCCGGCGCGGGGCTGCGCGCCGACGCCGTCGTGTGCCTGGCCGTGTGCGCGCTCATCGTACTCGAGAACTTGGCCGTGCTGATCGTGCTCGGACGCCACCCGCGCTTCCATGCGCCCATGTTCCTGCTCCTGGGTAGCCTCACGCTGTCCGACCTGCTGGCGGGCGCCGCCTATGCAGCCAACATCCTGTTGTCGGGGCCTCTCACGCTGCGCCTGTCGCCCGCGCTCTGGTTCGCTCGTGAGGGTGGCGTCTTCGTGGCGCTCGCCGCGTCCGTGCTGAGCCTCTTGGCCATCGCGCTCGAGCGCCTCCTCACCATGGAGCGCCGGGGACCCGCTCCCGCAGCCCGTCGGGGGCGCACGCTGGCGCTGGCGGCCGCGGCCTGGGGCGTGTCGCTGCTCCTCGGGCTACTGCCCGCGCTCGGCTGGAATTGTCTCGGCCGTCTGGACGCCTGCTCCACGGTCCTGCCGCTCTACGCCAAGGCCTACGTGCTCTTCTGCGTGCTCGCCTTTGTTGGCATCCTGGCTGCCATCTGCGCACTCTACGCGCGGATCTACTGCCAAGTGCGCTCCAAAGCGCGGCGCCTGGGGGCCCACCCCGGGCCTGGCGAGGGCGCCTCGACCCGCGCATGCCGCACGCCGCGCTCGTTGGCGCTGTTGCGCACGCTCAGCGTGGTGCTCCTGGCCTTCGTGGCTTGTTGGGGACCACTCTTCCTGCTGCTCTTGCTGGACGTGGCGTGCCCGGCGCGCGCCTGCCCTGTGCTCCTGCAGGCGGACCCCTTCCTGGGCCTGGCCATGGCCAACTCGCTTCTGAACCCCATCATCTACACGTTCACCAACCGCGACATGCGCCAAGCGCTCCTGTGCCTCCTTCTGGTTCGCTCGTGAGGGTGGCGTCTTCGTGGCGCTCGCCGCGTCCGTGCTGAGCCTCTTGGCCATCGCGCTCGAGCGCCTCCTCACCATGGAGCGCCGGGGACCCGCTCCCGCAGCCCGTCGGGGGCGCACGCTGGCGCTGGCGGCCGCGGCCTGGGGCGTGTCGCTGCTCCTCGGGCTACTGCCCGCGCTCGGCTGGAATTGTCTCGGCCGTCTGGACGCCTGCTCCACGGTCCTGCCGCTCTACGCCAAGGCCTACGTGCTCTTCTGCGTGCTCGCCTTTGTTGGCATCCTGGCTGCCATCTGCGCACTCTACGCGCGGATCTACTGCCAAGTGCGCTCCAAAGCGCGGCGCCTGGGGGCCCACCCCGGGCCTGGCGAGGGCGCCTCGACCCGCGCATGCCGCACGCCGCGCTCGTTGGCGCTGTTGCGCACGCTCAGCGTGGTGCTCCTGGCCTTCGTGGCTTGTTGGGGACCACTCTTCCTGCTGCTCTTGCTGGACGTGGCGTGCCCGGCGCGCGCCTGCCCTGTGCTCCTGCAGGCGGACCCCTTCCTGGGCCTGGCCATGGCCAACTCGCTTCTGAACCCCATCATCTACACGTTCACCAACCGCGACATGCGCCAAGCGCTCCTGTGCCTCCTCTGCTGCGGCCGCCGCTGGTGCAGCCTAGGCCCCGGTGCCTCCCAGCCGTCGGGGAGCCCCGCTGGGGCTTCGGGCGGTCTGCAGCGCTGGCTGCCTCCTGGCCTGGATGGCAGCTCCAGCCACTCCGAGCGCTCGTCACCCCAGCGGGACGGGCTGGACACCAGCGGCTCGACAGGCAGCCCTGGCACGCTCACAGCCGCCTGGACCCTGGTACCCCCTCCAGCCGCAGACTGACGCCCTTTGGTCCGCCACTGGCCTCCCTAAGAGCTCTTTCGCAGACTTTCTTGCTAAATAAAAGAATTTATAGGAAAAGCAGCTGAAGATGGTGGAGGCAGAAAAGACGCAGAATGTATTTTATTGACTCTAAACCCCACGGCAATGAACAAAACAGACAAAAATCCCTTCCCTTGTGGGATTGACGTTCTGGTGGCGGATGTAGACAATAACGGAATGAAGAGGTATGGAGATAATTCCAGTGACAATACAGTGATGTGATGGTGGTCAGGGGATGCCTCTCTGCAGAGGTGGTAACATGTGACGTGAGATGGATTGTCCCAGGAACTTCTGAAGGAAGATCATTTCAGGGTGGGGCTGCAAAGGCCCTGAGCCTAGAATATGCCTGTGTGTTCTCTGAAAAGCATATGTCACATATGCCACATATGTCAATGTGGCTGGAGCGGAGGATGGAGAGGGAGAGTGCGAGGAAACAAAGGCAGGGGAATAATGGGACAGATGGGTCAGGGACTTATGAGCCCAGGGGAGGACTTTCTTTTGCTCTGAGTGAAGTGGGTTCATGGAGCGTTCTAGGCAGAGGAGGGACTTAATCTGGCTCACCAGATGCCTCTGGTCTCTGTGGAGGGTGAAGCTAGGAGAACAAGGTGATGGTGACTGCACTGGCCTAGGGGAGTGATGATAAGGAATCAGACCATGTGGATTCTCCATGGATTTGGGAGGTATTGGACAGAATTCCGGAGGAAATTGGGTGTGGGGGAGAAAGGAGTCAAGGACAGCTCTTCACTCTAGAGGAGAGACCAAAGACAGGGCACCCTAAAATTTGACTCTAGGAGACTCAGCCAATTCCTATCTGAAACAAGATTTCTTTGAATGTGGTGTCAGATCCTTCATAAAGAATAAAACTACAATCAAATAATAAAAGTGATTACAGTTTATTGTGCCTGGATAGTCACCCCATAGTGCTAGGCCCAGGACAGGCCTTTTTCTCACCCTCACTGCAACCTTTCAAGGTAGGTTTCCTCACCCCCATTTGACAGATGAGGAAACTCCAAGAACAAAGTACCTTGTCCCAGTGTCTGAGCCAGGATACAAGACCAGGTGGTCAGGCTCCAGGGTCCGAAGAGGCGCAGGCTTGATGTCTGGCCCCTTTGGCGGGGTCTGTTAAGGCCAAGCAGACACTCCCTCCTTCAAGAGTCTGCATTTTCGGCCAGGGGCGATCCTAGGGCCCCGTTTGTGCCCATAAAAGGCTCCAGGAGAGGAGGCCGCGTCTCCCAGCTGTCCCTGGCCCCCCAGGTGTCCCCAGGCGTATTCCTAACCTCTGTGCGGAGGGGCTGGCGGGAGAGGGGCGGGGTGGGTGTGGAGAAGGGATTGGGGGCTTCGGGCTCAGATTGCGGCACGCCACCTGCCGGGAAACATCGGAACTGCAGGCAGCCGTAAAGATCGCGGTGTGTATTGGGGCGTGGGGGGTGGTGGTGGCGCTGACCCCTGCAGACCGTACGCACGGGGAAACAACCTACTTCCTGGAACACAAACACACTCAAAACTGGGGTCGCATCCCAGGGCACTTCGAGAACTGGACCCAATCTTCCACCTGGCCTGGTTCCCCTATCCCCAGGCTCCTGTTATCTTCCGGGGCAACCTGAGACACCCCACCCCATTGTTCAGTTGTGTGATGGTGTGACGGCAGACGAGTTATTCACTTGTTCACATCTTACAAAATTCAAAAAGCACCAGTTCCCCCTCCTGGATGCATACACTATTGGGAAACTTCCAGAGCTATTCTGTGGATAAATGAGCTGAAATGTAAATACACCTCTCTCGTTTTACACTTTAGCACTGCTCTCCACCTTGCTTTGATCACTTAATAGTATATCTTGGAAATTGTTGCACATTTAGATTTTGTACTGTGTTAATTGGCTCTGGCTGCCATAACAAATACCATAGTCTAGGTGGCTTAAACAGGCAAAATTTATTTCTCACAGTTCTGGAGGCTGGAAGTCCAAGATCAAGGTGTCAGCATGGTTGGGTTCTGGTGAGAGCTCTCTTCCTGGCTTGTAGACAGCTGCCTTCTGCTGTGTCCTCATATGGTGGAGAAAGAGAGCAAGCTCTCTGGTGTCTCCTCTGATAAGGGCACTCATGCCATCACGAGGGCCCCACCCTCAAGTCCTCATCTAAACCTAATTACCTTCCTAAATCCCCATCTCCAAATACCATCACCTTGGGGGTTAGGCCTTCAAAATATGATGATGGGGGGGCACAATTCAGTCCATAGTACTTTTTTTTTCCACATTAAAAAAAATCGAAGTAAACGTGTCTTGCTTCTTTTCACTGGCTGCATGGTATTTCACAGCATAGACATACCACCACTTATTATACCAGGGCCCTAGGGAGGGACACGTGTTGAGCCCAACACCTTGCCTTTATACAGAGTGTGGCAATAAACATGTGTACATACATCCTCCTGCACCTGTGCCAGTGTACCTTGGATAAATTTCTACACGTGGCACTGCTGGGTCACAGGGCTTGTAGATGTTGTTTTGAGATACCGGAGGTTTCTTTCGGCCTGTGGAGGAGGGTGCGGGTTTCCTCACAGTCTCAGTCACTCCCTGTACAGTATTTGCCGGCTATGCTATTGCGCCCCCTCTGGAGCTACCCAGAACTGCAGCTTCACGCAACTGGAATGGGAGGAGGGGGGAGGAACCCCACTCCAGCCTCGGACACCGGATTAATCCCAGACCCTGAGCAGGGAGGCTGAATCTTCCAGGTTCACCCCGGAAGCGGGTGGAATCCTTTCTTAGACCAACATCTGTTCAGCCTAGTGTTTTATATAGATGGACTCTTTTTAAAAAACTTAAATACATTTACTTAAAAACTAACTTTATATCACAAACAGCATACATGGCAAATCAGTATCACTTGCCATGAAAAATAACAATCCATATTTATTGGGCCCTAGCGTTCTCCTTTAGTTCTCCCGATAACCTAGCAGGTATTAACATTTTACAGGGAGGAAACTGAAGCATGGAGAGGTTAAATTATGGGCCCACCAGCACAGAGCTAGAGAGTGGCAAAGCAGTTGTTCGAATGCCAGCCCGCGAGCTCCACGCGCCTCCAGACTGGAGATAAAAAAGACAATGCAAATCCAAGTAGGTAGACAATTCTGGCTGCATCCTGCGGCCGCCTTAATGTGAGGCCTGCACTGTGTGGAGTTAAAGGGAGAACAGGTCGTGGAGAGCAGACCTGCGCTGACACGACGAAACCTGGCGGATGGAAGGGGTTGCGAAGGAGGGACGGGCCGGGTGGGCTTGGCCATGCGCCCTCGCCCGATGCCCCATTCCTCGCTCATGGGCGCCGGGCACCTGCGGGAAGGGCGGGGAATCGCGACTCCTTCCCCGCTGCGCCCTCTCCCTGCCTCTTTCCCGGGCGTCCCGAGGCTGCCCCCCATTCGACGGCCGCAATCCCGCAGGCCCCGCCGCCCCAAAGCCGAGGCCCCCCAGACGGCGGAAGCGCCCGCGGGACCCTGACAGTGAAGTTAGGCTGGAGCCTCGCCCGACCGGGCCACGGCCCCTCGGGCTTCCCGGAAGCTCAGTGCGCGGGTGGCACCACCGTACCCGGCGCCACCGCCGCGCCCCTGGCATCCCCACCCCGCCTCGAGAGCAGCGGAGGCTACGCAGAGACGCAGGTGAGAGCGCCGGCGGCGGCAGCGGCGGGGAGGGGTGTCCACTGATCCCTGGTGCGCGGAAGCGCTGGGTCTCGAGCCCGGGGCTCATTCTCCGCGGCTCCGACCACGCGGCTGGGTGCGCTGCGGTCCTTGGCCCCGCCGCAATGACCGGCGCTGTGGTCGCCGCGGTGGGGCTGCGCAACAGGGCGACAGCTAGCGTGGGAGGGTGAGGGGGAAGCGGCCCTGCCGCGGGAGGCCTGGGGCCGCGGGGACTTTTATTCTGACACGGCCGGCGGCCGGCTCTGCTTAGTCATGGTGACCTGCGCGCGTTCCGCGCCTCCCCCCTGCGCACTGCGATGGAGGCGCCCGGGCCTGGGCGACGGAGGCGGAGCCCGAGCGCGGCCATGGCGGGGTGAGTGGGGCGGCCAGCACCCGGGCTGAGGGCGCCACGGGCCGTGAGCGCCCTGCGGCCGTGCCCGGGGGCCGGAGAAGCGGGAGATGCGGGACCGGTCTCGGGGTTCCCGCGGCTCCGTGGAGGGCCAGGAGGGCGCGGCTCGAGTCCTATCCTTTTGTTGGACGGCGCGACTCGCGGGGTGGCCCGGGAACGACGCAAGCCGAGCGAGAGGCCCAGGGAGCGCCGCTCGGACGGAGGCCCGGGGACCCCGGGGCGTTGGGGGGCTTGGTTTGCGCCCTGGGGCTGGCAGTGGAGAGGCCGCGGCGGGGTCACTTCCTCCCTTCTCCAGGCCTTGGCGGCTCAGGCGGGACATGCGCACTCCCCCACTTACCGCTTCTTGGGGGGAAGTGCCCGGTGCCCAGGGGGCACCGTTGACCCATTGGCCAAAGACCGAGAGGCAGGTCTGGGTCTCGGCTGGGGAGAGGCGGCCAAGCGGCATCCAGGGCCCGGTGGAGGAGGGTGCTCTGGCAGGGACAGTGGAGTGGGCAGTCAGCCAGCCACAGCTTACTGACCTCTGCGGGGTGCCAGGCCCCAGGCAGGATGCAGGGGAGGCACATGAGAGGGTGGGCATAACCCGGACCTACACAGGTCTACCTGCCCTCTGAAGCCCGGGGCTCAGGGCCAGAGGGACAGGCCATCCTTCAACAAGCAAGCAAAGGAGCTCCTTTCCATTCTTGACAAGTGCTGTGATGGAAATAAAACAGGGAGGAGGTGACTCTGAGTCGAGCCCAGAGAAAGATAAGATGAAGAACCCAGGGAGCCTCTTGCAGACCACCACCCCCCGCCCCCGCCACTCCCCACAGGACTTTTCAAAACATAACTCATGCCCTGGCCTTCCAGACTCCGCAGGGTTCACTGAAAGCCTCCCTTCACTAGTCAGCCTCTCTCATTACACTCCTCCCTGATTCTCTAGATTGTCTCTCATCATTCTGCCTCTGAGTCTTTGCACTGGCTGTTCCCTCTGCCTGGAAAACTAACTCCCACCCCCAGCTTCTTCATACGTTCCGCCTTCTGGTCTCAGCTCCAACAGAGGCCTGGACTACTTGATTTCAAAAAAACTGCCCCCATATGACACTGTCCCAGTGCTGTTGTCATTTTCTTCATAACCCCAGTTTCTGCTCCAGTCTTGCTTATTTTACTTATGGCCCTTCCCTCCCCAGTGTCAGCTCCAGCGGGGCCCAGTGCATGTCTGTCTTGGTCACTGCTGTGTCCCCGGTGCCTAGAACAGTGCCTGGCACACAGTAGGTGCTCAGTAAATGTTGGTGAGGTGAATGAAGGAATGAGTTGGACATGTCCTAGGAAGGGAGGGGCCACCAGAGAGCTGGAACAGAATGAGCAAAGGGAAGAGGTGGACAGGAGCTGACTGTGAAGGGCTTTGCAAGCCATTGAAGAGTTTGGTTTTATTCTGCGTGCCACAGGGAGTTGTAGGGGGATTCTGAGCAGGGGAGGGACACCATCTGACCTATGATGTAGGATGGACCCTCGGGCTGGTGAGGCCATGGGGCAGTTAGGGAGTGCACATGCACACCGCTTCACCTGTGCTTAGGAAGGAAAACTGGTCTAGGAGTTACTGTATCTTAGAAAAGAAGGCCTGGCCCCAGGCCCTCCCCCCAGCCCTGTGCTCTCCCTCCTCCAGGCCCCTGAGTGCCAGTGGTGGTGTTGTCCCTTGTCACCTGGAACCCCATGCAGCTGGAACCCGGGCCTAGTGGGGCTGGGGCCCACACCCAATTCCTGCCCCTGAGGTCACAGCGCCCTGAGGGCGCAGGGGACACGGTGATGTACGCCTCCACCGAGTGCAAGGCCGAGGTGACGCCCTCCCAGCACGGCAACCGCACCTTTAGCTACACCCTGGAGGATCACACCAAGCAGGCCTTCGGCATCATGAACGAACTGCGGCTCAGCCAGCAGCTGTGTGATGTCACACTGCAGGTCAAGTACCAGGACGCACCAGCCGCCCAGTTCATGGCCCACAAGGTGGTGCTGGCCTCATCCAGCCCCGTCTTCAAGGCCATGTTCACCAATGGGCTGCGGGAGCAGGGCATGGAGGTGGTGTCCATTGAGGGCATCCACCCCAAGGTCATGGAGCGCCTCATTGAGTTCGCCTACACGGCCTCCATCTCCATGGGTGAGAAGTGTGTGCTCCACGTCATGAACGGTGCCGTCATGTACCAGATTGACAGCGTGGTCCGCGCCTGCAGCGACTTCCTGGTGCAGCAGCTGGATCCCAGCAACGCCATTGGCATCGCCAACTTCGCCGAGCAGATCGGCTGTACCGAGCTGCACCAGCGTGCCCGAGAGTACATCTACATGCACTTTGGGGAGGTGAGCAAGGGGAGGGGACATGGAGCCAGGGCTTGGGAGCAGCATCAGAAGGACCAGGCAACAGACAGGTGGTCATCACTGTCTCCCCTTAAGATGTGAAGGGTCAAGGCAAGGAGCTGGAGAAGAATGGGGTTCTGGTTTCCTAGTCTGCGTATCTGGGGCAACTGGGAAACAGCGAGGAAAGTGAGGCCTTCACGGGTTTCTGGGCCCTCTGGTCTCTCTGGGGTCTAGGGTGGGGATAGGGTGCGGTGAATATGTTGGCAGTTCCATCCTGGTGTGCTGAGCAGGGCCTGACCTTTCAGTCAGTCAGCCCGTATTTATTGAACATCCATAGCATGCTGTTGACTGCAAGTATGACCCTTACACATGTTTCCTTTGGTCCACGGAGTGTTGTCCTTGCACTATTCTTTGTTTCGTTTTCGTTTTTAAGTGGAGGAAGTTGTGAATAGAGAAAATAAGTGCTTGTTTAGCACTTGCTGTGGGCCAGCCCCTGTTCTAAGTGATTTTCATCCTTTAAATCACTGAATCTTCCCAGCTCTCCTAGGAGGAGGTATGCTCTGGAGCGCCTTCTTGGAAGTTTTCAAAGTCATCCTCCAGTGGCTGGGACCAGCTGGGGTGGACACTACCCTGATCCCCACTCCTCTTCTTCTCTACCACCTTGGGGGTTGTCCAGATGCTCCGAGAAGCTCTGGCATTAGTCCTGAGGCCTGTGGCTTCCAGGAAGGTGGTCCAAGAGCAAGGCTCTCCCACTGACCTGCACAGCATTGGTTTCAAGGGATTGCATGGGCTTGGGGGTACCAGAAAATTGGGAGCCCGCCTATGTGGGGTGACTGAAATTATTTATATAGACCAGTGCCTGGCAAGAAATATTTACCCTAGGAGTAGCCCTGCTATGAGATAGCTACTAATTTAATCCCCTTTTTATAGAGGAAGAAAACCAAGACCTGGACTGTTTCAGGTCTTTGCCCAAAGTCACACAGTTAGAAAGTAGTAGGCCGAAATTGCAACTCAGGCTGTTTTCTTCGAGCCTGAACTTTTTTTTCTTTCTAGAATATTCTATTGCTATTGCCTTTGTAGTCTGTCTGCTATTTTGAAAAGTAATTTCCTTAAAAGAAAAGGGTAACGTTCTTATGGTTCAAATACAAAATCATACAAAAACGTACACGGTACATTGTCCTTGCCCATTTACCTGAGTACTTGTGTACTACACGCTTGGCTCATGTAACGTAACTCATTTGATCCTCACAAACTGTGAGGATCATACTATTCAAATCCCCATTTCACACCTGAGGAAGCTGAGGTCGTCAGAGGCAGGTTGAGTGACTTGTCCAAGGTCATAGCACTGCTGAAGGGCGGGCTGGGGGTGCTGGGGAGGTGGAGGGAGACATGTAAGTCAGCCCGTCACACAAATGCCCTCTGCAGGTGGCCAAGCAAGAGGAGTTCTTCAACCTGTCCCACTGCCAGCTGGTGACCCTCATCAGCCGGGACGATCTGAACGTGCGCTGCGAGTCTGAGGTCTTCCACGCCTGTATCAACTGGGTCAAGTACGACTGCGAGCAGCGGCGCTTCTACGTGCAGGCGCTGCTGCGGGCTGTGCGCTGCCACTCGCTCACACCCCACTTCCTGCAGATGCAGCTGCAGAAATGCGAGATCCTGCAGTCGGACTCCCGCTGCAAGGACTACCTGGTGAAGATCTTCCAGGAGCTCACCCTGCACAAGCCCACACAGGTGATGCCCTGCCGCGCGCCCAAGGTGGGCCGGCTCATCTACACGGCCGGCGGTTACTTCCGCCAGTCACTCAGCTACTTGGAGGCCTACAACCCCAGTGATGGCACCTGGCTCCGGTTGGCGGACCTGCAGGTGCCAAGGAGCGGGCTGGCGGGCTGTGTGGTAGGTGGGCTGCTGTATGCCGTGGGTGGCCGGAACAACTCCCCCGATGGCAACACCGACTCCAGCGCCCTGGACTGCTACAACCCCATGACCAACCAGTGGTCACCCTGCGCCTCCATGAGCGTACCTCGAAACCGAATCGGGGTTGGGGTCATCGATGGGCACATCTATGCTGTCGGAGGTTCCCATGGCTGTATCCACCACAACAGTGTGGAGAGGTGAGTGGCGGCGTCTGGAGGGGTGGGCTCCAAGGGTTCCACTGCTGACAGGTCCCAAGCCATTGGGATCTGGGGGTTCCCCCTGTTGTTGAGTGCTTTTCTCTGTGCCTTGCCTTCAGGGAGTGGAAGCCTCAAGGTGAAGCTAAACTCCTGGGAGATTTATGGTCGTGACCTTGGATGATGTGTCTGGGCCTGGGAACTGTTTACAGGGCCACCACTAATGCACACAGCAACTTTATGCAGCTTTGGAAAAAGTTCCATCAGTTTGAAATTGTTGTAATATGCTAATTTTGTTAAAACGTGACACCTCACTGCCATCTGTCCACAAATTGTTGTAATAAACATATGTATGAGGCCTGTTACATGGTAGGTCCCCTCTTAGATGTGGTGCTCTTGTGCAGTGCACAGTCTGCACAACTGTGCGTGGTGACCCTGTGTTTAGAGGCCAAGTATTTTGGGCTTTTGACTCTCCTATAGCCTAGTCCTCTGCCTTCTTGTTTTCCAGAGGTGTGAGTCAGAATACAATTCTCACCTGGAGCTTGTTAAAACAAACTCCCCGGCCCACGACAGGGGATGCTGGAGGTCTGGCATTGGTGGGTTTGGAGTGAGGCTGGGGAGTAGGAATTTTAAACAAACTCCCCAGAGGCTTCTAATGTACACGGTCGGTGAATAGGATGATGAGATGATGCATCACCCTCAACAGGCCACTTTCGAGGAGAAAAGGGGCCCTATGAATTATTCCAGGCCTGAACTGGAAGTGCCTAGGCCAACTGGGACATATGGTTACTCCGTCTTTGAGCATCATACTTTGAGAAGAACCATGCCAGGGGGTAGCCTAGTTGTTAGGACTGGGGTTCTGGTGTCCAAGAGATCTGGATCAAACCCCAGGTCTGCCACTTCCTGGGGGACCCTGAGTATGCCATCTCACCTCTCTGTGCCCTGTGTCTTGTCATCTGTGAGGTGGGGGACAATAGCGAGGACTCCTTTCCTCACCAGGCTGTGTGGGGCTTTGGTGAGATAACACACATAACACTCAGCACAGGTAGTGGTATGATGGAGCCATTGGGGTCCAACAGATGTGCATGTGACCTTGAGCAGAAGGTGGCTGTGAACCTCAGTTTCCTCATCTGGAAAATGGAACTACTGATAACTTGTGTTTTGGGGAATGCTTGTGAGAATTAAAGAGTTCAAGTGCCTAAAGACGTAGCAGAATATCAGTGGGGGTTAGTGTTCCAGGTCAGCTGTGGTTGCTGCTGTCATTGTTATTATGTCGTTGCAGGTATGAGCCAGAGCGGGATGAGTGGCACTTGGTGGCCCCAATGCTGACACGAAGGATCGGGGTGGGAGTGGCTGTCCTCAACCGCCTACTCTACGCGGTCGGGGGCTTTGATGGGACGAACCGCCTGAACTCAGCCGAGTGTTACTACCCAGAGAGAAACGAGTGGCGAATGATCACACCCATGAACACCATCCGAAGTGGGGCAGGTGTGCAGGGGCTGCGGGGAGGGGAGAGAAGAGGAACACCTTCCCACCCCTGGGTGTGAAACTCGGCCAGGCCTGCTGTTTCAGCCTTAAACCCTGTGGCACTCACAGGAGAGCTAGATTCTGATAGAGTCCATGCTCTTCTGTCCCGGCTTTGTTTCTAAAGGGTCGCTCGGGAGAGGGGAGAAGGGGGAGGGGAGGGTCCCCCCGCCCAAGAAGGTGGTGGCTGAGGCCCTCAAGGCCAGGTCCCGGAGTCACCCTCTCTGTGTGGTACCGCCTAGGAGTCTGCGTCCTGCACAACTGTATCTATGCTGCGGGGGGCTACGATGGTCAGGACCAGCTGAACAGCGTGGAACGCTACGACGTGGAGACAGAAACATGGACTTTCGTAGCCCCCATGAAGCATCGGCGAAGCGCCCTGGGAATTACTGTGCACCAGGGAAGAATCTATGTTCTTGGTGAGGCCCTGGGGGTGGGGGCCTGGGTGGAGAAGCCTACCTAACCCCATCTTTTAGGGGCAGAGGCTCCAATCCTGGCAGGAAGGCATCTTGTGGTTTCTTCTCTTTTTCCCCCTGCCCTCAGAGGGAGCAACCATCCTTTCTGCTCTCCCTGCAGGAGGCTACGACGGTCACACGTTCTTGGACAGCGTGGAGTGTTACGACCCAGACACGGACACCTGGAGCGAGGTGACCTGCATGACATCTGGCCGGAGTGGAGTTGGTGTCGCTGTCACCATGGAACCCTGCCGGAAGCAGATTGACCAGCAGAACTGTACCTGTTGAGCCACTTTTGTTTCTTGGGCAAAAAAATGTTCCAATCCAGAGTACTGTCGTCTTTGTACAAAAACAGGGACAAAAGAAAAGGCTACAGAGCAAATGCTTGTCCTCCAGGATGGGAGGCTGGGATGCCTCAGTGTTAAAATGACAACTTGAAAGAAAAGGCCAGAATGGGAACCCGTGAGCCCATCAGAGTAGTCCCAGGAATGTCCAAGAGAGCCTGCCCGGGAGGTGGGTGCGGGAAGGGCGGTCCCCCCGGCGAGAGGCCCCTACACCTGCTACCCCGAGACCAGGCCTGGGTCCCACACCAGCAGCCACCACCTCCCTTTGGGATGAAAGCAGGTGCCGAGGACAGGCTGGTTTTTGTTCCCTGCATCTTCGTGATTGGTTCTTGGAGGCCTGGGAACGAGCCGACTGAGGCCTCGGGCTGAGGCCCCTCCAGAGGTGTGGACCCCGGGGATGGGCCTGTACATAGAAACCATTGGGTATCGCTGCCCCGGACAGTCATTTTGTTGATAAGTAACCCCGTAACTTTCCATTGAAAATAAAGAACAAACTAACTAGTGTCTTCCACCCGGGCTCTCAGCTGGAGGTCTTGAACCAGTGGGACAGAAAGGACTCTTCTCCTGAAATGCACTCAAGTCTTCGATTTAGGGCTTGGATTTGAAACCAGTTTGTTATCTCGGCCCGCTGAATTTTGATATGTAGGTTATCTTTCTCCCCATGGGCAAGCCACACAGGGCTCCCTTTGTCTGTCACTTTTAGCTGCTTTGCAGACAGTGACCCAACTCCTTGACTCATCTCCTAGGGCTCCCTGAGGTTAACTGCACATGCGAACAGTTTATATTTTAAGGAGGACTATCCCCAGCACGCCTTCCAAATTCTGTGAAAGTCCACCCGTCATCTTTATACACTTCAGTAATGTAGACTGAGCCTTTTATTTTATTTAGGTGTCTGGGACAAAGGGGTTCTTGAGAATTTTCTTAGGCAAAGGGTTCAACAGCCTGGTTCGTTCTGAACTATATGTGTGAACGGAGTATGTGGCCTGGATCTTTCCTTCTGCGAGTCAACTGTTCGTGCTGGGGGAGTGGAGAAAAGAAGAATGAAGTATGGTCTCAACTACTGGGGATTTCACAGGTTCTTCCAAACAGCTTAGAGGAAACATTTGATTCCTTCCCTGCCAGGAGCAACAAGAGAAGCCACCACAATGAGAAGCCCGCGCACCACATGAAGAGTAGCCCCCGCTCGTGGCAGCTAGAGAGAGCCCGCACACAGCAATGAAGACCTAACACAGCCACAAATAAATAAATAAGAATAAAGAAATTTATTAAAAAATACTATACTAATATCAATAAAAATAATAATATATTTTTAAAAAGTATCCAGTTGGGGAGAAAACAATTTTTATATTAGGTCTCTCTGTTCATGAACTTGGTATATCTGTCTATTTAGTGAAGACTTTGCTGTCCTTTAGGAAAGCTTTGTAATTTCTCCACAAAGGGCTTGCAGTGGGTTTTCTGGGGATTTTATAGGCCTTGTTCTTGTCAGTGAGATCTTTACTCACTGACCCTTTTAAATTGATGTTTCTGTTATGGGGAAGTTGTTGATATAGATGTATTGATCTTCTGCCAGCTTCTAGTATCTTTTTTTTCTTAGCAGATAGTCATCTACAAATAATGATAGTGTAATGTCATCTTTCCAATAGTTCTACAGCTCATTTCTTTTCCTTGTCTTACAGCATTAGCTAAGACATCCTATACAGTTTTGGTTAGTAATGGTAATAGTGGGCATAGTTGTCTTCTAACTATAAGGTGACTGCTTCTAATGTTCCACCATTAATTCTGATACTTGCCAAAACATTTTCTGTAATCTGTGCCTTAAGTTTTTTGCTGGAAACTTTATCAAGTTCAGGAAGCTCCCTCCTATACCTAGTTTGCTACATCTTTTTTAAAATCATAAACGGATGCTTGAATTTTCTAGATGTCTCTCATTCACTAGGTGGGTGACAAGAAACTGCATTTCTAACAAGTTCCCAGTTGATGCTGAAGCTGCTCGTCCAGGGACCACATTTTGAGACATTGGCGTAGAACAAGAATAATGGGTTAAAGGCAAATTCTGAGAAACAACATTTAAGGAGTAGAGGGATGTAAGAGAAGGCCCGGTAGAAGCACAACAGCAGCATAAAATTACGAGAA
Source organism: Lipotes vexillifer (assembly GCF_000442215.2). Classification (NCBI taxonomy): domain Eukaryota; kingdom Metazoa; phylum Chordata; class Mammalia; order Artiodactyla; family Lipotidae; genus Lipotes; species Lipotes vexillifer. The sequence continues at coordinate 4,720,071 of NW_006787698.1, read as the reverse complement.
AAACTAAGAAATGTACAGTGTCACAGAAGCCAAGTGGTGAAAAATTTGAGCACTAAAAGTCTAAAGGAATCACACTATTAAATGCAAAGCGGTTAAGAAAGAGACCTTCAAATGCTCACTGGATTTGGCAATTGGAAAGTAAGCTTACTAAGAACCATTTTGGCGGTTCAGAAAGAGACCTTCAAATGCTCACTGGATTTGGCAATTGGAAAGTAAGCTTACTAAGAACCATTTTGGTAGAATTGTGAGGGTAAATCAAGAGATTCTGCAAGTGTTTATTGAGTGCCTCCTTAGGACAGGCACTGTTGCCGAGGAGATAACACTGAATCAGTAAAGGATGCTGAAAGAAGGAATATCTCTTTTGAGACATTTGGGTGAGAAGAGGCAAAGAAAGTATGCATGACAGCTAGAGAGGAACGAAGGGTTCAGGGAGGGTTTAGAGATTTGCTTTTAAGATTCAGAAGACAAAGCATGTTTATAAGCTAAGGGGAAGTTTCAGTATAGAAAGAGAAAACAAAGATGAAGGTGAAAGGATGAACGTTATGATGAGCAAGTAACTTCCCACTCTTAATTAACCGGACAATGTCTAAGATAACTTTCAGCTCTGTGAAGGCCACTGTAGTTCTGGATGCTAGAGTATCTTGCTTTGTGCAATACAACATACCTTCAATTCAAGGACTATTTTCTCCCTTGGGAGTGTATTCTGGTGCGTTTGTTTTTTAATTGGGGGAAGGAAGTATTTATTACTTGCAACAAGTAAGGAGAACACTAGGGATCCTGGTTTTAAAATATAAAAGTGGGAATATACAGTATTGCAGAAGATAGAATTTAAGAAAATTAAATTTAAAAGAAAAAAGAATAGAGAAAACAGACTAGGTTTGAGACCCATATCTGTCATTTACTAGGTGCAAATCCTCTCTGGGCCTCATTTTACTCCTCTGTAAAGTGGGGAAGTGTAACAGTATCTAGCACCTGGCACACAGTAAGAATGCAATAAATGTATTATTGACTAGGAACGAGATAAGTACTAGAAACCTGAAATGCTAACATTAATCTGAATTATTAAGGTTTTCAAAGTCAGAATGATAATGATAACATTTTATTACCTCAGAGCACTATACCTGCATTACTTAAAATTCCTCACTGGCTCTCATTACCTGTGAAAAAATCAGTGCTTCCACCAACCCACCTGTCTTATTTTATGATGGTTTTGTAGCTCCCCAAGACCCTCAGGGTTGATACAGGAAGTGTGGCCTAAAAGGAGTGCAGCACCCTCTTGTGGGCCTTTGGGTAAAAAACGGAATTATTTCCAGAGAAGAAAAGGAGCAAGATTGGAGAAGCCCCAGAGTGTAGAATGCCGTGATTTTGGCTTGTTCCTTTTTTTTTTTTTTTTTTTCTCGGTCCGCGGGCCTCTCACTGCTGTGGCCTCTCCCGTTGCGGAGCACAGGCTCCGGACACGCAGGCCCAGCGGCCACGGCTCACGGGCCCAGCCGCTCCGCGGCACGTGGGATCTTCCCGGACCGGGGCACGAACCCGTGTCCCCTGCATCGGCAGGCGGACTCTCAACCACTGCGCCACCGGGGAAGCCCAGTTCCTATTTTTTTAAAAATCAGCATTCTTCAAAACTTTGGGAAAATTATATTTTTATAAATAAACAAGGACTCTCCCTCCTGTGAGCGCCAGCACCAAATCCACACCTCAGGGTTGTAACTTTGATTTTATTACACCAAATTTTAAGCCTGACACCCAGGAACACTTTTCAGACTACACATCCCAGGATCCCCTGGGATTTATTCAGTTGATTTAGACAACATTTGTGGGAAATTCGAAACTGCAGCCCGAGGCTGACGTCAGCTACCTCTTTGCCTTCACTTGCCCTCACAGGAAAGATTAATTAGCATTGGCCAAGGAGTTGGTGTTTCTTTCTTAAGTCTCAGCTATCGCAGGTGGATTCTCTTTCGTTTCTAGCCCATGTCTTTCCCTTACTGATCATATATCACCGTCTCTGACCATCTCCCAGTTCCTCTGAGGATTCACCAAGTGAAGAGATGAGGCGGGAACAACAAATATTTCAGTGCCTACCATATTCCAGACCCCGTGTAGATACAACTGGGAGCAGAAGACATGGTTTCTGCCCTCCTGTAGCCCATGGTCAAGGGCGGTGAGGAGTGGACAGTTATTTGTATTTTATTAATGTACAACCAGAAACCCTGAGAAGTGCTCTAGGAAAAAGTAGCTTGCAGAAGTCATAAACAATGTATGTTTTGCCTTGTATTCATAATTATTCTTCGTCTTGTTCACCATTTTATTTACTGGCACACAATAGGAGCTTCACCCATATTTGAACGTTGAGTAGATAAATTCTTGGTCGCAATGGATGTATGATAAACATTTGTGAGATTAAATGGAATTGGTGAGGTCATGCAGATGCTTCTCCAACGGTGTGGATTTCGCCAGCTCTGTGCAAGAGTAGAGCTACTTAGCCTGTTACGATTTTAGTTCAACCCAAGAAGCCCTTTTGACCTTTCTTTACCTGTTATCCTCAGATACCTTGGAACGTCATGGAACAGAGTAATCCCTCTTTCAGGTAACAGCGTGCATATATCCAGTTGCTGAATAAGTACCTACTGATGATGTCAGGAGCTGTGAGAAGCACTTGATAAATATTTTAAGGCAGCTTTAGATCCTTCCTCCAGCTCCCGTTTTAGGAGAAACAGCCCCAGTTCCTTAAACAATTTCTCACGTGACACGGTGAGTTCCTTTATCAGCTAGTTTCACTCCCCCGCCCCCAAACATTTTGAGGGTGATTTGAGTCTTTCCTTCTCCCTGTCCCCAGCTGGGGATAGGAAAGCGCAGGAGGGGGCTTTGGGGCTTCTCATGTACGGGGACCACCGAAGCCCTTGCCGGGGTCCTTCTCGAATTGCAAGGGAGGAAGAGATTATCCTCAGAGAGAAGGGGAATGATGGGTCCTTTCAGGGCGTGGGGATGGCAATGACGACAAACCCTCAGGAAGGGAGGGGACAATGCCAGACCCCTTCTCAGGAAGAAGGAGCAATACGGGGACCCTTGAGGAAGGGGGGGAGTATGACCCTGGGGGTCCCCTTCGGAAAGGATGACATAGGAGGGGACCCCTCAAGAAGAGGGGGTGACGCCAGGGTCGGTCTCCTTCAGGAAGGATAATGCTGGGGCCCCACCAGCAAGGGGCCTGACACCAGGGTTCCCTAAAGAAGTGGGAACGACTCTGGCGTCGCTCTCAGAAAGAAGAGACGCTACTAGGGTTCACTTCAGGAGGGCGAGAGGATGCTGGAGTCCCCCTCAGTACGGCAGGAATGACGCTAGGGTACTCTCAGGAAAGGGGGATGACGCCGGGGGTCTCCCTAAGAAAATGGGAACGGCGCTGGGGTCTCTCTCAGGAAGGGAGTGACGCCAGGTCCCCTCACCCGCCTCAGGGTTCGTCGCACCTGCCTCGGTCCAAGCTCCTCGGCTCCCTCGGTCACTGGTTCGAAAGGCGAAGCGGCCGCGCCTCTCATTGGCTGCTTTATTGGCTAATGACAGCTACGACAGCCAATCGTAGCTCGGGGAAGAAAATCTCCCGCGCGACTTTGGCACGCCTTCTTCCCAGTCTACGCGCCGCGCACCTTCCTGCCTGCTGTAGTTCCTCAGATCCACTCTGGGGAGCGCACGGGGGTTCGAACGCCTAGTCCTACCTCCTTCCTCGCCTGTGACCCATTTTATAGAACAGTACCTACTTAGCAGGGCTGTTACGAGAGCTAAGTGCAATAATTTATGTAAAACAGTGCCTGGCACATGGTAATCGCCTGGCAAACCTGAGCTGTTATTATTTGCATTTTACAGCGAGGGAAACTGAAGCACAGCATGAGTAAGTAATCTGCTCAAACTAACTCAGTCATTAACTGGCAGAGTCGCGACCAGAATCCAGAGTCTGTGTGCTCATCTATTATGCTTCTGTGGCTCCCAGATAACAAATACTGGCTATGTCTTTCCTCTGATTATGAAACAACTTCCCCTTGATTATGAAAGTAATACATGTTCATTGCAAAAATTCAGAAAACATCCAAGACTACGGAACAGAAAACACCAGTGTCTTTTAATCCATTCACTGGAGACTGTAAATATTTTGATGAACAAGCTACTTTTTCTATGCAGATATGTAGGATGGTATAAAGCAGAACATTTTTTAAAAATTTATTTTTATTTATTTATTTTTGGCTGCATTGGGTCTTCATTGCTGCGCAGGGGCTTTCTCTAGTTGCTGTGAGCAGGGGCTTGTTGCGGAGCATGGGCTCTAGTAGTTGTGGCTCGTGGGCTCTAGACTGCAGGCTCAGTATTTGTGGCGCTTGAGCTTAGTTGCTCCTTGGCATGTGGGATCTTCCCCGACCAGGGCTTGAACCCGTGTCCCTTGCATTGGCAGACGGATTCTTTTTTTTTTTTTTTTTTTTGCTGTATGCAGGCCTCTCACTGTTGTGGCCTCTCCCGTTGCGGAGCACAGGCTCCGGACGCGCAGGCTCAGCGGCCATGGCTCACGGGCCCAGCTGCTCCGCGGCATGTGGGATCTTCCCGGACCGGGGCACGAACCCGTGTCCCCTGCATCGGCAGGCGGACTCTCAACCACTGCGCCACCTGGGAAGCCCATGCAGAACATTTTGAAGCCTGCTCTTCTCATTGTGAACATCTTGTCATTTCAATAATTACAGACCCACCTCATTGTTTTTATTTTTTTATATTTATTATATATTATTTTAAAATTATTATTTATTTTATCTATTTATTTGGGGCTGTGTTGGGTCTTTGTTGTTGCACACGGGCTTTCTCTCGTTGCAGCGAGTGGGGGCTACTCTTCGTTACGGTGTGCAGGCTTCTCACTGCGGTGGCTTCTCTTCTTGTGGAGCATGGGCTCTAGGCGTGCAGGCTTCAGTAGTTGTGGCACAAGGGCTCAGTAGTTGTGGCTCACGGGCTCTAGAGCACAGGCTCAGTAGTTGTGGCACATGGGCTTAGTTGCTCTGCGGCATGTGGGATCTTCCCCGGGCCAGGGATCGAACGTGTGTCCCCTGCATTGGTAGGCAGATTCTTAACCACTGCGCCACCAGGGAAGTCCCACCTCATTGTTTTTAATAAGTGCATATTACTCCATCATACAGGAAGCATAATTTCATGACTACCTAGTGTTGGACATCTGGGTTCTTAACAATTCTTCACTATTCCGACCAGCACTGGAATGGGCATTTGGTACCTGCAACTTTAGGTTTTCATCCAACTGGTTCTTCTTTTTTTTTCAAACTTTTTTATCGGAGTAAAATTGCTTTACAATGTTGTGTTAGTTTCTGCTGTACAATGAAGGGAATCAACTGTCTATATATCTATATCCCCTCCCTCTCGGACCTCCCTCCCCACCCCCACCCCCATCCCATCCATCTAGGTCATCACAGAGCACTAAGCTGAGCTCCCTGTGCTATACAGCAGGTTCCTACTAGCTATTTTACTCCTGGTAGTGTGTTTATGTCAAACCTAATCTCCCAATTCGTCCCACCCTTCCCTTCCCCCACTGTGTCCACATGTCAGTTCCCTACGTCTACGTTGCTATTCCTGCCCTACAGATAGGTTCATCTGTACCATTTTTTCTAGATGCCACATATATGCATTAAAATACGATATTTTTCTCTTTCTGGCTTACTTCACTCAGTATGACAGACTCTAAGTCCATCCACATCTCTACAAATGACCCAATTTCGTTCCTTTTTATGGCTGAGTAACATTCCATTGTATATACGTACCACATCTTCTTTATCTATTCCTCTATCTTTGGACATTTTTTAAAAATTTCTTTTATTTATTTATTGATTTTTGGCTGTGTTGGGTCTTCGTTGTGGTGCATGGGCTTCTCATTGCAGTGGCTTCTCTTGCTGTGGAGGACGGGCTCTAGGCATGTGGGCTTCAGTAGTTGTGGCACACAGGCTTAGTTGCTCCACAGCATGTGGGATCTTCCCGGACTAGGGCTCGAACCCGTGTCCCCTGCATAGGCAGGCGGATTCTTAACCCCTGGGCCACCAGGGAAGTCCCTGGACATTTTAAAAATAAATTTATTTACTTGTTTTTATTTTTGGCTGCGTTGGGTCTTCGTTGCTGTGCGCAGGCTTTCTCTAGTTGCTCTGGGCGGGGGCTACTATTCGTTGCGGTGCGTGGGCTTCTCATTGTCGTGGCTTCTCTTGTTGCACAGCACGGGTTCTAGGCCCGCGGGCTTCAGTAGTTGTCGTGCACGGGCTCTAGAGAGCAGGCTCAGTAGTTGTGGTGCATGGGCTTCATTGCTCTGCATCATGTGGGATCTTCCTGGGCCAGGGCTCGAACCCGTGTCCCCTGCATTGGCAGGAGGATTCTTAACCACTGCGCCACCAGGGAAGCTCCGCTGGACATTTAGGTTGTTTCCATGTCCTGGCTATTGTAAGTCGTGCTGCAATGAACATTGGGGTACATGTGTCCTTTTGAATTATGGTTTTCTCAGGGTATATGCCCAGTAGTGGGATTGCTTGGTCGTATGGTAGTTCTATTTTTAGTTTTTTAAGGAACCTCCATACTGTTCTCCATAGTGGCTGTATCAATTTACATTCTCACCAACAGTGCAAAAGGGTTCCCTTTTCTCCACACCCTTTCCAGCATATGTTGTTCGTAGATTTTTTGATAATGGCCATTCTGACTGGTGTGAGGTGATACCTCACTGTAGTTTTGATTTGCAAAAATATGGACCGCTTCACGAATTTGCATGTCATCCTTGTGCAGGGGCCATACTAATCTTCTCTGTATGGTTCCAATTTTAGTATATGTGCTGCCGAAGTGAGCACCAACTGGTTCCTTAGGATAAATATTTTAAAAAGTGCAACGTCTGTGTCAAAATGCATGCACAGTTATGTTTTTGATAAATATTGTCAGACCACTCCTGGAGAGCTGTATGTGCTAATTTCTACCAGCACTAACGAGCTATGAAAGTGCTTTGCCCACCCCTGGATGGTCCATCTTTTTATTATTTGCCAATAGGTGAAAAAAGAAAACTTTCTTTTCATTTTACTTCCATATATTTTTATGCTGAGGAAGATGGAGAAATATTACCCACATCTCAGGATTTTGTGCATGTGAACTAAAATTGCAATAATAATATAAAAGTACCAGGCAGCTATCACTGTCAAACAGGCATTGGGTGAAGTGAGATCCCTGCCTTATTTCCCTGAATTTTCTCAACACTGTGAGATCACTTCTCAGCTTCAGTTTCCTCGTCTGCAAAATGATGGTACATATCTCAAGAACAGCTGGAAAGTTGATAAAATAATCTGGGTAATGGTTTTAGCATAGGGCAGAGCCCTCTAAAGGCTGGGCGAGGTGGAGCCATTTGCCCCAGACCCCTGTAGCTTGCAAGTGGCTGATGTCAACTTCAAAGAATGAACTGACTCCACCCCTTCCCAGGGCCCCCTGTCCTGTTCAGATTACAGGGCTTCTCTGCCCTTGGCCACCTTTCCCTGAGGAAAGATGAACTCCCCAACAGGAGAATTTTAAAGAGCCAGCTGACGGTCACATGCCACCTCTATCCTTTGACCCACATTCTCAGACCGTCACCAAGTCCCAACTCAGGAGGCATGTGGGACATCACTCCTACCCTTTTACACTTGGGAAAACTGAGGCCCAGAGCGAGAAGGCTCACCCAGAGCCGCTCACCTAACCCCTGCAGGCTGGGATTGATACTGTCGCCTCCTGACCCCCAGCCCAACACCCTTTCCCCGACTCTGCTTCCCTTTGAAACACCCTCGGGAAAACAACTGTGTCTCCTCGTTGCTTCTTGCGCAAAATTCAGATTCCCTGGAAACTTCTACCTAGTTTTTCAGCTTTGCTCCTCCCCCCTGGGTCCAGGCTGGCCCCTGCTCCTCTGGCCCAGGATATCTACTATGAATCTTTAAGCCAAAGTCAAGCAGGCGAACCTTTGTATACATTAAACCCTCTACACTAACTCTCTCCCTTAAGTGCCAATACTGCACAGTCAGATAGAGTAGCCATTGGCTAAACGTGGCTACTTAAAGGAAAATTAAAACTCTGGTTCAATGGCACTAGCCACATTTCAAGTGCTTAATAGCCCCGTATGGCTAGCGGCTTCATCATCATAGAAAGTTTCACTGGACAGCCCTCTCTAGTCTGGAACTTTTGTTAACCCCATTTTATAAATGAAACAATTGCAAGTCAGAGAGATCACGCCCAAGGTCACACAGCTAGAACTGGGATCCAAACCAGTCCTTGGCCACTAGAGACAAACAGCAGAGTAGGTGGGTCAGCCTATCCTCAGATCCAGGGAAGCTGCCATCTTTTTTTTTTTTCGGTATTATTTATTTGGCTCCGTCGGGACTTAGTTGTGGTGTGCAGGTTCTCAGTTGCGGCACGCGGGATCTCTAGTTGTGGCTCTCGGGCCCTAAAGCACGCGGCCTTAGTTGCCTCGCGGCATGTGAGAGCTTAATTCCCTGACCAGGGATCGAACCCGCATCCCCTGCATTGGAAGGCAGATTCTTAACCACTGGACCACCAGGGAAGTCCCAAGCTGCCATCATTTTGTTTCAGAAGACACATGCTGTGAATATATACCGGTCCCACTGTGCTTAACCACTTAAGGACTGTGTGTGTACGTGTGTATCTCTGTTTATTACACACCAGAGGCAGCCCGTATTCTAGTCTGAAAACCTGCATCACAAATACTTCCTCCATCTTTTTCTTTATTTACAAGGGAAGTTTTGCTCATTAGCATAATGAACGGCAGAAACGTTTTATTGGTGAAATCGGGGCTTGTTTTTTTTTTTTTTTTTTGCCATATGTGGGCCTCTCACTGTTGTGGCCTCTCCCGTTGCGGAGCACAGGCTCCGGACGCGCAGGCTCAGCAGCCATGGCTCACGGGCCCAGCCGCTCCGCGGCATGTGGGATCTTCCCGGACCGGGGCACGAACCCGTGTCCCCTGCAACAGCAGGTGGACTCTCAACCACTGCGCCACCAGGGAAGCCCAGGGGCTTGTTAATTAGGCTGATAAAGGTTGGAAAAATGGGCTCCCAGGGGTGGAGTTAACAGTATTCAAATATGTGGATTGGTTAAAATATCTGAGACTCACTAGCTCCCCAATCCTGTATGAACTCGTCGGAAAAACAGAGCTAAAATCTGAAGCTGGTCCTGTGTGAACTTGGAGGATTCAGCTTGCCTGATATACATCGTAAGGTTCACGGGCTTTAGGACAGTCAAGTTGTTTGTTTGTTTTGGTTTTGTTTTAATGGAGAACCCGAGTTGCGTCAGATATGCTCCACGTGAGAGAAACAAGGCTTACCTGGGTCTGCCGGCCTCCAAACACTGCGTGGTCTGAACCTCCACTTTACAACCTGCAGCCCCTGTGCCTGGACCTGGCCCAGGCCAGGGGGCTGCCTCCCACCAAACTATCTGCACCCCCTTCAAGTTCTATCTGCTTGGAAAGGGGCAGGGACAGAGCCCGCTCATTTTCCCCACCCCTCCCCAGACAGATAGCGAGAGAGACACACACCTTGAGAAACAGGATGGGAAAGGAAGCCACATCAGCCAGGAAGATCGGTGAAAGCCTCGGTTTAATTGGAGACAAGATCGAAGGATTGAGTATCGATCAGCAGACCGACTGACTGATCATCAAAGTGGACAACACTTGAGCAGCTCAAGGGAGTACTGACTCTCCCTCCCCCGCCCCCCGGGGTCCCTGTCCCCAGTTGCCAATCACACCTGGCCCTGGGGCCGGGGGAGGGGCAGGCTCTGCGCAGTCCTCCCTCACACCCTCTGATGACAATGACTCGCCGTTCAACAACAGCGCTGAGTCCACACTTCCGGGGTCTATGGT
>NW_006787698.1:4700256-4710172 GCF_000442215.2 Lipotes vexillifer | reverse complement strand
AGGAATGGAGACTCCCATCGGGAGACCCCCAACCCCTCCTTCCCCTGAGTCAGTGGGGGAAGGGCAAGTTTATTTTCCCTTTTTGCCTCTGTAGAATAATTTACAAACCAACCTTACAGTATGTACAAAAAAAAGAAAGAAAGAAAGAAAGAAAAGAAAAGAAACAAAGAAAGAAGGAAAACCAAAAAAAAAAAAAAAGGCCCACTCCGGTGGCCGGCTGGGACTGAAACTACTTTCGCTACAAAAATGAACCCTGTACAGCATCATGGGGGTGGGAGCGGGTGGTACTCCCCACAGGGAAGGACAGACAGATGGAAGGCTGGGGGGAGCTGGGGGCTACAGTACCGTGTGCTCCGAACTGGAGGGGAGAGAGATGAGAGAGAGAGGCCGGTCCTGCCCAGCTGCAGAGCCAGGCTGAGGGGCAGAGCGGAAGGGGAAGAGGGGGTCTTTCTTTCCAAACAGCCCCCCATGGCTTGGAGAAAAATGGCCTTGCATCTGTCTGTCGTATTGCTTGGGGGAAGAGCTAGGGGTAGAGGGGGAGGCTTGGCAAGGTGCGGGCAAAGGAGAGATGATCTTGGTTGCCAGGGTGGGAAGGGCTGCCCAGAAAGGGGATGTGGGTGTACACCGTTATTGCTTCCTCCTAGGGCAAAGAGTCGGGGAGGGGGGGCAGGAGGATGCTGGGGAGGGGGCTGTGCCCACGATGGGGGCTCCAGGCCTGGCCCTACTCCACCCAAGGTGCAGGTGGGAACCACTGCAACCCCCCCTCCTATGGCCGTGGGAATCATTAAGGCAGAGACAAGAGGAGAAGCAGCTGGAAGGAGGGGTGCGGCTCCAAGCCATCCCCCGCCCCCGCAAACGGAGAAAATTCAAACGGAAACCAGACTGGAAGGGGAAAGGGGTGGCCGGTGGAGTAGTGTGGATCACACCCTCATCAAACCTCAGACCCCAGGTGGGTGGTGTGAATGTCCCTCCAACATCCTACCCCTGCCTCCTAAAATCCCCCCATCTCCCCGCTGCCCGTCCCCCAAGTCAGTATTGCCAGGTTTGTGCAAAATGAGGCTGAAGACTTCTGGGGGGGAGGGCAGAGAGCTCATGGGGCGCCCCCTCCCCGCCCCCAGAGGCCCCGCCCAGAATGGCTATTCCTGGCTGGGTTCTAGAGACCCTCCCAAATTCAGAAGAAAAGTCTGGAGGGAGACCCTACACCAGGTGAAGAGCCCGAAGAGGCCGGAAGACTGAGCCTGGAACCTGGGGCGGTTGCGGGGGGGTGGGGGGGGTGGGGAGGTGGGGGGGGAAGCGGGGGTGGGTCAGAGGAGGGGGTTGGAGCTGGCCGAGGGGAGCTGGGTACAGGAGCATCTACAGTTGCTGTGTTTCATCCTGGGCTTTTTTGTGTTTTTTTGTTTTTTTTTTTCTAAAAATGTAACAATTAAAATTCCAAAAATAAAATCCCTTCAGGGACCTCAGCCCCTTGTTCCCCAGCCCCCACCTCCAAAAAGAGGCCCCATGGGAGGGGGTGGGGGGAAAGGGGAAAAAAAGAAAAGAGAAAAAACCCCACTTTTCTGTTTTCTTTTTTCTCAGGAGGCCCAAGAGTCTTTGAGGCAGTGGAGGAGGTGGGGGGGTGATGGTGGTGGCGGGAGGCAGGGAGGCCAACGGGTTGTAGAGGCTGAGGCTCAGGTAGGGCCTCCAGCTGACCCCCACCCTCCAGGAGCTGGGAGTGTGGATGGATCCTCGCCCGATGTTCCTGTGCAGGCGCAGCATGCCCTTTTGGCAGCCTGATCCTCTTTTTGGGCCCCCACCTCGGCCGCCGTGGAGGGGAGGCCCAGAAGGCCCGGGTCCTCCTCTGGAGGGGGCGGGGTCCTCAAGAAAGGCAGAGGGAGGCTCTCAGGAGACAGGGCAGGGGGGCTGCTGCAGCCTACAGATGCACCTGGGGGCGTGGACGCGTCCTGACCCTTAGCCACACTATCTGCTGAGTCTGCTTGCTGTGTCAAGTACATTTCCTCTACCTCCACCTCCGTAGACTGGTCCTGGCCATCGACCTCCAACGGTTCCTCAGCTGGGAACAAGTCCTGGGCGGTGGACAATTCCTGCACTTCAGTTGCACCTGGGGCAGTGGACACCTCCTCCTCCTCTTCCTCCTCCAGCGTCAGCTCAAACTGGAACTTATCCGGTGGAGGGGGGTGGCCTGGTCCCCCGGGCTCCTCCTCGGGTGGTGGCGATGGGCTCTGCCGAATGGCGCTGTAGTACCAGTCCCGGTTGTCCTCCAAAGTGTCCAGGATCTCTTGGGCATCTGGGTGAACCAAGTCGGCCCACGTCTCCCACAGCGGGTGTACAATGTAGTCGATGAAACCCACCTGAAGGAGGGAGAAGGAAGAATAAACCAGGGATCTGCTGGTGCAGATGGCACCACCATGCTGCAGGATCTAATACAAATTTTTTTTTAAGTCTTTATTGAATTTGTTACAATATTGCCTCTGTTCTATGTCTTGGTTCCTTGGCCACGAGGCATGTGGGATCCTAGCTCCCCGACCAGGGATCGAACCCACACCAACCCCCGCACTGGAAGGTGAAGACCCAACCACTGGGCTGCCAGGGAAGTCCCAAAGATCCCGCATGCTGCGTGGCGTGGCAAAAAATAAAAAAAATAAAAGATGTTGATACCCTTGGACCCAGCAATCTTGCTTCTCCAGAACCACCCTGGAAAAACTCTTGCACAAGTAAGAAAAAAAGAAAAAAAACACCTCTGAGATGCAAACAAAAACTGGAAACACCTCCATATATACATCAGTTGGGAATCAGTTTATTTTTTTAAGTTATTATTATTTTCTTTGGCCACACCATGCAGCACGTGGGATCTTAGTTCCCCGACATTCCAGGGAGGAATGGTTGGAGCTTCAAGAGCATCTGTGACCACAAGAGACATCTCAGGAGAGAAGTCCCAAGCTTTGCATGATAGAAGAGAAACACTGAAAGTTCTGGGGTGCCTGCCAACTATGTGGAGCCAGAGAGAGCCAAATTCCCTTTCTCCAGACTTTCCTTACATAAGAGAAAAAAAAAAAAACCAATAAAGCTTTATCCTCTTTGAGTCACTGTGAATTCCTAACTACTAAACACTTATATGTCCACCAACAGAGCACTCACTACACAAACCATTATCCATCTGTCTCTGTGGGAATACTATACAGTAGTGAAAAGGGATAAGCTTAATCTATGTGTAATAATGTGGACAGATCTCCAAGTCATTTTTGGAAAGAAAAGGCAAGCTGTATAAAAATAGGTATACATTGGGATTCCCTGGCGGTCCAGTGGTTAGGACTCCGCACTTTCACTGCCAAGGGCCCAGGTCAATCCCTGGTCAGGGAACTAAGATCCTGCAAGCCATGCAGTGCCACCCCCCCCCCCAAAAAAAGGTATATATTGATACAGTTTATATTTTTTAAAAAAGCTAAACCCACAAACTATTGCTATTAAGTTGCTTGTGAACATAAATACATAATAAAACAAGCAAAACTGGTTTTCATCAGGGGTCTGGGGCTATGTGCATGCCCTGGGAACATTTGGAAGTGTTTGGAGACATTTTTGGTTGTTACCGCAGGAAGGGGAGGGTGTTCCTGGCATCTAGTGGGTGGAGGCCAGGGATGCTGCTCAACACCCTACAATGCACAGGACGGTCCCACCACAAAGAATGATCCAGAGCCAAATCCCAACAGTGTTGAGGCTGCATAACTCTGGATGGGAAGGGCATACACACCGAACAGGGAAGAGGAGGTCTCACCAGGGAGGAGGCTGGAAGCAGGGAGAGTGAGAAACTCTCATGTTCACACTTGTGTTGTCTTTTATGAGACTGTGTTTCTGTCCCTCTCGTTAAATTAAAAAGGCACGTGATGAAGACGAGTCATTTAGCTTCATTTCAAAATCCTCCAAGGGACTTCCCTGGTGGTCCAGTGGTTAAGACTCCGCACTTCCACTGCAGGGGGGCACGGGTTCAATCCCTGGTCAGGGAACTAAGATCCCGCATGCCACGTGGCGTGGCCAAACAACAACAACAAACTCCACCAAAACTCAGGCACAAAATGAGTGGCCAGGTTATAGGGAAACCGAGAGGCTGAAAGGACATGAAGTCTGTAACTAAGGGCCAGGTTAAGTGTTATGACTGATGTTACGGCAGTTGCTACAAGTGAGTTACAACTGTCTGGGTGCAAAACTACAACTTATGAGTCCAGAGGCTCAGTTCAATTGTTTTGTGGAGGAGAAAGTGTTGCCTATTTCCTATCAGGATAGAGAAGGAAAAAACAAAGACAAACTTGACACTGTGTACGGGCAGGTTAGGACCTCTTGGGCCTTTGGAGCTCCAGGCCGGTGTAGGGTGAGGAGGCCCGCCCTGCTGTCTTCCAGTGGTGCCGAGACTGTACCTGAGACTTCTCCACCGAGGCCGTGTGCTTGTCGCACATGGGGCTGATCTCCATGCCACGCTCGCGTTCACGGTCGCCCTGCTGGAAGAACTCGGCCATGATGCGGTCGGTCCACTGGCGGTACAGCTCCAGCGGCTTGGTGGGGTTGCTGAGATCTGCACAGTGCACCATGTTCCGTAGGACCTGCATGGGGTGGGGGACCTTCAGAGGCCGTGTCCCCGTCCTAGTCTGAGGCCTCACACTTCCTTACTTCCCCTTTGGAAGGAGAGTAGGGGAGAATGGGTAGCGGGGAGATGGAGAAAGGTAGAAGAGGTGCGGGAAGAGGGTCGGTGGGTGGGGGAGAGAAGGGGAGAGATGAGACGAGGCTGATGAGCAAAGGGCAGAGGGAGGGAAGGGAAAAGAGGCGGTGGGGAGACAGGGGTGTGGGGGACATGGAAACGGGTTGACGAGGAAAGGGAAGAGCGAACCGGAGGAAATGGGGGGGAGATGGGATGGAGAGGTGGGAGTTGGAAAGGGTTGCATGGAATAGAGAAAAAGAGACAGGAAGATGGGCAACCTGGGAGCTGGAGCAGAGGGAGGGGCAGACCTAAGTGGGGGAGGGGAGGGTCCAATCTCCCTATACGGTGTGGGGAGGGGGGCACCTGGATGCGGTCGGCATAGTTATCCAGCAAGAGGACCCCCGAGCTGGTCACTTTCTTGGTCTCCACCATGGTCTTCAGGTCAGCCAGGAGGGTCATGTGCTTGGACATGTCCGTGGCCAGCACCTGTGGGCAAGAAGTTCTCACAGGGGCCATCGAAGCCTGGCTGCCCACTGTACTGACCTGGGCAGGGCCTCTGAAGTTTTCACTCCGCACAATCAGCCGCCACGACCCACTCCCAAAGGACGCCTCCCCCACTAGGGGCCTTTCTGTCCCAGACTCAGACCTGGCCCTCCCCAATGCCCCCTTGCTCCAAAGGTGACCTTTCCTGCTCTGTCCCCGCCCCTCGCCCCGCCCACCATGTCGATGACCATCTTGCGCAGGCTTTGCCGCTGGCGCTTGCTGAGGTTCTGGAAAATGTCGCAGTTGTCTTCCTGCAGCAGCTTGAAGCCCACGGCCAGGTGGTGATTCTCCAGCACCGACTCGTCATTGTACATGAGCGCCAGTTCAGAATCTGTAGCCCAGGCAGGGTCGGGCAGTCAGGGGAGGGGAGGACCCACCCAGGGCGCCCCCCGCTGGGAGGGGCACCGCAGGCCCCGCAGCCAGCCCAGCAGGCCCCGCCCCCGTGGCGGGCCACTTACTGGTGTTGATGAGAAACTGGTTGGAGACCCCAGGGTGGTCCACATCATGGATGGAAGCTGCGAAGAGGGCGGCGAGAATCTCCAGGTCCGTGAATACGGCCTGGGGGCAGAGGGAGATGGGTTTGAAAGATGGGGAGTCAGAGAGACAGGATAAGAGAGAGATGGGGAGTCAAGAAAGATGGGGAGGGCTTCCCTGGTGGCGCAGTGGTTAAGAATCCGCCTGCCAATGCAGGGGACACGGGTTTGATCCCTGGTCTGGGAAGATCCCACATGCCACTAAGCCCTTGAGCCACAACTACTGAGCCTGCTCTCTGCAAAACTACAACTTATGAGTCCAGAGGCTCAGTTCAATTGTTTTGTGGAGGAGAAAGTGTTGCCTATTTCCTATCAGGATAGAGAAGGAAAAAACAAAGACAAACTTGACACTGTGTACGGGCAGGTTAGGACCTCTTGGGCCTTTGGAGCTCCAGGCCGGTGTAGGGTGAGGAGGCCCGCCCTGCTGTCTTCCAGTGGTGCCGAGACTGTACCTGAGACTTCTCCACCGAGGCCGTGTGCTTGTCGCACATGGGGCTGATCTCCATGCCACGCTCGCGTTCACGGTCGCCCTGCTGGAAGAACTCGGCCATGATGCGGTCGGTCCACTGGCGGTACAGCTCCAGCGGCTTGGTGGGGTTGCTGAGATCTGCACAGTGCACCATGTTCCGTAGGACCTGCATGGGGTGGGGGACCTTCAGAGGCCGTGTCCCCGTCCTAGTCTGAGGCCTCACACTTCCTTACTTCCCCTTTGGAAGGAGAGTAGGGGAGAATGGGTAGCGGGGAGATGGAGAAAGGTAGAAGAGGTGCGGGAAGAGGGTCGGTGGGTGGGGGAGAGAAGGGGAGAGATGAGACGAGGCTGATGAGCAAAGGGCAGAGGGAGGGAAGGGAAAAGAGGCGGTGGGGAGACAGGGGTGTGGGGGACATGGAAACGGGTTGACGAGGAAAGGGAAGAGCGAACCGGAGGAAATGGGGGGGAGATGGGATGGAGAGGTGGGAGTTGGAAAGGGTTGCATGGAATAGAGAAAAAGAGACAGGAAGATGGGCAACCTGGGAGCTGGAGCAGAGGGAGGGGCAGACCTAAGTGGGGGAGGGGAGGGTCCAATCTCCCTATACGGTGTGGGGAGGGGGGCACCTGGATGCGGTCGGCATAGTTATCCAGCAAGAGGACCCCCGAGCTGGTCACTTTCTTGGTCTCCACCATGGTCTTCAGGTCAGCCAGGAGGGTCATGTGCTTGGACATGTCCGTGGCCAGCACCTGTGGGCAAGAAGTTCTCACAGGGGCCATCGAAGCCTGGCTGCCCACTGTACTGACCTGGGCAGGGCCTCTGAAGTTTTCACTCCGCACAATCAGCCGCCACGACCCACTCCCAAAGGACGCCTCCCCCACTAGGGGCCTTTCTGTCCCAGACTCAGACCTGGCCCTCCCCAATGCCCCCTTGCTCCAAAGGTGACCTTTCCTGCTCTGTCCCCGCCCCTCGCCCCGCCCACCATGTCGATGACCATCTTGCGCAGGCTTTGCCGCTGGCGCTTGCTGAGGTTCTGGAAAATGTCGCAGTTGTCTTCCTGCAGCAGCTTGAAGCCCACGGCCAGGTGGTGATTCTCCAGCACCGACTCGTCATTGTACATGAGCGCCAGTTCAGAATCTGTAGCCCAGGCAGGGTCGGGCAGTCAGGGGAGGGGAGGACCCACCCAGGGCGCCCCCCGCTGGGAGGGGCACCGCAGGCCCCGCAGCCAGCCCAGCAGGCCCCGCCCCCGTGGCGGGCCACTTACTGGTGTTGATGAGAAACTGGTTGGAGACCCCAGGGTGGTCCACATCATGGATGGAAGCTGCGAAGAGGGCGGCGAGAATCTCCAGGTCCGTGAATACGGCCTGGGGGCAGAGGGAGATGGGTTTGAAAGATGGGGAGTCAGAGAGACAGGATAAGAGAGAGATGGGGAGTCAAGAAAGATGGGGAGGGCTTCCCTGGTGGCGCAGTGGTTAAGAATCCGCCTGCCAATGCAGGGGACACGGGTTTGATCCCTGGTCTGGGAAGATCCCACATGCCACTAAGCCCTTGAGCCACAACTACTGAGCCTGCTCTCTAGAGCCCGCAAGCCACAACTACTGAAGCCCGCACGCCTAGAGCCCGTGCTCCACAACAAGAGAAGCCACCGCAATGAGAAGCCCGCGCACCGCAACGAAGGGTAGCCCCCGCTCGCCACAACTAGAGAAAGCCCGCACGCAGCAACGAACACCCAACGCAGCCAAATATAAATAAATAAATTTATAAAAAAAAAAAAAGAAAGATGGTGAGTCAGGAGAGAGAGGAACGGGGTCAGAGAGAGATGGACGTCAGAGACTCAGGGTCAGAGAGATAAACAGAAGATTGGAGATGGATAGTGTGGGGGGCAGCTGGGGAGACATGGGGGCCAGGCGATGCTCACATCCAGTGCAGGTGTGGCCAGCAGCACGTGGGTGGACTGCAGCACGTCAGCCGCGTGCAGGCTGTTGTGGTAGGCCACATCGGGGTGGTAGTGGTCCTCCAGGGTCAGCATGTATGTAACCATTGTGTCCACCGGGATGCGGAACTTTTTCAGCAGGTCCCGCTCCTGAGGGCAAGAGTAGGGGGCGGTGACCCCCATACCGGCCCTCTGCTCCCTGCCCTGCCCCCTCCCTTGCATCCAGCCCCACTCAGCCCACCCTACCTGGAATATCGTGTACATGATGCAGCTGAGGGAACGGCCCCCCGCATAATCCGACACGCAAAAGATGTTCAGGCCCCACTTGTTCAGATTTTCCAATTCCTGGTGGAGATGGAGGCCAGAGGTCAGGAGCCCCCAAGGCCCAGGGTCCTCTAGACTCTTTTCTAGGAGTTCAGAACCCTGGTCTGAATACTGGCACCATTATCGCTCACCCAGGAGGTGGCATGCTCAGCAGTATAGAATTTACTGCCCAGGTCCTACTGGGCCAGAAAATAACAAAGTAACCCCAGAGTCTACTGAGTGTGTATTATCCACCAAGCACTGCACTAAGCGCTTGATTTCACATGGCAGGTGACAGAACCAAAACTCAGAGCAGTGACATGACTTACCCGAGACCTTGCATCTCACAAGTGGCAAAGCTAGGATGTGAACCCAGCGTGGCTGACCCCAAAGCACAGCTCAGCCTCAGTTAAACTGCTCTTGAGCGCTGAGAGGAAAGGAACATGGGCTAATTTTCCATGTCTCCCCAGAATTCAGAACAGCACCAGCACATAGTAGGTGCTCAGTAAACACTGAATGACTGAATATAGCCCTGGCCAGTACTGGCACGCAGAGGGTTACAATAAATGTCAGCTGAGGAGCCACTGAGCTTGCATCAAGTCCACTGTACAAATCATTGTGGGAGCCCCTTGGCTTAAAATTTCATGGAAAAGCCAGGAGGCGAATCCAGGTCTGGTCTGTAGTGGATGCTGTTTGGGTTCTGCCCAGATTCCCTTCACTGGTCTCAATGCACCCATCACCCAGCTGCTGGGGCTGTTGCTTACAAAGTCTCACAGCTGCCCCTTGTCAAAAATCTGCTCTTCCCTCACAGGAGGCTATGTGGAGGGGGTGATGCCATCCACCCTGGGGACAGCCCCCAGCCAATGACTGACACAAGGGTATAAAATGCCAGCACACTTGCCTCAAGGTGGGCTCAACTCAGTGCTGTTGTTCATACTCCAGAGCCCCCTGTGGACACCAGCTGAGACCACTCCCTCTCTCCTGAGAGTCTCATAAAGCAGGTACACCCGAATCCTCATCTCAGGCTGATCCAAAGCCCAGTCCTTCTTTGGGGCCCAGGAGAACCCTGCCCCTCTCCAGCCCAGTCCCCCCTGAGGCCCCACCCACTTGGGCCAGGAGTTCCTCTTGATCTGTCTTCACCCCAAAGCGGGGGATGCTGGAATCGTTCAGGCTGCTGCTATGCATCAGCTTCTTCACCCCGGTGATCTGAGACATGGGCTGGAACTGTGGCCCAGGGGGCGGAGGCTGCTGGGAAGGTCTCTGCCGTGGCGCTTGCTGTTTTTCTCGATCCTTCATTGCGGGTGATGGGATCTCCACTTCATTCTGCTTGTCTGCAGAAGACAGAGGAGAAGCCAGCATGAGAACCTCACAGAGGCTCCCTCATCTGGCTCTCAGACCCCCCCCCCCCCCCAACCCCCCAAGCCCTGGGAAGGCTCCCCAAGGGGGGAGGCCC
>NW_006787698.1:4697738-4700131 GCF_000442215.2 Lipotes vexillifer | reverse complement strand
CCCCCCCCCCCCCCCCCACCAACCCCTCAAGCCCTGGGAAGTCTCACTCAGGAGGGCAGACCTATTCTGGGTGTCATGCTGTTGGTTACTTATGGACTGGAAACCAGAGAGGAGGTAGGAACTCTTCTGGGAGGTGGTGGGCTGGAGTGGGGACCCTGGGGCCAGCCCGGAGCTATGGGGTAGCCCCAGTCCAATCACCGCCTGCCTCGGATAGGCAGGGAACCCTCTCCAGCAGGCAGGGAAGACACCCCCATGGTGACCCAGAGGGCGGATGGAGGTGGACAGCACTGGGAGGCGGGAGGGAAGGGTGGTCTCTGGCTCCACGGACCGCCCCCCCACCCCCTGGACACCAGGCTTTCTGGGGGCCAGCCCCAGAAGCCCCTTTCCTGAGCTCTTTAGGGTTTCCAGAGCCCAGCCAGGGCCACCCATTGTGACCTGGGGACCGCCAGTCAATGACAGGACCTAAGGAGGCTCATTTGCATGCTGTGCTCTTATTGGCTGGATCTCAGGCACACCACACCCCCTTTGGCGGGAGTGTTTGAAACTCTGAAACCTTCTTTCCAGCTTGGTGGGGGGGTACCCTGAATTCGGGGAACTTTGGTGATAAATTCTGAGGGTGAAATTATCCTGAGTTTGGGGGGGATATCATCAGCTAGGTCTCTTGGGTTCAGGATGAGATTAGGATGAGTTGGAGATCCCCATGAGCTTGAGGGTTCCAGTGAATTTGGGGTATTCTACTGTCTTCAGGGTTCCACTGAGTTAGGAAATTCGCCTAAGTTTGGGGAA
The DNA here is from genome assembly GCF_000442215.2 of Lipotes vexillifer. NCBI lineage: Eukaryota > Metazoa > Chordata > Mammalia > Artiodactyla > Lipotidae > Lipotes > Lipotes vexillifer. Next base: position 4,699,345 of record NW_006787698.1, on the reverse strand, counting down.
TCACTTACAGGTTCTTAAGAGGGAGAATCCTATTAAATTTGGGTATCTAAAGTTTGGGGGGGTCTACTGAATTTGGGGGGTCATACCAAGTTTGGGGATTCTACTGAATTTGGGAGACTTTTCAGCTTGGTGGAAAGGTTTAGGGGTCTTTTATGGGCTCTTAAGGGCAGGGCTTCCCTTAAGTTTGAGAACCCTACTGAGTTCGGGCATCTCTCTTGAGTTTGAGGGGTCTTCTGAATTTGGGGGGGCCAAAATCCAAGTTTGGAGATTCTAGTGAATTTTGGGAGACTTTTCAGCCTGGAGGCATTTTAAAGTTTAGGAATTCTATTTGAGTTTGGGAGTTTCTTGGGGTCTTGAGTTTAAGAGTTCCAATGGGGTTCCCCTGAGTTCGGAGGAGCTTTGCAGCTTGGAGAGATTTTTAAATGTGGGTGTTCTATAGAAGTTGGGGTCCCACTAAATTTGGGGGCATTGCGATATATAGTAGCTCTTGAGCGTGCTGACTTTGACCTTTGGGGAGTTGAGTCAGAGTTCCCTGGGCAAATGTGGGCAACAGGACCCAGGGTCTGCGGTGGCCCCCTGCAGTCCAGTTATGCAATGCCTCCCCCCACACACCCACCCACACACAAGTGCCACTCTTCACTCACCTAGGAATGTGGTGGAGATGTACTCAGAAACCTGGTTTCCTGACCTGCTCATTTCTGACAGGTGTGTGAGTTCACGGTTTAGCATCCTCTTGAACTAAGGTGAAGGAGGCAAGAAGGAAGGAATGATGGGGTCATGGCAGGTGTGTGGGGGGGTGAGGCCAGGCCCTCTCAAGAAGCTTCTGAAGAACCCGTGAGTCCCTCTCACTTCTCTGCTCAGCCAACAGAGTCCTCAGCAGGCTGCTAGAGGGGAGGGGTCAGTCCCTCCTCTTCTCCCAGCTCTGGATGGGGGTCCCCAGGCTTGGGGAGTCAGGACTCGGCATACCCCTCCCTGTCTGAGGAAGCGGGGCTCCTCTCACCATATTCCCTCCTTCTCCCCCCAAGGAGGAGCCAGAGGGGCACCTGTGGAAGGGAGGGGCTCCTACCTAACAGGGAGCCAATGGGGTGTCAGGAGAATCCCGTCACCATGGTGATGGGAGTCTCCTTAGCAACTCCCCCTCCAACCAGCTGCTGAGCTGGGGGAAGGGGGGGCAGCCGGCGGGCCCTTTAACCCCTGCCTTCCCAGAGCTACCCCTGGCCCAGGTCTCCCCAGACAGGGACCCCACTCCCTGGGGTCCCGGCCCCCAGCCCACAGCCTGGTTTGGAAGGAGGGAATGTAGTCCTGAAGTTCTGGGTGGAGAGCTTTGACCGGGGCAGGGAGAATAGTGAGCTGAGGAAACCCTAGTTCAGTCACCCAGGGGAGGGGGTTCCCATCATAGCCCCCTCTCCCCCAACCTCAGAGTGGTGGACAGATGCACAGATGGACGGAGTATACCCAGAACCAGGCTGGTCTCCCCATAGTATTTCACACAAGCATCTGCTGTGACATTGTGCGTGAGGAGAAAGGGCATCGGCTCCCCGCCCCCAAGCTCCACCAGAGCACCCCCAAAGCAGGAGCAGACTGTCCAGAGAGGCAAGAGGGACACT
>NW_006787698.1:4693451-4697647 GCF_000442215.2 Lipotes vexillifer | reverse complement strand
CAGCAGGAAGGGTGAGCCCGCATGGCCCACATCAGGACGAGCGCTCCCTCCTCCCACTACTGCCAGAGGCCTGGGCACACATAGAGAGTCACACACACACACACACACACACACACACTCACACACAAGATGGACCCACAAAGTCACACAACCGCACACAGAGTCACAGACTCCCATATTACACAGTTCTACACAGCCCCAGACACACAAACCAAGGAGCATACACAATAAGGCAGTCACTGACACTCGGGGTCACATGCCCCAGAAAAATCACGCCGCTCTGGGCTCATAAACATGGCCCCAAACACAACACCACAATCAGAGCCACGTGATTTCAGCCAGGGCCACCCCCTGGTCCCTGACCCAGGCAAACAAGCATATAGTCAGGCAGCCCCCCACCACTGCAGACACACACGTGTGTGCACTGGCAGTCACACCCAGAGAAAGACCCACACCCCCAGCCACCCGCCATCCACGCCCAGCCCTGGGCCACACACAGAGACCCAGTCACAAGGCTTCACGTCCAGGCCGCACACGTGCACAGCTGCACACACAAGCTTAGACCGGGGGCTGGAGGGTCTGAGGTGGGCAGACCAGAGCCAGGTCTCCTGCCCATCCTCCACCCCAAGTTCCCCTACCTGGTCCCACCAGCCCACCAGCCATGGCTTGGAGCAGGTCTCGCAGAAGAAATCCACCAAGGGCATCTTGGAGTCTTAGCCCTGCTCAGGGCTGCTGCACACAGAGGCTGGGCTTGGGGAGTCCGGGATTAGCAGCTACTGTGCAGGGGGCGGGGGAGCAGGGTGCTGGGCAGGTGGGCAGTGGAAGGGGGAGCCGCGGAGGGGCCCGGGCCGGCCCAGCAGGGCTGGGGGCTCCCTTCCCCTCCGCGCTCCCAGCAGCAGACCTGGTTACATGGTCCGCCAGCCCCTGGCCCCGATGGGCACTCCCGCGGCGGCGGCTGGTGGTGGCCAGGGACCCCTGCCCATGGGGGGGTGGCAGGGTAAGGGTCCCAGGAGGAGGCTTCAGAGGCTCTGGGCTCCGTGTGTTCGCCTGTGTGTGTGCGTGTGCGTGCTCACTGCAGCACTGGCAGGCTGCACTCGATGTCAGGTGGTGCTGGAGGTGGGGGGGCTGTTAAAGGGGCATTGGAGCCCACGGGCCTCAGGCAGGACCCAGCTGGGGCTGCTGGGGAGAGGCAGGGAGGCACACACACCCTGGAGAGGACGTGCCCCCTCCGTGGACACACCCAGAGACAGACACACACCCACATGCTCCACACACAGACACACCCACACTCAGACACACCTTCCACACCAAAACAGCCAGACACCTGACACACTCATGCACTTGAATACACTCCAACCCCCAAATGCTCTCTGTCCCTTGCTGACCACACACACACACACAGAGTCACAACTCTGTTGTTCAACACATTTATAGGTATATAGTTGACCTCACAGAAATACAAATGCCTTCAGATACACCCCTTCCAAGAACGCAGACTCACACTCAGATGTGGAGACACACACTAAGGGATAAACACCCAGATACTGGACACACTTACAGACACACTCAACACACCCACAGACACACTTGTAAACAAACACAAATACCCATGTGTCCTTAGACACACATGTGCCCTGACAAATCCATAAGGGGATACTCACACTCACACCCACAGATACACACGCATACACCCCATCGTAGAAATACACCCACAGACCTACATTCAGAGACACAGTCACATTCTCGGATGCTCAACACACCCTCAGGGACACAAGCGCCCTCAGACTCACATGTTCCCAGACAAACCTCCACCCATGGGTGTATGCACCCACCAACACAGACACCTCTACCTGCACATTCATTTCCTGATAGGCATCCTCCCACAAGGGCTGTTACCATGCTGCACAACTCCAGGAAGTGTCATTCACATTGCCTGCTTTCTGAATGGTGTCCCCTGGAGTTGTGCAGTGAACAGTCTGCACAGCTGTGCATGGAAGCCTTGCACCCTCTCCCGCAGCCCTGCAAGCGTGCACACACACACACGCACACACACACACAGAGTTACAAACACATGGAGATATACACTCAGATTCACATCTGGACCAACTCACACCTCGGAGACATACACACCCCTCTGCCACAGCTCCCCACACTTACAGCCCCGCGTAATCAGCTGTGCACACCCATACACACTCCATAGATACACATGTGCATGCCACCCCTGCCGGATCCTATTGGAACACACCTTCCCGCGCTGCAAATGTGTAGCCAACAAATCAACAGCCACATAGACCCATAGCCACAGATACACATTCATAAACCATACAAACATACAACCCACCCCCCAGGAGAGATATCACCTACGGACACACACACACACAAACACGCACACATGTACACCCCAGGGCCCCCCAGCCCTGGGAGAAGTCAGAATCTATAGGCGCTACAAAGTCCGCCCAGGGGTTGACCCCACCCCATAGGCTCTAGCCACAGGCTGACCCCACCCACCAGCCACGCCCCACAGTTAACCCCACCTCAGCAGTCGGCCCCGCCCCACAGGCCTTGCACACCTTGTGGGATGCCATCTCGCTGACAGAGCGGTAGGTCTGCATGGTCTCCAGCTGCTCCAGACACCAGTCGAGCTCCTCCAGTGTCTCCCGGGCCAACTGCTGACACGTCTCTTCTGGAGAAGGGGCAGCCAGAGCAGTGACTGAGAGGGTCCACATGCAGATCCCCAGAGGTGATGGGGGCCCACCAGGTGAGTAGGGTGCAGGGAGACGGGGGTGAGACAGCCTCCCCGGGTGAGGGACCCCCCCACTGGGGCAGCAAGAGGGGTCTTTCCCATCCCCCGGGGCTTAGTTACCTGATAGCGTGGCCTTGCAAACGGGGGTTGGGCCACCCAGCGGGGACCGCCTGCAAAGAAATGGGGCTCCAACAACAGCCTGGTCCTCCCCATCTCTGCTTCCCCCTGTCCATGAAGAGTGCTGATTTTCTTTTTTCTGAGCCCTCTCTGTGTCCCAGGCATGCTGCCATGTACTCTGCCCGTGGCCTCTCACAGAGCCCCACAAGAACCCATTTTACAGATGAGGAAACTGATGCTCCAGAAGGTGAACTGACTTCCTCAAGACTACACGGCTGGTAGGGTCAGGTCCTGTGTCTCCAAAGTCCCTGCTTCCCTGACCATCCCTCCCCCCAGCTCCTTGAACTTGAGGATGGCTCTGCCCCCCACTCCCAGAGGGACCAGCAGCTCTCAGCCACACCTCTGCCCCCAAATAATAACAACTACTTCTATTTAGTGAGCACTTACTACGTGCTGGGCAATATTCAAGCACTTTCTATATATCACCTTCTGAACTCCTCAGAGCAGCTCTCTAATGGAGACACTATGAAATTCCCATATTATGGAGGGGAAACAGAGGCACCAGAGGATGCTATTTGCCCAGCAAGTTGGCATCAGGGCCAGGAGTGGCCCAGAGGCTGGGGTGGCTTTGGCCACCTAAGAACTCTGTCCAGACCCCTCTGTCTTTATTTATAAAAGTTTCTGCGTCTTAGGCATTCAAATCACAATGATTTACTGGCTCAGAGGGAGCTGTCACTTGAACAGAGGCTCAGAGAGGTCAAGTGCCTGCCTGAGGTCACACAGCAGCACGGAGAGTTGTGCTGAGCCTCATGATCATGGGGCTCTGGGCCCAGCCTCCACTTACTTGTTGCTGGGAATGGGCACATTGGTCAGGAGGGAGAAGTTGCTGCGAACGCTCCGGAGACTGGCCAGCACCTGAGTTGGGGAGCCACAGTGAGGAAAGTGGTCCACCCAGAGGGGCAGCGGGGGCTGGGCCCCTGTCCCCAAGTGTGGTGTAAGGTTAGAGCCCCTCCCTCCTTAGGGGAGGGGTCTTACCTGGGCGAACGGTGTCACGATGAGGTCCTCTGCATGCCTACAAGGACAGGGGCAGGTCAGAGGTCCTCACAGTGGGACCCCCAAGGGCCGGCGTGGAGAGGGACTGGGGTGCAGGGAAGCAAGTCTCTGGGGGAGGGTCACTCTGGGGGGAGGGGCTGGGCCCAGGGAGGCTGGTGGGCAGGAAGGGGGCTCTGTGGGTTGGTGGGGGGAGGACACTTAACACCTCACAAGGGTGGCCACGCTGCGGGGGGGGGCCAGGCAGGGAGAAGCGCTCAGGGGGGTGGGTGGGGCGGGGGGGGGG
>NW_006787698.1:4680894-4693362 GCF_000442215.2 Lipotes vexillifer | reverse complement strand
GGGCGCAGAGACAAAAGGAGGGCGATGAACACACCATAGGAGCTGGGCTTGGGGAGACCAGCGGCGGGGAGGGGGCGGAGGGCCGGAAGGAGCCGCGGGAGGTGAGATGGATGCCTCCAATGGGTAGGGGCAGGGCTGAAGGACTGGGTGAGAGGGAAGGGGGCTGAAGAGATCAGGAGTGCTCACACCTTCACAGGTGGTCATGATAAGGGGGGCTGGCTTTGGGAAGCCCGGAGTAGGGGAGGAAGAGGGGGTCAGCCAAGGTGGACACACTGGAAGCAAGTGGTGGCCAGGAGGGGCTCCCTTCTTGCTGGAGAGACAGGATGAGGTGGGCCAGGTCCCCAAAAACCAAGGGGTAGGAGTGGGCTTGGGCAGGTTGGGTAGGCGGGGACTATATGGACTTGAGTCTGGGCTGGGCCTGAGGGAGGGGTTCAGCGTGGCTGGGCAGGGGGCAGAGATAGGGTGGGCGCTCATATGCCACTGGGTGGACATGCTACAGAGGGACTGAACCCTCGACGGGGGATAAGGGTGCTGTTTACTTTTCACTAGGGAGGACGGGTGTGCAGGTGGACGGGGACTTGGGCAGTGTCCCCCTCCTTGCTGGGAAGTGCAGCTTGTGCTGGGGCCAGGCCTGGAAGAGCTGGCGGGTAGGGATCGGGGGTGCTCACGCCTCGCTGGTGACCGACGAGTTCCGGGACATGGTCTTGGGTGACATGTCATAGTCGCTGTCTGAGCGGTAAAGAAAGGATTCTCGGCGCTGGCTGGTGGCCGCCCCAGCGTGTAACACGAGTCCCGGGCTCGCCTGCGAGTCCAGGGGGCTGCGGCCTGGCGATGGCGTCGGCCCATTCTCTGCCTCCAAGCTGCAAGGGGCGGGCAGGAAGAGGGGTCGGGGGGCTGAGATGGCATTGGGGGGTGGGTCAAGAGGAATAAGGGGACCAAGGAAATTCCTGGCAGAGAGACAGGTACCCCAAAAGAGATGGGAGACAGGAAATGACAGAGATCAGTGACTGAGTGCCTTTGTGGGCCAGGTCCTGTTGCAGTAGCTGGAGACACAGCAGGGACCAAGACAGACCATGATCTGCCCTCACAGAGATGACACGGGGAGGGCTAGACTATCAAAAGGTTAACCTAGCAGCAACGCACACCCCAAAAGTCGTGGGGTCTTCCTTGGCTCTGTTTTTCCTTTGCACCTCAAATCAACCAAATTTGTTCAGAATCTGTCCGCTTTGCACCCCTTCCTCGGCCAGCCCCACCTTATCACTTGCCTGGACCAGTACATTCGCCTTTGCCCTGGTCCCCAGATCCTGTCTTTGCCCCTCAGTCTGCTCTCCTACAGCGGCCAGAGGGAGCCTGTGAACACCTGAGTCAGGTCACATCGCTCCTCTTCTCAGAACCTTCTATGGCTCCCAGCTCACTCAAAGCAAAAGCGAAAGTCCTCGCTGTGCCCACAGACGCTGCCCCACGACCTCCCAGTCTACCCCTCACGTACTCTGCTCCAGCCATAATGGCCGCCTTACTGTTCCTTAACATTCCAGATACATTCCTGCCTCGGGGCCTTTGCAACATCCCTTGCCCAGATCTCCATTGGCGCCTCCTTCACCTCCTTCAGGCCCCTTCTCAAATGTTTCCTCCTCAGGAAGGCCTCTCCTGACCAACCCATCTAAAATGTCAACCCCTGCCCTTACATTTCACATTTCCCTTCCTTAAAATAAATACTACTTACCTGACACATTCTATATTTTATTCTTCAGTGTTTGCCTTCCCTTCTAGAACTAAGCTCTGCAGGGCAAGGACTTTTGTCTGCTTTGTTCGCTACTGTATACTCTAGGCCAAGAACATGGCCTGGCACGCAGTGGATGCCCAATAGATGTCTATCGCATGAATCAATGTATGAGTGAATGAATGAATATACGGACTGCCATGCAGAGAATTAAAATGAGGTGGGTAGGGCTTCCCTGGTGGCGCAGTGGTTGAGAGTCCGCCTGCTGATGCAGGGGACACGGGTTAGTGCCCCGGTCTGGGAGGATCCCACATGCCACAGAGCGGCTGGGCCCGTGAGCCATGGCCACTGAGCCTGCACATCCGGAGCCTGTGCTCTGCAGCGGGAGAGGCCACAGCAGTGAGAAGCCCGTGTACCACAAAAAAAAAGAAAAATGAGGTGGGTGACTGGAGAGGTGATTTTAGCTGATATGGTTGAGACAGGCCTCTCTGAGGAAGTGATATCTGCAGGATATCTTTCAGGAGCAGGTCCTGAAAGATGAGAAGGTGTAGGCCACAGGTCAGGAGGTAGGAGAAAGTACTCCAGGGTGAGGAAACAGCAAGTGCAAAGGCCCGCTGGCAGGATTTGGTTTTTGTTGGAGGACCAGCAAGGAAACTGGTGTGGCTTGAGCAGAAATACAGACAGATGACATAGAGACAGGACACAGCCTGGTGGCACTGGCAAGACAGACCCTCAGGATGAGTCCGGGAAAAGCTGGCCACTTCCCGGCTGTGTAACTTGAGGGAAAGATGGAATTTCAGTTTCCTCATCTACAAAATGGGGACAAGCACCATTTGCCTCAGGCCATCCAGGTGACCAGTGTCAACATAGGCAAAACGCTCAGAATGGTGCCTAACAAAGAGCTCAGAAAACACTGGCAACTATAAGTCTATCAGCCCCATATATGCCACCTGGGGAGTGAACTCAGCAAGGCAATCAGTATGAAGATTTGAGGATGACAGTGGGGAGCTGTGTGCCTGTGACGTGCTGTGTGACTTCAAGAAGGTCACTGCCTCCTCTGGTCTGTTACTCTTAAAGTCAAGGGGTTAGTAGACTGGTCAGCCGACTTCAGGCAATGCTCTGGTGGGTACAAGGGGGTAGGGGGGAGAAATAGAACCCTCCCTCCCTTTCTGGTCCTACTACTGAATGTCAGCCTAAGATTCTATTTGAATGTTCCCTCTGCCAAGAAATAAATCTGAAATCTCCTAGGCCAGGACAGTGATATCAACTTCCATGTATTGGGCCTTTTTTCTGGGCCAGTCCTGGGGTGAGGGAATGGGGAAGGACGTCATTGCCTCCATTTTACAGATGAAGAAACTAAGGTTCAGAGAGGAGAATGACTGGCTCTGCGTCACACAGCAAGGTCATGGTGGGGTCAGAATTCAAACCAAAGTCTTATGATTCCTCTGACCAAAATGTTAACTGCTGCCCTCTGCCGACTTGACCCCCATCAGAGCACATTCCTCCCATTAGAGCAAATGTTTCCAGGGGTCAGGCGGCCAACATAAAAAGCAGAGTGGAGCTGGGGACCCTGACCAACCAGATGTTCCAATTTTAGTAAAGAAACCAGAAATTTTAAATAGTCAAAAATTCCAACTTCTTTTAAAAACAAACTTCAAAAAACGTTTTAACAACATTGAAAACTGCTCTGCAAAAGACACTGTCAAGAGAATAAAAAGACAAGCTATAGACTGGGAGAAAATATCTGACAAAGGACTTGTAGCCAGCGTACATGATGAACTCTGAAAACTCAGTAATAAGAAGACAAATAACTCAGTGAAAAAATGAGCAAAAGTATGGTCAGTTCACCAAAGAAGATATACAGATGGCAAATCAGCACAGGAAACATCATTTCTCCTTAGGGAAATGCAAATTAAAACCATGGACTCTCACTTCACACCTACTAGGATGCTAAACAAACGAAAACTGACAACGATGTCAAGTGGTGATAAGGATTCAGAGCAACTGGAACTCCCATTCATTGCTGATGGGAATGCAAAGTGGTACAGTCACTCTGGAAGACAGTTGGTCAGCTTCTTGTGAAATTAAACACACGCTTATTGTACAAGCCAACAAATCCACTCCTATATATTTACCCAAGATAAATAAAAACATACTTCTACTCAAAAACCTGCTGACTGATGTTTATAGCAGTTCTGTTCATAGTCACCAAAAACTAGAAACAACCAAATCAAGTGTGCATCCACTGGTGAATGGATAAACTGTAGCAGATCCATGCCATGGAATACTATTCAGCAATTTCAAAAACACGAACACGAACTACAGATCTTCCTTGACTTATGAAAGGGTTATATCCTGATAAACCCACCATAAATTGAAAATATCAATAGCTGAAAACGCATTTAATACACCTAAACTACCTACATCACAGTGTAGCCTAGCCTACCTGAAACGTGCTCAGAACACTTACATTAGCCTACGGTTGGGCAAAATAATCTAACACGAAGTGTATTTTATAATAAAGTGCCGAATACCTCATGTAATATATGGAGTACTGTACTGAAACTGAAAAACAGAGTGGTTGTATGGGTCTAGAACGGTTGTAAGTGTATCACTCGTTTACCCTCATGATTGCGTGGCTGGCTGGGGCTGGCTGGGAGCTGCGGCTTGCTGCCGCTGCCCAGGATCACAAGAGAGAATCAGACCACATGTTACTAACCCAGGAAAATATCAAAATTTGAGGTACGGTTTCTACTGAATGCGTATTGCTTTTACATCATTATGAAGTTGAAAAATCATAAGTCGAACTTTCATAAGTCGGGGACCATAAGTACTGTGAAAGAATAAATATATATATTTGGTCTCAGCCTTGGTTTCCTGGCACACAGTTCCTAAAACGCTGGAAATCTCCACAGTAATAGGTATCTTTTTGTATGCTAACGAGATGACGGACTGCTAGGGACTCCTGGACAGCTGCTGGATGGGGGCTGGTTGCCAGGAGAGCCAACCATGTGATTAGAGAGGCTGGACCAGTTCAGGGACCAGGACTGGAGGTTGAGTTAATCACCAGTGGAATGGCCAGTGGTTTAGTCAATCATGGGTACATAATGAAGCCACCATCAAAATCCCTGAATGACACGGTTTGGAGAGCTGTTGGGTTGCTGAACATATCAAGGTGCTGGGAAGGTGGCACACCTGGGGAAGCTCCAAGTCCCTCCCCCAATTCCTTTTTCTATGCATCGCTTCCATCTGGCTGTTCCTGAGTTGTATCTTTTAAAATAAACCAGGAGGGGCTTCCCTGGTGGCACAGTAGTTGAGAGTCCACCTGCCGATGCAGGGGACACGGGTTCGTGCCCCGGTCCGGGAAGATCCCACATGCCGCGGAGCGGCTGGGCCCGTGAGCCATGGCCGCTGAGCCTGCGCATCCGAAGCCTGTGCTCCGCAACGGGAGAGACCACAGCAGTGAGAGGCCCGCGTGCCGCAAAAAATAAATAAATAAAATAAAATAAACCAGGAGGGGAATACAAAAAATAAATTTTTAAAAATTAAAAAAAAACCCCAGCAATCTAGTAAGTAAACTGGTTTCCTGAGTTCTGTGAACCGTTCTAGCAAATTATCGAACCAGAGGAGGGGGTTGTAGGTACCTCTGATTTATAGCTGGTCGCCCAAAAGCACAGGTGACAACCTGGATTTGAGACTGACATCTGAAGTGGGGGAGGTCTTGTGGGACTGAGCCCTTAACCTGTGGGATCTGCATGAACTCCAGTTAGTGTCAGAATTGAATTAAACTGTAGTTCACCCAGTTAATGTCCATAGAGTATTGGAGAATGGGTTGGTGTGGGGAAAAAACCAAACACATTTTGTGTCAGAAGTTTTCTGCAAAAGTAGAAAGAAACAGTTTCCTTTTTAACTACTCAAACACAGAATAATTTGGATTACTCTCAAATGAATTTTGCTAAGAGAAAGAAACCAGTGGTGGGGATTACATATGTCAAAACTCATACAACTGGGGCTTCCCTGGTGGCGCAGTGGTTGAGAGTCTGCCTGCCGAAGCAGGGGACACGGGTTCGTGCCCCAGTCCGGGAAGATCCCACATGCCGCGGAGCAGCTGGGCCCGTGAACCATGGCCGTTGAGCCTGAGCGTCTGGAGCCTGTGCTCTGCAATGGGAGAGGCCACAACAGTGAGAGGCCCACATACCGCAAAAAAAAAAAAAAAAAAAAACCTCATACAACTAATAAATGAATGTAGCCAAGTTGCAGGATATAAAATCAACACACAAAAGTCAGTTGCTTTTCTATGCCCTTAACAATGAACAAACTAAAAAGGATATTATGAAAACAATTCCACTTACCATAGCATCAGAATGATTAAGATACTTAGGAATAAACTTAACCAAGGAGGCAAAACCTCTGTATACTCAAAACTACAAAATGTTGCTGAAAGAAATTAAAAACACAAATAAATGGAAAGACATACCATATTCATGGACTGGAAGACTTAATAATGTCAAGATGTCCATACTACCCAAAGCAATCTACAGATTCAATGCCATCCCTATCAAAATCGCAACAATGTTCAGGACTTCCCGGGTGATGCAGTGGTTAAGAATCCACCTGCCAATGCAGGGGACACAGGTTCGATCTCTGGTCCGGGAAGATCCCACATGCTGCAGAGCAGCTAAGGCCATGCACCACAACTACTGAGCCCTAGTGCCACAACTACTGAAGCCCATGCACCTAGAGCCCGTGCTCCACAACGAGAAGCCACCACAGTAAGAAGCCCGCACACCACAATGAAGAGTAGCCGCCACTTGCTGCAACTGAAGAAAGCCCGCGTGCAGCAACGAAGACCCAATGCAGCCAATAAATAAATAAATAAATGAAAAAAAAATTAAAAAATCCCAACGATGTTCTTTGTAGAAAAAAAAAAATCCATCCTAGCATTCATATGGAATCTCAAGGAACCTGAAGAGCCAAAACAACCTTGGAAAAGAAGAACAAAGTTGGGGGACTCACACTTCCTGATTTCAAAACTTATTACAAAGCACAGTAATCAAAACAGTGTGGTACTGTATAAGACAGATGTATAGACCAATGGAATAGAATACAGAGCCCAGAAATAAACCCTCACATACATGTGGTCAAATCATTTTCAACAAGGGAGACAAGACCATTCAATGGAGAAAGGACAGTCTTTTTAACAAATGGTGCTAGGAAAACTGGTTAACCTCTTACAAAAGAATGAAGTTGGAACCTTACCTTACGCCATATACAAAAATTAACCCCAACTACATCAAAGACCTAAACATAAGGGCTAAAACTATAAAACTCTTAGAAGCTTCATGACATTGGATTTGGCAGTGATTTCTTGGATATGACATCAAAAGTACAGGCAACAGAAGAATAAATTGGAGTTCATCAAAGTTAAAAACCTTTGTGCATCAAAAGACACTACTCAGGGGCTTCCCTAGTGGTGCAGTGGTTAAGAATCCGCCTGCCACTGCAGGGGACACAGGTTCGAGCCCTGGTCCGGGAAGATCCCACATGCCTCGGAGCAACTAAGCCCGTGCACCACAACTACTGAGCCCGCGTGCCACAACTACTGAAGCCCTCACACCTAGAGCCCGTGCTCCGCAACAAGAGAAGCCACCGCAACGAGAATCCCTTGCACCGCAATGAGAAGCCCTTGCGCCGCAAACAAGAGTAGCCCCTGCTCACCGCAACTAGAGAAAGCTGGTGTGCAGCAATGAAAACCCAACGCAGCCAAAAAAAAAAAAAGAAAGAAAGAATAAATAAATTAAAAAAAATAAAAAGACACTATTCAGGGAGTGAAAAGGCAATCCACAGAATGGGAAAACATTTTTTTTTTTTTGCGGTATGCGGGCCTCTCACTGTTGTGGCCTCTCCCGTTGCGGAGCACAGGCTCCGGACGCGCAGGCTCAGCAGCCATGGCTCACGGGCCTAGCCGCTCCGCGGCATGTGGGATCTTCCCGGACCGGGACACGAACCCGTGTCCCCCGCATCGGCAGGCAGACTCTCAACCACTGAGCCACCAGGGAAGCCCCAGGAGAACTTTTTTAAAATAGTTTTTTGTTTGTTTGCTTGTTTTTGCCCGCACCACGGGGCATGCAGGATCTTAGTTCCCCGACCAGGGATTGAACCTGCGCACCATGCAGTGGAAGCGTGGAGTCTTAACCACTGGACCACCAGGGAAGTCCCGGGAGAACGTTTTTGCAAATCTCATATTTGACAAGGGATTAATGTTCTAGGCTATATAAAGAACTCCTAAAACTCAACAACAAGAACAACAACAAAACAAACAACCCAATTTAAAAGTGGGAGGGAATTCCCTGGTGGTCCAGTGGTTAGAACTCCGTGCTCTCACTGCTGAGGGCCCGGGTTTGATCCCTTGGTGGGGAACTATGATCCCACAAGCCACATGCGTGGCAAAAAAAAAAAAAAAGTGGGAAAAGCACTTAAATAAACATTTCTTCACAGAAGATATACAGATGGACAATAAACATGAGAAGATGCTCAACACCATTGGTCATCAGGGAAATGCAAATCAAAACCCCAATGAGAGGGACTTCCCTGATGGCTCAGTGGTTAAGAATTCGCCTGCCAGTGCAGGGGACACGGGTTCGATCCCTGGTCCGGGAAGATCCCACATGCCACGGAGCGGCTGGGCCCATGAGCCATGGCCACTGAGCCTGCGCGTCCGGAGCCTGTGCTCCGTAACGGGAGAGGCCACAACGGTGAGAGGCCCGCGTACAGCAAAAAAAAAAAAAAAAAAAAATCCCAATGAGATACCACTGCATACCCATCAGGATACCTATTATTTAAAAAAAAAAAAAAAAAGGCAAATAACAAGTGTTGGGGAGCACGTGGAGGAATCGGAATACTTGTGCGCTGCTGGTGGGAATACAAAATGGTGAAGCCAGTGCGGAAAAGTTTGGCAGCTCCTCAAAAACTTGAGTCAGAATTACCACGTGATCCAGCAAAGCTACTCCTCAGTATATACACCCCAAATAATTGAAAGGTAGGACTCAAACAGATACTTATACAACAATGTTCATAGCGGCATTATTTACAACAGCCAAAAGGTAGAAACAACTCAAATGCCCATTAATGGGTGAATAAAGAAAATGTGGTGTATATATATATATACGATGAAATATTACTCAGCCTTAAAAAGAAAGGAAATTCTGGCGCATGTTTCAACATGAATGAACCTTGAAAACATTACGCTAAATGAAATACGCCAGACACAAAAGGACAAATATTGTACAATTCCACTTACATGAGGTCCCTAGAGGAGTCAAATTCATAGAAACAGAAAGTAGAATGGTGGGTGCCAGGGGCTGAGGGAGTGGGAATGGGGAGTTAGTGTTTAATGGGGACAGAGTTTCAGCTTAGGAAGATGAAAAAATCCTGGAGATGGATGGTGGTGATGGTTGCACAACAATGTGGTTGTACGTAATGACTGAATTGTACACTCAAGTTAAAATGGTACATTTTATTATGCATATTTTACCACAATTAAAAAAAAAACCTTATGCAATATATACTAAAAAGGCTGAATTTGGGGAATTCCCTGGCAGTCCAGTGGTTAGGACTCTGCACTTACACTGCCAGGGCCCTGGTTTGATCCCTGGTCACAGAACTAAGATCCCACAAGCTGTGCAGCGCAGCCAAAAACAAGGTGAATTTTACTTTATGTTAATTTTTTAAATTAAAAAAAAAAAACACTCAGGGACTTCCCTGGTGGCACAATGGTTAAGAATCCGCTTGCCAATGCAGGGAACACGGGTTCGAGCCCTGGTCCGGGAAGACACCACATGCCATGGAGCAGCTAAGCCCGTGCGCCACAACTACTGAGCCTGCGCACCTAGAGCTTGTGCTCCATAACAAGAGAAGCCACCACAGTGAGAAGCCCCTGCAGTGCAATGAAGAGTTGCCCCCGCTCGCCGCAACTAGGGAGAAAGCCCGCACACAGCAACGAGGATCAAATGCAGCCAAAAAAAAAAAGCCACACTCAGGAATGAAAATACTCTTAGATCATGAGCTTGAGCCTTTGATGATAATGCCCATTTATTAAGCACCTGCTGTGTACTGGGTGCCAGGTTAGATCCTTTAAGCTTATAGTAATAATAATAAGATACTTATTCAGTATCTGCCGTGTGCCTGGCACTATCAAAGTGCTTTGTACACGTGAACCCAATGAGGTCTCCCACTAACTCTGTGAGTTGGGTTCTGTTAACGTCCTGGGTCAATGAGGAGGCGGAGGTGCAGAGAGGCAGTGAGGGGTTGGTGGCCTTGCTGCCTGAGAACCATGTCCTGTCTCCCAAGGCCCAGCCTGGGCGTTTTGGCTCTGCTGAGTACCCCTGTGGAGGGGAAAGGAACATAGTTCCATACTGAGGACCTCAACCCCGCTCCAGGAACTGAAGCCACAGTTCGTTGGGGGAAGGTGAGACCCAAGTCCAGAGGGCGCCTGACTAGCCTTGCGGGCAGATCCTGCAGCCCCAGGGGACTCAGCTCACGTAAGCAGGAGCCCAGAGGCTGGGATGGGAAGAAAAGGCTCCCTGGGGCCCTGCTGTTTGTGCTTCCAGGAGCGAATGTCCCCTGGGCTGTGGAAGGGCAGAGGAGAATCGGGCCTGTTGAACTGCAGCCTGAGTGTGTGTGTTTGTGTGTGTGTGTGTGTGTGTGTGTGTATGGGGGCGGGTCTCAGCTACCCCTCAGAACCAAACCCCAGAGCTGTGGGAACTCACCCCTCCCTGACCTGCCACTGCTCAGCGTGGCCAAAGTCAGGCTGGAGGCTGTTCCAGCAATGTCCCAATGGGACCTGAAGCCACAAATCAGAGTCAAGGGCAGCCGACAGGCCCTGACATCACAGCCACACACCCAGACACTTCATCACAAAGGAAACGACTTGCCCAAGACTCCCCTTTGGACAGGCTGACCACTTGATGGCATTCTCAGTTGAAGCTGCTACCTGCCTCCACCCCTCTGGGGCCCTGAGGCCTGCCCACCTGGGCTCCCAGAGCATCACATTGGGCCTCTGCAGGACTGTGCAGCCTAGGGGCAGATCCAGGCTTCAGAGAGTTCTGCTGCAGGGGCCGATGGGAAAGAAACAAGCAGGGGAGGGGGGTGGCCAGGAAAGGGGACACATCCCAGTTGGTAAAGATCATAACAATGAAAGTAGCCAGCTGCTACTGAATGTCACATGCTAGGCACTCTGCTATGCCTGGATGTGTACTAATGCCCTATTTTCCAGAGAAAGAAACTGAGGCACAAACAGGATGAGTAACTTGGCTAGTGGTAAAGCAAGGATTTGAACCAGGGCAGTCGGGCTACAAGGCTGCCCAGTAAATCACTGGGTGCCTGTCTCCCCCAGGCAGGCCTGGCATCTCCCTGGGCTCCCTGCCCCACTCCACCTGACTGCCTTGTAGGAGGTGCCAGGCAGGCTTCATGGAAACGCCTGGCATTTGCTTTGTGAAGGTCACACGGAGGTTGGGGGCGGGCGCTGGTGTGTGTCTGCCAGGAGGGCGCATGGTGCCAGGTGACACGGCAGTTTGTGGGGCTGGGTGTGCAAGGAGAGTCTGTGTGTGTGTGTGTGTGTGAGTCGGGGTGTGTGTGCATGCTCAGGAGCCCCTGTGTGCATATAGTTGTCTGTGTGGATTTGTACGTGTCTGTGTGTGAGTGGGGTCTGGGTGTTGGTGGTGCCTGTGTGAATCTGTGTATCTATGTCTGTGTCTGTGGTCTGTACGACCTTGGGAGAGGGTACCTGTGTGCTGCACATGGGCCCTGACTCCTCAGTGGGTATGAGGTATGAAAGCTGTGTGTGGCCATGTGCAGGAGGGAATCGGGCCTGGGTATGTGTTGCAGTGACAGTGTGTTCCTGGGGTCAGCGCAGTGTATGTGAGGCTGTGTGAGACCAGGGTTTCTGTGGTGTTTGTCACCATGGCCATGGGTCACCTGTGGGGTTCTCTTTTTGGCCCCGTCAGCCAGAAGACCCATGCCTAGCACAGTACACACCAAGTGATCTCGATTACCCTGTGTGTGGGTGTGTCTGTGTTTGTGTCTTGTGTAGCTGCATATGTGGAGTGCGTGTATCCATGTGGGAGAGCATGTGCATGTCTGGGTGTCTGAAGGGGTTGGTGCAGGGGAGTAGGTACAAGGCTAGAGCACCCTGAGAATTCTGAGAACCTAAAGACCACTTCTCTGCCTCAGTGCTGTCCAGCTGATTCTAAATACCCCCCAGGAGTTCCAGCAGGAACCTCCTCCCCACCCCCACCCCAGCTTGGTTTTCATCCTGGCAGCCCCAGCAAGGAAGAAGGGAGGGTAAGGCTGGAGGCACTGAGCAGAGCAGGGCCGGAGGGACGTGGCTTGAGGCCAGTAGCCCGGGAGTGGAGCCTGGGTGATGCAGGACACCCATATTTGCTGCTACGGTGAATGCCAGAAGCCCAGATTTGGGGCACAAAGAGGGTTAAGGAATCCCATCTTGGGTAAGCAGGAAGGGGGCAGGACTCAGCACCCATTCTGGGGGGCACCACCTGCAGGAAGCCCTAGGCAGCAACCAGACAGTTTAGGGCCAGGGAAGGGGGTGAGGCTCCAGACCAGAGAGGCCCTGTAAACCACTTTGGGGACTCCCCGCAAGGCAGATTGCTCACCCACCCTACACACACACACACACACACACACACACACACACACACACACACACACACACACACACACACACACACACA
>NW_006787698.1:4679869-4680526 GCF_000442215.2 Lipotes vexillifer | reverse complement strand
CACACACACACACACACACACACACACACACACACACACACACACACACACACACACACACACACAGAGCAGCCAGAGCCCTCCGGTGGCAAAGGAGGGGACTGGCCGGGGGCCACCCACCTGACAAATCTGCCTGGAGGGTACCAACAGGTGTCCTCGTCGCTGAAGGAGAAGTGGACCAGGGACTCAGGGCCCGCGGGGGGCAGTGCCAGGGCAGGGGGCCGGGGTCGGGCCCGGGGTGCTGCACTGGAGCGCATGAGTGCCAAGCACCGTCGGGACGCGCATGGGGACGGCTGCACGGTGGTGTGGCGCGCACTGCTCTCCAGGCCCTAGGTGTCTGCGGTCGCCGCCGGCGCCGCCTCCACACCCGCCCTCCCGGTGACCCCCGCCCCCAGGGACGGCCCCGGGCGTTCGGGCACCCCCCCCACCCCCGTCCGCAGCGCCTGGGCGGGCTCCGCGCCTGCCTCCTCCTGCGGGGGCCCTGCGGAACTCTGCGCATACTTCCCGCCTGCCCCCCTTCCCCCGGGCCTCGGAGGGTGCCCCGGGCTCCGGTTTCCCGGGTTCCGAGCCCTCCCCTGGCCCCGCCTTTTCCACCCCTTCCCTGACATCGAGCTGGGCCCCCTGGAGGTCTCCGAACGCCGTGCGTCCTGCGGGGGG
>NW_006787698.1:4678544-4679765 GCF_000442215.2 Lipotes vexillifer | reverse complement strand
GGGGTAGGGAACGACTGGCCCGCGGGCGCAGTGCGGGGTCCGGTGACAAAAACCCGGGGGAGGGATGATGGATGCGGGGGAGGTGGAGTTGGGGGCGTGGGGGCGGCGTAACAGAGACAGGAGAGGCAGAGGTGAAGACAGCGACACAGAGAGAAACCGGAGACAGGCACTCATTTCCCCACACACACACTCTTCCCGATCCCACGCGGGCCTCCCAGAGGCCTCGACCCCTCCTCCTTATCTCTTCCCGCCCCGATCTTGTCCCCAAATCCGGACGCGGGCCCGCGTACTGTCCCTGCAGTGCCCTCTCTCAGCCTGTGTCTCCGGACTCAGGTTCTAAACAAGTGCACGCGGAGAGTATTGAGGAGAAGGGCAACCAGAGGACCTCTCCGGGCTCCGGAGAAGCCCCCGAAGCCAGCCCGTGCCTACCTCCGGGCCGCCAACCTCCGTTTCCAAGATAAACGGACACTGGAAAGCCAGACCGGATGTGGCCTCCAGGCTCCTCACCCCCAAGCTGCCCGCCCCCGCGGCCCACCCCGGGTCTGGCCAGGAAGGGAACTTCCATTTGCCCTCCTTGCTCGGTGCACGCGGTAATATTCCAGTGCCTCCTAGCAAGACAACCCCCAGAGGGCAGCGCTGGCCCCATTTCACAGGCCTGTGGACTAAGGATAACACAACTGAACACACGTCCCCACATCACCCTGGATGGCAGGTTGGCTTCACTCCCCCAAAGCCTGACCGCAGTTTCAGGTCTGCACAGGAAGTGGGAGGAACATAGCGTTTATTGAGTGCCTACTGCATGCCTTATCAGATGTCTCCACAGCAACCCTGGCGAGCAGACTTGATTTTTATCGCTGCCCTGTGACGGAAGAAAAAAAGTGAGGCTGACAGAGCCAGCTACGAGCCCCAGACCCTCCCCAGACCCTGGCGTGCGCCTGATGGCCAGGGGGGACTCGAACCCACAGCCACCAGCGCGCACTTACCCGGCCCACGCCTGGCGACCGAAATCCTGAAAGCCGCGGAGAAGCCGAAGGCGCCTGCGGAAAGTTGGGGACGGGCTGGCAAAGAAGACAGGCGAGGAAGGTGGCGAACGTGGGCCGCGGGGCGCGCGCGGGGCCAGGGGCTCGGGCAGGAACGCCTCGTCCTCGGTGGCCGCCGCTGCCGCCGCCGGGAAGGCCTCCAGCTGCAGTTCGGGTATGCGGCCCAGGCCGCGCGGCCGCG
>NW_006787698.1:4654649-4676946 GCF_000442215.2 Lipotes vexillifer | reverse complement strand
GAACAGCGCCGGCCGCCCTACCCGCGGGCCCACGGGCCCACGGGCCCCACCCCTCCCGGCCGCCTCGGCCCTTCCGGCTACGCGCTGGGGCCGCCCCTGGGGCGGGGCGGGCCAGGGGCCCCCACGCGGCCGCGGCGGGGACACCCCACAGACGCCAGGGGCCCTCCGGAGTCCCTCTGCTGTCCTCACAACCGCCGGAAGCATCTCTACAAACACCTGGAATGCCCCCAGATCTCTGGGGTGCTCTCACACATACACAGCCTCCACGATGTTGAGAGGTACTACAGACCTCAGGGTCATCCTCAGAGTCCCTCAGACTTAGATCTCCACAATCCTAAGGAGTGCTCCTACTATCCCTGAGCTGTCCTCACACAACCCAGAGGTACCCCCAAATCCATGGGCTCCCCCACAAAACCCAAAGGTGCTCTGAGAGGCTCCCATGGACACCGGACACTCTCACAGCTCCCCAGATGTCCCCCTCATTGTTACTGAAACATGCCCACAGACTCCAGGGGCACCCCAACAATCCCAGGATGCACCCACAAATGCCAGAGGTGCTCTGAGAGTCCATGAGAAACCCCTTCAGATCCCAGGACAACCACTATGTTTCCACAGATGTCCCCCAAATCCCCTGGGGCAGTCCCACCATCTCTGAGTCATGCAGAGACCCTCCAAACACCCCAAGAATCCCCCACAGCCACAGAGCATTCCCACAGATCTCCGTGAGGGCCCCCCCCCAAATCCTAGGGTCCCTTAGAGGCCTCAGGAAGGCTTCCACAATCCCTCAGATCCCCTCCCCTAGTAGCTCCACAGCATTCCTGAGATGCCCCCATAAGTGCAGAGAACCCAACATTATCAGGGGTGGCTTAGGACTCAGGGGATATTCCCATAACCATGGGGATGCCACCAAAATCCTGGGGTGCCCCCCATAGATCCCAGGGGCACAACTAGATTCCTCCACAGCTCCTAAGACAGGCCTACAACCCTAGGCTATGCCCAGAATCCAAGATGTACTCACAATCCTTGGGGCATCCCCAGAATGCCCCCCCCACAGGCTCTGAGACATGCCTTATAAGTCTCAGACACCCCTAGAAGCCTGGAGTGTGCTCACAGCCCCTAGACACTCCTAAGAATCCCCCAGTCCTCCCACTACTTAGCATCTCTGAGGCACCTCTTAGAATTGGGGGCCCCACAGCTCATGAGGTGGCTCCAAGAACCCAACCTCCCCTCAGCACTGACTTCTGTGGGGTCCAGTGGTGGTGACTCTGCATGCCCAGCCACTGTGACTTTGTGGGGGGCATATTATCCTCTCTCACAGATGCGGGAACTGAGACTCAGAGAGATGAAGATCCTTGAATAAAGTCAGCTAGCTAGTTATAATTCCAGAGCCTATCCCTCCTGTCTACAGCTCTTTGGGGTTAGGGAAGGGGGAGAAACTTGTTTAAAATAAGAAAATGGGGTAAATCTCTACTTTAAATCTAAATTGCCTCTGTGAATATCTTTCCCTCTCTACCTGTTGGCTCCCATGTCAAGGGGCCCAAAGTTGGATGACCTAGGCTTGAGTCCGGTCTCCGGCGCTTCTTATTCATTTGACCTTGACCCAGTCACTTAATTTCACTGAGCCTCAGTTTTTCTACCTGTAAAATGGGTAAAATAACACTACATACCTCATGGATGGACACATAAAAGGCTCAGAAAAGTGTCTGTACACTTTTCACTGAATGTTAGTTATGGGTTTTTTTTGTTTTTTGTTTTAATTTGCTCCAACCACCAAGCGCTGGGGCAGCTGGTGCTGCTTTGAGGAATTTTGAAGGACTAATTCTCAGGACAAGTGGTCCTAGCAGCTGCTAGGGCCTTACCTGAAAATTCCCCAACCACAGCAGCAAGGCTCCTGGCTGGCTGCACCACAATTTGTTACCAAGTCCAAGCTTGTACTGCTTGCCACACGACAGGCCAATAAATTGAGTGCTAAGTTGTTGGGGCAAGGAATAGTGACTTTATTCGGAAAGCCAGCAGACCGAGAAGATGGTGGACTCATGCCCCAAAGAACTATCTAGTTACGATTATTATTATTGGACAAAACATTTATGGAGAGCTTATAATGTGCAAGCCATGCACTAGACAGAGGATACAGATGATGGTGATGATGATAATGATGACATAGCAGCTAACCTTCAGAATGCTTCCTGTGCATTTACCGCCTCTAGCTATGATCTCATTTAATTCTCACAAAATGCCCATCAAATGACATTATTGTCACATTTTACAGATGGGAAAACTGAGTCTTGGAGAGAAACAATCTGCTCAAGGTCACAGAGCCAATGAGTGGCTAAGCCAGGCTCCAGACCAGTGGCTGTCTCCTTTTATTTCACAAAAATCCCCCCAGTGCCTTTTTAGACGCTCCCTTCCCCACCCACCCCCAAGTTGCCTCCTTCACGAAATGTTAATGCCATAGATATGCTGTATATCCATTTATGTAGTGGGCGTTTATCTGGGCTTTATACATAAAAGTAAGCTTTTTTTCACACCTCCATCCCAAGAACCAAATTTCACCCCGTTGGAGGTGATGTTGCCTTGTTGGGAATGCAGGGCTTCCCAACCTTGGCACCATTGACATTTAGCACCAGATGATCCTTTTTCCTGGGGGGCAGTCCTGTGAGATAGTAGCAGTGGTAGAATCCCTGGCTCCTCCCCACTAGATGCCAGTAGCACCCCCTCAGTCACGATGACTAAAATGTCTCCAGCCATTACCACATGTTCCCTGGGGGGCAGAATTGCCCCTGGTTGAGAACTGTTGCTCTAAACACACTAAGACCCATGCCCTGGCCACCAGTACCCCTCAGTCTAGGTACAAACAGAAAGGAAGGGCATTTGTATTTACCTGCCCTCAGGGTTCCCTGCATTGTTTTGCTGATTCCTCACATCAGACTTTGGGAATAGGGTTCATACTAGACCCATTTCAGAGATGGGGAAGCTGAGGCCAGAGAGGGAAGTGACTTGGTCAGGGTCACTCAGCCTGGAAGGATCACAGCTCGATTATGAGTTGATTATTATTATTATTATTTTTCCATGACACGTGGCTTGCAGGATCTTAATTCCCCAACCAGGGATTGAACCCCGGCAGTGAGAGCGCCGAGTCCTAACCACTGGACCACCAGGGAATTCTCGATTACGAGTTGAGTTGTCTGACTTCATAGACTGGAATTCTGGCCCAAAAAGCCTTCATGGTTCAGTTTCCTTCTGGCCCCCTGAAGTCAGATATAAACTGAGGTCTAAAGCCAACC
The DNA here is from genome assembly GCF_000442215.2 of Lipotes vexillifer. Lineage (NCBI taxonomy): Eukaryota > Metazoa > Chordata > Mammalia > Artiodactyla > Lipotidae > Lipotes > Lipotes vexillifer. Next base: position 4,673,662 of record NW_006787698.1, on the reverse strand, counting down.
CTGACCATGATCTACAAGGCCCTACATGAGCTGCCCCATCACCTCCACGCCCCATTTCCTTCCAACACCCCTTGCTCACTCTGTCCCAGTCACACTTGCCTCCCTGCTTTTCCTCGAACATACGAGACAGGTTCCCACCTCAGAACCTCCGCACCTGCTATTCCCTCTGCTTGTCAACCTCATCCTTCAGACACCAACATAGCATCTTCTCTGGCTTCATTTAGGTCTCTCCTCAAATGTCACCTCCTCAGAGAGGCATTCCCTGACCTCAAGGTCCCTCTTTTCTTCACATCCCATGTGTCACCATCTAGAATTATTGAATGCCTTTCCTTATTTCCTCCTCACTCACTCGTCTGAGAACCTCCAGGATGGCGGGAACTGGGTCCATTTCAGTCTTCACCACAGCTCGAAGATGCTCAAACAATGTTTTTTGTTTTGTTTTTTATTTTTGGATTTTTTTGGCCGCGATGTAGGGCATGCAGGATCTTAGTTCCCCGATCAGGGATCGAACCCACGCCCCCTGCAGTGGAAACGCCGAGTCTTAACCACTGGACTGCCAGGGAAGTCCCACTCAATCAATGTTTTTGGAATGAATGGGCCTGTTGCAGATGAGGAAACTGAGGCTCAGACAGGTGAATTTCTTTCCTAAGGTCACACAGCAAGTCAAGGGCAAAGGCTGGATTTGGGCTCTTACTCAGGAGTGAAAACAGTGGGCTCAGATGCCCCCGAAAACTCTGCCCTCACCCTGCCAATCTGCAGTTCTCCCAGGCCCAAAGCCCTAGTTTCCTGCAACTCAGAGGAGCTTTCAGTCCATCTGTTACTGCTGAAAGAGGGGGCACCCTGGCAGCCAGAACCCGGGTTTGTGGTTTGGGGGACGCCCCCTTTCGCTCTGCTGAGGAAATGCATTTTGAGGATGTGCAGTTCTCAGAACAACAGCTTCTCGCTGCCCATCCCCAATGTCGGCCATCTCAGCCTTACCGCAGCCCGGGGGGTGGGCAGATCTTATTCAGCCCGGTTTTACTGATTAGGAAACTGAGGCCCAGAGAGGCAAGATGCTGGCCCCAGGTCACACAGTGAGCGGACAGGGCTACAATCTGAATCTCACCCACTGGTCTGGAGTCGAGACCTGGTTTTTAACTACAATTCTGCCCTTCCTTCCTCGCTGTGTGCCCTTAGGCAAATCACTTGTGTCTCGGTTTCCTCGACAGGAGGAAAGCCAAAGATGCCGGGACTTAAAACGCAGGTTGGTGTTGGGAGTCCCTGGCATGGGCATTGGCTTGGGCACGCGCGCGGAGGCGAGACGGGAACTCCGCGTCCTCAACTTTTCCGCCAAGTTCCTCTCCATCCGCCAGGCGGCCGTCTCCACCACGTTCGCCTGAAGGTGGAGGTTGGAGGTAGCGGCCTGCTACCAACCCCGGGTGGGCGAGGACCTCACCCGCAGCCTGCGGTCGGCCGGCCTGGCGCCCGCTGTCCGGGACGCTCAATAAACATGAAGTAATAATACGGGGCGCCGCGGCAGTGACGGCGGCGGCGACTTTGCTCGGGGACGAGAGTTCCGGAGGCAGGTCCGGACTCCGAGCGCACACTCAGCCTGTGCCTTTCTTGTCACCCAGCAGAGGGCGTGCGGAGGGAGGGGCGCGAGGAGAGACCTACTCCCGATACACACGCAGGGATGTGGGAGCGCCAGGGACTGGGGGAGGCGAAGACCCCAGTGGAGACCACGGGTCAGAGAGAGACCCCAGTCCGGCTGTATCCACCTCCTCCTGGGGCCAGGCAGAGCCTCCCTCGGTGGGGAGAGTCTGGGGGTTTAAAAGGGGTCGGTACGTTGGCCTCGCCCCCCAGTTCAGGCAAGTCTCCCCACCTCACCACCAGAGTCCTTCTCTTCCTCCAGCTCCATCTGCCTTTTGACAGATCGTGGCGGTGCCGTGACTCAGCCCCACAGGGAGCCGGGAGCGCAGGCTCTTACATCCCCAGGTCTGGAGGGGGGTTCAGATGCCATCTCAGATGGGGGGGGCAGTGCCCTCTCTTCGGAGGTTCCTGTGATTCAAGTCTGGAGGGCTCTCTGAGTCCCCTTTCTGGTGGCTGCATGAACTCTAACGTGGATAGCACTGGAACCCACTGTGTGTGCACCCTTTCTGGAGAACTGGGCTGGCAGAATGCTCATTCCTAAGGAGTGAGTTCCCATGAGAGGCCTTTCAGTTTCTCCTTCCTCCTTCTGCCTCGGGGTGGGGGGAGGATGCTGGCACCAGTGCCCTCCCTCCAGCCACAGCCACTGGAGGCTACACAGGCCCACAGTGAAACAGAAACCTGAGCCCCTGCGGGGATGTGGTTGAGGTTCCTGTTTTTCCTTCCCACTTTCCACCCTACAGGAGCAGGGTCTACAGAGGCCCCACCTCCTCTCCCAAATTCGGGTGCCTGAGTGACTACCAAGCACTCGCTGTGTGAAGTCCTTTACACACATCCCCAATCTCACAGAACTCTTGAAATGACCCCCACAGGGCAGTGACAACAACAGCCTCACTTTACGGATGGGAAAACTGGGGCTCAGAGAGAGCAAGACACTTGTGCCAGGACACACAGGCATCAGATGGGACCTGTGTTGGAATCTCAGCTCTGCCATTTCCTGGTTGTGTGAGCTTGGGTGAGGAGAAGGGGGTACTTCGCTGGCAGTCCAGTGGTTAAGACTCCGCACTTCCACTGCAGGGAGCGCGGTTCAATCCCTGGTTAATCCCTGCATGTCATGTGGTGCAGCCAAAAGAAGAAGGGGCTTTGCCCCTCTGGGCCTCAGTTTACCTCACAGGTCACTAGGGATGAATATGTGTGGAAAAGTCCCCGGCATGGAGCCCAAGAGTGAGCCATTATGAGATGGATCTCACTAAGATAATGATGATGATTGTCACTCAGCCACTGTCCCCAGAGAGTCAGCACCACAGAGACCAGGGTAGGGAGAGTCCCTGGAGCCTAAAAAGGGACTAATGCCCAGTTCCAATTGGACCCCGCCCCCCCTTGGGTCTCTCAGGACAGTGACCTGTGCCAGTTTGGCACACTGCCCCTGGTCTTGGCATTTCCTGTTGATTCCAGCTTTGTTTTCCTTCAGCCTCTCTCCAGTTCCCTGTGGGAAACAGCAGGCTGTGAGTGCTGGATCCATGACATTTGCTTCCTGGGGGTGGGCAGGGGTGCTGGAATGCCCCGAATGGAGGTGGGTGGGTGACCTGGAGGCTGTGGTGCCTGCTGGAGATCCCCAGAGAGAGCTAAAATAGTAGGGTCCCAGCCTAGAAGGGCCTCCCTCAGGAACTCCAGGAGAGGCCTGAATCTGACTGTCCCAGGGGTGTTCCAAGTAGAGGGGCACTCATGGGAGTCAGGCGAAGCACTCAGTCAAAGCCATCAGTCACACATGTCACCAGGACACAAAGTCAGACCCCATCAGAACACTAGGTGGTTAGAGGACAGCATGCCAGGCAGTTGGGTGCATGCCCCGAAAGTGAGAGCACCAATTCTCAGACACGGGGCACACAAGCAGCAGAGAACATTTCACAGTGTCTCAATCACAGTGTCCCCAGGAATATAACATCACAGTGCCACCATCACTGCATCCCAGAAACACACGCTGTCACAATCGCTGTCCTAGGAGCACACAGAGTCACTGTCACAATCACTGTCCTAGGAGCACACACAGTCACTCTGTCACAATCACTGTCCTGGGAGCAGACACAGTCACTCTGTGACAATCACCACATCCTACAGTCAGGGACACAATCACAATGTCCTGGGAGCACATACAGCCATGCTGTCACAATCATAGCATTCCAGTAGCACACACAGTCATCCCATCACAATCACAGCACCCCAGGGGCACACTCAGTCACCCAGCAAAATCACTGTGTCCCAGGACCACTCGATGTCACTGTCACAATCTCTGTCCCAGAAGCACACAGTCACTTAGTCACAGTCCTGGGAGCACAGTCGTACAGTCACAATCACCATGTCCCTGAAGCACACAAGTCACATTGGCACAATCACTGTCCTGGGAGCACACAGTCAACATGTCACAAACTATACTATCCTGGACACACACACAGTTATGCTGTCACAATCATAGGACCCCAGAACCCCAGGCAGAGCATGCAGCCAAGGCAGCTGGCCATCCCCAACAGCTGGAGCAAACTCAGGTCAATAAGAGGGTCCCCAACTCACACTTCATCACTAACACTGTTACCTAGGGAGCCAGGGACTCCCTCACCCTGTGGTGGGACTGTGCACCCCCTGAACACTGTTCCCTCCCTCTGGGCAGCTACTGAACCCTAACACTCCTGCCCTGAGCGGGGGCTCTGACATAGCACACAGGCCCCCAACACAGGGATCCCCAAGAGGCCCCCTTTAGATTACTGACCCCAGCTGCAGGGCAAGTCTATGAATCCCGCTCCCAATACAGTCCTCCCCACTCTAGAAGGACCCTGGGAGCACCCCAGCCTGCAGGAAGCATTGTGGTTCTAGACTGACCCCTAGGCCATCCCCAAACACAGTGAATCTAGCCCCGTCAAGTGGCACCCAGCCTAGTCACTGTCCTGCACTGTCACCGACGAAGGCTACAGACCCCTAAAGCTGCAACCCTCAACCAAGACCCCGTTAATAGCACACGCAGCATGGCGCCCCCATAAATCGATCTCAGGATTATCTTCCATCTTTAGTAGGAAGTCTCGGGTACAGTGCACCACCGGGGGTGAGGTCCCAGACGCCCCCGCAGATTTACTCCTCCCCCCAGCCCCGTCAGTCACACTGATCCCACCCGCATCACAGCGCCCCGCCGCGGTCAGCGGGGCGAGTTGTGTCCTCTCTGCGCGCCTATCCGCTCCGCGCGCGTCCGCCGCGGAGTCTTACCGCCTGCAACTGCCTCCGCCCGCGCTGCCGCTGCCGGTGCCGGTGCCGTGAAAGGACGAGGGCCAGGACATACGGGACGTGCGCAAGCCGGGCCGGTCGCCGGTGTCCACGGCGTCGGCGCGCTCTATGGGCCGGTGTGGCGGCCGCTCGGGCTCGGCGCGCTCCGCGCTGTCCGAGTAGCCGCGCTGCTGGATACGGATGGGGGTCCGCGGCTGCCGCCACAGGTGCTGGGGGGGCGGCTTCAGGGTGGCCTGGCCATCCCGGGGCCCTGGCAGAGACAGAGATAGGCTCCTCTCTGAGGGGACGGCCGGGGGCTCCATGGCCCCGGCCCCCACCTGCACACCAGGGGGCCCCGGCCTCTCCAAGCTACACCCCGTTCAGCTGCGCGCGAGCTGACGCGCCCGGGGCCCCGCAAGTGCTCCTGGCTTCGGTGGGGCCATGGCGCCCCGGGGAGAGACCCGGGGGCGCTACGGGCCGATCGCCCCCGGGCCGGGCGCGGAGGCTTCCTGTCAGCGCCTGGCGCTCTGCTTGATGCGGTGCAGCGCTCTCCGCGCTCAGCGTCCCGCTCTGAGGCAGCCCCGGCTCCTCCGCCCCGTCCCGCCTCTCCCCGCCCCACGCCCGCCGCGGCTGTCAGCGCCGCCCCCCTCCTCCTCCGTCCGGGCTAGTGGGGGGCAGCCACCCGAGGAGGGGGCCTTCCCGCCCACGCAGAGCCCCACTCCCGGCGGGGAGGGGGCGCCGGAACTCAGCTCTCTCCAGAGCGCCCTGCCTTAGCCGCGGCGCACAGGGCCACGAAGGAGTTAAACGGTTAATCCGCTCGTGAAGGAGACACCCGACTGGTTGCCGGTGTGTCAGTCAGTCCGTCCATCATGGTGGGGGCGGAGCCCAGTGCTGGCTTGTCCTCTTCGCTACCCCTGGCCGGGGGAGCTTGTGGGAAGTGGTCCCGGTAACACGGATGCGGTCCCTGCAGCGGGCGGCGACGGTGTTCGGGGAATCTCCTGTTGGTGGGTCGGAGGACGGTGATGGTGTGTGTCCGGGGCGGGATGTGCGCGCACGTGGCCTCTTCCGAGGGATGTGTGTTTTCGGTGTCTGCTCGAAGTGTGTGTGCGCACGTGGTTGGCTGCTGCGGTCTGCCTGTTTACCTGAATTTCGCTGCGCGTTTATCTGCGTGTCTGTGGCTGAAGGAAGTGTGTGCATGTGTGCTGCCTGTTTGGAGGGTGTGTGCCTCTTACAGGGTCTGTTCTGGTGGCCTGGGGTCTGTGCTTGTGTTCCCCCGCGATTGGGTGTGTACTGTGGTGGGTCCGCACTCGCGGAGCTGTGCACTCGATTCAGCCTGTTATTTGTGGTGTCTGAGGGAGTGCATGTGTGTTGGTGTGTGTGTGTGGCCGGCCTGGGGCCACTCCGAGGTGTTACTGGGGTGTGTCCCTTTGGCTTCTGTGTGGCTACAGGAGGACACCCCGGCTGATACCCCGACTGCCCGCCCGCCGCTCTGTGTATCGCTGCTCCTTCTAAAGCGCTTCTGCAGCAGGTAAACTGAGGCAGGTCGCGGGCAGCCGCAGGACGCATCCCCGTGCCCTTTTCAGGCGAGTAAACAGCCGCGCCTCCTCCCCGCTGCCCCCGCCGGCAGAGCCCCCCTTCCGGCACCTAAATCGGGAGTCGCCGTGACTCACGCTCCCGCCTCCCCCAGCGCCGCGCAGAGCGCGAGCGAGCAGAGAGCTAGCGGGATCCGAGTGCCCTCCCTTTCCCCCGCCCCGACCCGGGCCGAGCCCTGGTGTCGGTGGCTGCCGGGCAGGGGGCAGAGCACACTCACCAGTGGCCCGCCCCCGGCCGTTGCGCGCTCGGATTAACCAGCTTGGGTGCAAGTACGCGCAACCAGGCCGCGCCCCCGCGCGCCCCCCTCAAGGGCTCCCCCCGGGCAAGCCTTGCCGTCTGCCACCGCCCTCCCTCCGCACTGTTCTTATTGGAAAAAAAAAACAAAAAAAACAAAGCCCGTCTCCAACCCGCACAGCCGCTTTTCTCCCCGCCAGAGGGGGCTCCAGGCGTGGGCGAACGCAGAGCCAGAAACGCCCTCCCATTACCAGCGCTGGATGTCCCAGAGGCCAGAACTGTCCCCCAACTTCTCTCAGGGACCCTCCCCACAAGTGCATACTCAAAAAGGCTTCTAGGGGATTGGTAAGGGCTGGAAGTCCTCCCCAGATCACTTGAGGGTCTTGGGCTGGACCGTTGCTATAGTCTTGTCAAAGCTCTGGGTGGGGTAACACAGGGTGGGGTTGAGGGTGGGGTCAGGTCACAGCTGGGGCTGCACAAAAAGGAAAGCCCAAGGCAGTGGGCCAGAGCTGGTAGTTGGATCTGTGGCCTGAACTAGGTAGAGGCTAGAGGAATTTTCTTTTTTTTGGGGGGGGGTACATTAGACCACTGGAGAGGGGAATGACAGTCACTTCCTCCCCCATTTGGAATTGAACCATTGTACCATGACCCAAGCAGAGACCCTGAAGCCCTCCGACTGAGTAGACAAAGGGGTGGGTGGGGAGATTGAGGCTGCAGAGAACAGTGGCAGCTGTATGGCTTTCAAATTCATCCTTGGGCCAAGATGGGGGTTGAAGTGCCCTGAGGGCCCCAGATGAGAAAGAGCAAAGGAAGTGCAGTGTGAAGCTGAGCTCAGGAGAAAGAAAGACGCCAGTCGAGACCTCCTCCAGGGTCCCACCATCTCCTTTTAAGGCCTTGAAGAAACTGCATCCTCTCAGAAAGGGAAATAGAGGTGCACAGCGGATTGGTGGGAGGCTCACTCCCTAGCCTGTCCCAGCTCTCTGATTATGGGAGCATCGTTGGGGACTGGAGGGTTGAAACCCTTTCCGAAATCCTGCCCCTTGCTGACTCAGGCAGCTGCAAAATGGAAGAAGGGGTTCCTAGAGGCTGCAAGAGGTGCCTCTTGCGGGGGCGGGGTTATGTCACAACCTGACCTACCAGCCTTCAGGAGAAGTTTCAGCTGCTTTTGCAAAACACAGGGAGCCAGGAGCCTAGAGCACGGGAAAGTGTTGGTGGCTGGACTTAGCCCAGGTGGCCCTGTTCCTCCACCCCACCTCCCAGCCTGGTCCACCTCCTGCCTACCTGTCAGCTTTGGTGATGGAAATCCGCGGGGGGATCAGCAGTGGCAGCGTGGTGGGCCGTGGTGGCAGAGGGACCCCAGTGTCCAAGGGCTCAGGCTCAGCCCAGCCCAGGCCTGGGCCCATGGAGAGGCGTCGGCGAGGGTGTCGGAGGGCAGCCCCGAGCATGTTGTCTCGGCCGGGCTCGGGGGTCTCTCGTGGCCTCTGAGGTGTGACAAGGGCGGGGTAGGGGTGCAGCCTGGTCAGGCAGCTCTGAGCCCCTCCCTGCAGTAACGTCCCTCCCTAACCATCTGAGATAGTGGCCGATGGGGATATAGGCTCCTGTGCCCCTCTCATGTCTTAGCCACTCACTAATCCCTCCTACAGAGGGTCCCGAGGGTCCCTTCTCAGCTCTTACATCTGAAGGGTGCCCGTTCTCAGCCATAATTTTTGTGGGACTCCCTTTTTTCCTCTCTCTCTTTTTTTTTTTGTGTGTGTGTGTGGGCGCACCACGCAGCATGCCGGATCTTAGTTCACTGACCAGGGATCGAACCCATGCCCCCTGCAGTGGAAGCGTGGATTCTTAACCACTGGATGGCCAGGGCTCTGGGCCCTCATGCCTGTACTCTGCCCTTCACTGTGAAACCCCTCTAACACATCACCACCCTCCACGTCCAGGAAGCCCCCTCTTGGCCTAAACGTCTGTGGCCCCCTCTCCTCATATCTGAGACCCTCAAGGCCTCACCCCCAGCACCCTCCCCTCCACCCTACAATCCTCTCCCTATTTGGAAAGCCCCTTGGAAGACCCTGCCTTCTATCCCAGGGCTGAGAGCCCTTAATTTGGGCAGCAGGAGAATAATGAAGTCAAGGGAGTAAACTGAGGCACAAGCGGACAAGACTCCTTGCTGCCTGGGGGGAAGCGAAGCCAGGCTTAGTGAGCAGTCAGTCTTGGTCTCTAGAGGGCTCCCTACCCCACCTCGCAGCCCAAGCCCCGCCCCCAGCCCGGGCCCCGCCCCTCGCACCTCGTCACCGGTCCGGGCCACCGACAGGACACTGCGACTCCTCTTCACCCCGCCAGACTAGCGCGCCTTGGGGGCTTCAGGGGCCATGTCGGCCCCGGCCAGCGCCTCCTGCAGGACCAGGCCGAAGGCATCCGCCGTTAGCTCCCGGGGGCTCCCCCTGCCGGCTGAGCATGGAAACCGCCCCCGCCCCTCGCCAACTGCCTCTCCTGGGGCGTGATGTCAGCAGGTGGCTGACGCACTGCCTGTCGGTGACGTCGCCCGTCTGTTGCCAGAGCGACAGCTGATGCTCGACTGGGCTCTGAACAGCGTCAATGCCTGGACTGGCCACTGGGGGGCCGAGAGCCTCCGGCCCGGGTCGCCCCAGCCCCCACCTGTCCTCTTGCGGGGGCTTCTCCAGCCTGGGGATCCCTCAGAGAAGACTGGGAGCTCCCAGAGCCGGCCGCGTGTGGCGCGTGGTCCGACTCGGGGGCAGGAGGAAGCGTCTTCTCCGAGCTGTTGGGCTTTTATGCCTAAACCCGAAATAGCTCCCATGTGCGGGGGCCGGGCGCAGCGAGACGGCGGCTTGGGCACAGATGGGGGACGCGCAGGCAGAGGCGCGCAGAGACAGACAGGGACGCGTGGAAATAGAAACAGACAGGGACACAGACGCAACTCCCGATTATGAGTGCGCTCTGCTGCCGGCAATCCCTATCTAAAAGCTTGCGGGAGGGGAAGGCTGGCTCGCTCGCTACACCGTCAACCCAGGCTCTGCAAATTATTGCTGTGTGGCCGTAGGTCAGTGACTTAAACTGTCTAAGCCTCGGTTTCACCTCTGTGAAATGGAATGATAATCCTTGCAGGGTCTATACGAGAATGAAATGAGATCAGACCATATTGAATTCTCGAAGAACAGCGTCTGGCACGCAGTAAGTGCTTAATAAAGGCTATTACCATCTGAGCCTGTGGGAGCCTGTTAGAACCCAAGTCAGATCATGTCCCTCTTCTGCTCAGAGCCCTCCATAGCTTTCACCTCCCTCAGAGGAGACGTCAAAGTCCTCAACAAGAGGCTCACACAGTCCTGCTGTCCTCATCTCCTCCCACCCTCCCCCAGGCTCACTCTGCTCCATCTGCACTGGCCTCTTGGCTGTTTCTGGACACACCAGGCAAACTCTAGCCTCAGGGCTTTTGTCCTTTCTGTTCCCCCTGCCTGGAACTTTTCCCCCTTAAACATCAACAGGTCCCTCACATCCTTCAGGTCTTTAATCACATCTCACCTTTTCAGCATTTCTCCTGGTGTTTCTCTCCACCCCACCCCTGTTTAAAGTTGCTATCCCCTCAGGATTCTTAAACTCCCTTATCCTGCTCTATTTTTTCACAGCATTTATCACCTCATAACATACTATGTAATTTACTTATTACCTGTATTGTCTGTCTTGTCCCATACTAGAATATCAGCTGCAGGAGGACAAAAATATTTTATCTATTTTATTAATATATCCCCAGTGCCTAGAACTGAATCTGGAACATCGTAGGCTCTTAATAATTATTTGTTAAATGTCTAGTTATTGTTTTGAGGACTCAAGAGCATATTAATAATGTTCCTAGGTCTCCTATGGACTAGTTCTTATTTCTTTTTCTTGTCGTATAGCTCTAACTAGCACTTCAGTTCAATATGAACTAGTAGAAGTGAATGTAAACATCATCTCACCCACGTAGTGCTTAGCACCAGGCAAGTCTATGACAGACAATTGTTGAACAAATGGATGAATTGTAAAGATAGCTTAAAGGTCACCTCCGCTTCTCAGCCAGACAGAGCCAGTCCATGTTCTGGGCTCCCACTGCTCTTTGTTCTGCCCCTATTAAAGCACTCATCATCTGGGGTTGTAATTATTTGTATTCCCCACTAGAGCTCTGTGAGGGCAAGAAATGGTACCCATTAATCATGGTCCCCCACACACAGTCTGAGTGCTGAGTGAATAAATGAAGGAATGAGTTAGACATACAGAGAAAGAGGCACCCTCTCCTCTGTATGCAGACAGACACATATGCTCAGACAGGCAGAGAAAGGGCCATGTAGTAAGGACCATGCTTAGGCTCCAGTATTACATTGACAGACATGCATTCAAATCCTGACTGTGCCACTTATTAGCTGTATATTTGGGGGCAAGTTGCCCAGCCTCTTTGAGCTTCAGTTTCCTGTAAAATGGGGATAATATTCATACCTATCTGAGGAGGTTGTTGTGAGGATGAAATGAAATAATGCATGTAAGGTTCTGAGCACAGTGCCTGGTTCATAGTAGGTGCTCATGAAACAGTAGCCACTATCTTAATAATACTAACAATTATCACTGTTGTTGACTCAGTGGAGCTATGGACATATATGGGAGACAGCTACACATTCACAGAGACCTCAATTTCTCCCGTCCTCCCCCCTCATCCCGCTGGCCTCCTCGCTGTTCCTCAAACACTTCAAGCATATTTAGACCTCAGGGACTTTGCACTTGCTTTTCCCTCCCCTGGAAAACCAGCCTCAGATATCCTGCACTCCTCCCACCCCCGATCTCCCTGGCTCTGCTTTCATTTTGTTTGTTTTAGACTTACAACATTCTAACAAGATATATAATTTACCTATTTTATTATTGCCTGTCCTTTGATTAGGACATGAGGTCAGGATGTTGGTCTGTTTTGTCCCCTGCTGGATCTCCACGACCTAGGACAATGCTGGTATACAGTAGGTGCTCAACAAATATCTCTTGAGTAAATGAATAAATCCACTTGACTCCTTCACCTCCTTCGCCTCTCTGCTCAAAGTCACCTCCTTTTAGAGGCCTTCCCTGGCATGGATGCCTCCCCTCACCCCATCACCCTCTGTTTCTCACTAATCTTTACTTCTGTTCTCAGCACTCATCACCCCTGAGGTATCATATGTTTATGTTTCTGCTTTCCCCCACCCCTTAGTTCCATGAGGGCAGGGGATTTTTCTGTCTTGACCTAGGGCCAACTTCATGGACATGTGACCTAAGCAGTCCCACTGGGCCCCATGCTTAGAAGGTTTAATGCACTGCTGTCGTGGTCTGGAAATTCTTAGTAATTTTAAACAGGGGTCTTGCATTTTCATCTGGCCCTGGGCTCTGCAGAATTCTTTAGCCGGTCCTGGCTGTACCCTCAGCACCCATAACAACTCATTGTAGGTGCTCAAGGATTTGTGGAAGGAAGGAAGGAGGCCAGGGGAGAGAGGTAGAGACACACATGCCACCACTGTCTGGACACCTGTGTACATTTGCAGAAATCATCTCTGGCAGAAACCTGGGCATGGGACACAGGGCCTCAGAAACTGGCCTGAGTGCCCAGGTGGACGGGAGCCGCTAAGCCTGCCTTCCCCTCCCCTGCGCAGCAGCCGGCTGGCGAGCGGTTCCAGATGGCAGAGCAGGCACCAGGCTCAGGCTAAGAAGAGGCCTCTTCCCTCATCCAGCTTGTCAGCGTCCCTAGCCTGGCCTGAGCACTGGCTTCACCCAACCTCCACTGCCTTCAGAAGGACAGGGTGATGGGCAGCCAAAGAGGCATGGAAATGAGGATGAATACCCTTGTCCACAGCTTGCCCCAGATCATTCAGGCCTGAGGAGGTACAATGACTACCCAAGCTCCATGACCTGGAGCTGGGAAGGACTCTCAGCCCCTCTCCCCACGGGGCATGTGTGTGTGTGTGTGTGTGTGTGTGTGTGTGTGTGCGCATGTGTGTGAATGTGAGACTTTGTACACAGCTGTCCACATGCAACTGGACAGGTAGAACTCTCTGGGAGTCTGAGTGTTGTGTAGTTGAGACTAGACCATACCTACAGGAGTATGTGTATGTGACAAAGTGACACCATATCAGTCTATGTGGGCATGAGGCTGGCTGTGTCTCTGTGTGACTCTGAGTATGTGTGTGTGTGGAGGCGGGGAGGGTACATGCATGTGGGTGCAGCGGGAAGTACACTGGTTAGAAATGTGGATTCTGGGTTCAAATCTCTGCATGGCCACCCAGTAGCTATGGGGCCTCAGGCACACTATTAAGGTTCTCAGGCTCCAGCCTGTATGTGGCGTTTGTGTGACTACGTTTGTCTGGATCAAAGTGTGTGTGTGTGTGTGTGTGTGTGTGTGTGTGTGTGTGTGTTTGAAGAGTAATGCAACTCCTCTGGGAGGTCTTCCTGGATACCCAACCCAAAGTAGACCCCTCCATTTTTCTCTCTTGTCACAAGCTATTTCTATCACCATCCTAATCAGTTTGTTGTTATATATTTATTCGTTTGTTTATGTTGTTTCTTCTCTGTTTTCTCTACTTAATGTCAGCTCCATGGGTGTAGGGGGTTTTCTTCTGTTTGCTGTTGTGTCCTGAGCACCTGGCACATAGTAGGCATTGAGTAAATACTTGTTGAATGGATGAATGCAGGGCTGTGTCTGTGTGGTATGGGGAGAGAGATGGGCACTGGCTGGGTGTCATGGGTTCCTGGAGGGACCTGTGCTCAAGTCTGGTCTCTCCTCTCTTCCATTCCCCGCTGTTCAAAACCATTCCTTCAGCCACCCTCACCTGTGTGGGAATGATGACACCCCGTCAACTCCCTTATTGCCTTTGATGACATCTTTCCCTTTTCTTGGTCTTAGAGACTCACTCGCCTCATCCGTAAAATGGGAGAGAGGATGGATTGGTTCGTGACAAGCCTCCTACCTGATCTAAAGTGCTATGAAAATAGTCTTAATCTAATCCTCTCTTTAACTCATTCAGCATTTACTGAGCACCTATTGTGTACCAGCCACTCTTCTAGACCTGGCCCTCCCCTCATGGAGCTGAAAGTGAACCAGGAAGGCAGATACAAACCGTAAATCTCATTTAATCTTGAACATCCTTCCCTGCAGTCACTCTCTATGCCTCATGAAATTTTAGTCTTCACAGTCTGAAATCACCGTGGATATTTCTCTGTTTACACACTGATCTTGCTCCCTCACCAGTGTCCAGGGTCAGCAGAGCAGGGACCCAGCTGGTCTTGTTGGTTGCTGTAGCCTGACAGCCTGGTCACAGTGTCCTGCACACAGTAGGCTCTTGGGAAATATGTGTGAAATGAGCTGTAAAATAAATGATGGCATAATGGCAGACTCGCATGCATGACCTCCCCGAATCCTGGGTATGTCATTACCCACTTTGCAGATGAGGAAATTGAGGCTCAGGAAGGCAAAGCCATTTGCCCAGTCCCACAGCCACAGCTAAGCAGTGTGTGGCTGTGGGATGCAGCAGAGGAAGCTTGGGAGCCTAGAGGAGCATTCCCAGTCCCCCACCCCCACCCCCACAGGTACAAGACGCCCAGCAGGGGGTGCGCTGATGGGGGGAGGGCGGTTGGGAGTCCGAGAGACAGTGCAAAGCAACTCAGGGGTCTCTGTCTCAGTCCCCCAGGCTGGAGATGCTGTGTTGTCAGGAGATTAGTAAATGCTTGGCGCTGATCGGGGAGCTTCCGGCGCTCTGTCCCCAATTCTGGGAGCTGGGGCTCCTGGGACCCTGTTTCCCTGGGGCCAGGCAGCTCCGGTCTCCGAAGCCAGGTAGAGACCCCCGCGCCTACCCGGGAATCTGGCATCCGGGGTCCTCCCTACATACCCTCAGCCTGGAGGCCGGCCTGAAGCCCTCAAAGGGCGTACAGGGGCCCCTGACTTTCTTGGGGGGCGAGGGAAGTCCCCCCGCCGTCCAGACCCCCTCCCTCCCGGCGCCTGGTCCCCCTCCCCACCGCAGCTTGTGGTCCAAAGCTTACCTTGCAGGGGTGCTGGGCAGGGGATGCCCCGCCCTCTCCGGCCTGAGGGGCGGTAGGGGACGGGGGTGTCCAGACCCTTTGTTGCTGGTGTGTGTGTGTGTGTGTGTGTGTGTGTGTGCGCGCGCGCGCGCGAGAGAGAGAGAGAGAGAGAGAGAGAGAGACTGTGAGACCTGCCGAGGTGTGGGTTCTTGCGCGCGCGTGCCCGGGACTTGACTGCCGCTGTGATGCTGGACTGCCGGGGCTGGAGGGGGAGGAGGAGGAGAGGGGGACTCCTCCCCCCGCCCGCCTACTCGCGGGTTTGAATGGAGCGCGAGGGGGACGGGCGGCAGCAGGCGGGCGCTTTTGTCCGGATGGCCCCCCCCCTTCCGTGGGCAGGGGAATCCCCCATACCCGCACCCTTTTAGAGACCTTTACTCCAGTCGCTCCACCCCCTTCCTCCAACGCTCGCTCTGGGGGAGTCTGGAAGAGGCTCCCTTCACCAGGAGCCTCCCGGTTGAAGCTCCTCCCGTCCACCCCGTCCCCCCAGCGCCCTTTAATCTGAGATAATCCTTGCCCTAGGCTGCAACGAACCGTTTTATCCAGGTGTCACAGCGTGGATAGGGATGTATGAAAATATGTGGCTGGGGTCGCCCAAGCTCAGTGTAATGGAGTCCTTAGCGCCTGGGACGAGGAAGGGGGCAGGCGCTGCGAGCAGTCCTAGAGTACATTAACGGGTCAAGCCCCCCCGCCGTGCTCACTGCCAAGATCCACCCCCACCCCCACCCCCACCCGGCGCGAAGCCAAGAGCACGGGCCGCTAGTTAGACGCTAGCGACACCCAGCGGCTGCACGGGGGGACGCAGTGGACAGGCTCCCGAGGCCCGTTAGTATGGTCCGGGTGATTCCAGAGGGGGCGTGTATGCGCGAATCCCCGCTAAAGAAGCAGAAGATACGGACGCGAGGGGTAGGCTGTGGTCCGAGCCGGGGAAACACCAGCCATTAAGGCAGGGCTACATCGCCCCCACCTCCGACTCCTCAAGGGCAGGGCCATATCCTTCCTTTACTTAGACCCTCCCAGGGCAGGGCCCCGTACCCCTCGGACTGGGAATGTCCTTTCCTATCAGGCACAAAGTTCCTCTTCACAAGGGGCGGGAGCGAGGTCTTCTCGCCGAGGCCCGGCCCCAGCAGTGGGATCGGGCTGACGTCACTGCGGTGTGGCTAAGGGGACAATCCTCTCCCTCAGTCTCGCCAACTGCCCCCCTCACGGCCGCCGTAAACGCCCACCGTGGGGCAGCTGGAGAGAAAGGGAGCTCGAGGATGGAGAATCCACCCGTATACCCCTAGGAGGTGCCTAGCGGAGGCCCCAAGCCCGATGGGGTGGGGTCTCGGCGAAGACTTCGGGGAGCCGGAACATGTGCGCAGGGGTCTTTAAGACCTCGGTCGCCAGTGCCGCTGCCGCGGTTACTAGGGATGTGACGTCACGCGCGGGCGGGGGCGTCCGCGTCCGGGCGGAAACGGAAGGGGCGGGGCTCTGCGGGGAGAGTCTGTGTGGTGCTGCCGCCGTAGCCGCCGCTGCTGCTGCCGGAGCCGGAGCGGGCTGGGCCGTGGAGGCAAGATGGTGGACTACAGCGTGTGGGACCACATCGAGGTGTCTGACGATGAAGACGAGACGCACCCCAACATCGACACAGCCAGCCTCTTCCGCTGGCGGCACCAGGTAGAGCGCGCGCGCCCAGCGCCTTCCCCCACTCTCGGGACTCCGCTTCAGAGTTCTGACCCCTGATACTGCCGGGGGCCCAGCCATTGACACCTGGGTTTCCCACCCTACAGTCTGGACTTTCAGGATCGCCCGGGGTTCCTTGATTCAACGCCGGGGCAACAGAACTGCCGAGACCCTTGAGTTCCTTGCCCGCGATCCCGGGCCCTCCCCCCTCCCCCCTCCCCCCTCCCCTTCCAATTTCTTCTTGGAACTCCCAGTTGACCCCTAGGGCACCTTCTTCACAGTTTAGACGTGCCACCCCCAATCCATTTGGGACCTTCCACTTACACCCAGAATTCTACCTCAGAATCTGCACCCTGAACCTTTTGGGTACCCACTTATGATCTTGGATGTCCCATTGGCCCCTCCCAACCCCCAGAGTTCCCAATACTTTAAGTCTATTCTGTGACCTGCCTTTCGGAATCTTGATGGTGATTCCCATTTAGATCTAGAGGTTCTGCTCTCAATAGAGCAAGGAGTTCTGTCCTCCCCTGAGATTTCTGTTCCTGGCCTGGGACTCCAACCCACACCCAGGACCCCTTCCCTAGAACGTAGACCGGTGCCTCACCAGGACCCTCAGTCCCATCTAGGACTGGAATTTTGAAACCTGGTTCCCCTTCAGACTGTACCACCAGCTCCAATTCCGGCCGCTCTCCTTCAGCCTCATGTACTGTAGACCCAATTTCCCATTGCATCAGGAAACCCTACCCACGTGGCGTCCTGCCCAGCCAGAGCCCCTGCCCCTACTTGGTACTGCAGGCCCAGTCACCGGCCAACCCCAAGACAGGCTTCCTGTAGGAACCTCCGCCAGCATTGGAATGCCTCATTCAAACCCAAGTCCAGGACCTAAACCCACCCCAGCTTCCTTCTGACCCCAGTTTGGTCTGCTGTTCTCAGACACCCACACTGACACCCTGCTTTTACCAGGAACCCTCCCAGTCTGATTCCAAATTCCCTGCCCCTTCTTTTATTTATTTTCCCCCAAATCCAGACCCCAGAATCCCAAGTCTGTGTGTTCTCTCACCCCTCTCCCTGACCAGCAGCGCTCTCAGGCCAACAGAATGGCTCTCATGAGACCTAATGTTCTAATCTGCTCCACCACATCAGAGCTCCTGCACCCACCTTCCTATGCTTGTTATACTCTCAGACTGAGGGTATATATCTCTCAGAATCTTCCAGTTAGGAATTCCTCACCCCACCTTCCCATATATCAGCTCCCAGTCGTTTATCTAGAAGCTTCTAGAAGGGTCCTTCCCCATCCTGCCAAGACCCAGCATTAGTCCCTACATCTGGTTCCCAGTCCCAGTTCCAACCCATTCCTTAAAGCAGCAGCCTCCTGGGTAGTGTCTGCTGGGTGGGCCCCTGGAGTGTAAGGAGAAAGTTCTAGCACTTCTCTTTCTTGCCATGTGTAACATTTTATTATGAAATATTGAAGATCTCTGCAAGCTCTCAAGGCAATTCTTGGGAACACCTATTTCTGTCACATAGTTAATCTATATCACCGTGGGGAGGATGGTTTGGTCCTGCTGAGTTGGGAGGCTGATGTCCCCTCTCCTGCAGCATCCTCCTCCCACCACACCCTTCTCCCTCTTGGCACAAAACCTTTTCCTGGCCTGCCGCTGGGAGCCCCAGGGCTGGAGTGGAGGCAGGGAGCCTGGTGTCTCCAGCACCCGGTTCAGTGGCCACCAAGCCTGGGTTCTCATCCCAGCCCTGCCACAGGGCCATTGCTGCTTTAGGCGGAGCGAGACCCCGCCTCCATGAGACCATCGTAAGGACGACATGAAATGAGATCTGAAAAGAACTTGGCTCAGGGCCTGGGAGGGAGTAAGCAGGACCAGAGGGGAAAGGGGGATTAGAGAAAAGGTAGCCTGGTGTGCTTCTGAGCACAGGCCTGCCCACCCGGGTTCAAATGCTGGTTCCTGCTGAATCACTGACCTGCTGCATTGCCCCCAGTGAGTTTTGATCTCTCTGTGCCTCAATTTCTCCAGTTGGGGTTCTTATTAGTATCTACCTCATAGGGTTGTTGTGAGGGTTGCCTTATGTATTTAATGTGTGTAATGCTCTCAGGACAGCACCTGGCATGTAATAAACTGTGTAGAAACTTTAGCCACTATCATTGTTATTACTCATGTAATTCACGCTCATGGTAAAAAAATAATCCAAAGGTTTCAGAAGGGGACCAGCGAGTCTTCCCGGCTCCAGCTCCAGCTCCCTGGCTCCCTTGCCCAGAAACAGCCACCAGTACTAGTTTCTTGTGGCTCCTCCCAGTGAGCTGTGTGGTATCCAGGTTCTGTGAGCCTTGGGTCCCCTGTCTGTAAGGAGGGCAGTGATACCTGTGGCCCCTTCTCGCTGCCAAGGCTTCTGCTCTGCCCAGCCTGCTGCAGCCCCTCCCGGAGGCGTAAAGTTCAGGCCGGGCAGGCTGCCACCCCCAGCAGCTCCAGGAGACCTTTATTTAGCTTTGGCCTCCCTGGCGGCTGCTCAGAGGATGCCGGGAAGATTTTGATGGCCGTCTAGCAGAAACCAGCAGTGTGGTAGATTCCTGC
>NW_006787698.1:4621320-4654423 GCF_000442215.2 Lipotes vexillifer | reverse complement strand
CCTGCTGCCACCCAAGGCCAGCTATAATGCCAACCGTAACCCTCATAAGGCAGCAGGAAGGCTCCAGGTGACACAGGCCCATCATGGAAAAAGAGAGGTGGCAGAGGCCACAATGTGTCCTCCACAAGGCGAGGGCCTCATCCGAGTGGGAAAAGTGAGGCTCAGGGTTGGCCATGTCGGTCCTGTGGTGCGTTAGAGAAGGATTCAGGTCTCCCGATTCTCACCTGCCGTCTTCCTGGCCCTGTGCTAGAATCTGGAGATACGGCCTCTAGTAAAGCACAGAAGCAAGTTAGCACACCATTCTGGTGGCCGTGGCTGTGGCCATGACGACGGTGATGACAGTTGAGGACACGTATACTGAATGCTGTGTTGCAGGCAGTTTCCTGGGAGTAACTCATTTAGTCCTCAAAACAACCCTGTGAGGCCCCATTTCATAGAGGGGGACACCAAGGCAGGGAGAGATATGAGACTTGGCCAAGGTCACATCACCAGTAAGTGGTGGAGCTGGGCTGTTCTGATGATGCAGTAACAACTGCTCCCAGTTAGCAGTTATAAGCATTTACTGGATATCGAGCTAAGCACTTGAAGTACATTTTCTTGTTTGAGCCCCAGTACAGTCCCCAGAGAGAGACAGATTGTCCCTTTGGACAGACAGTAATGACAGTAGCCAACGTGGGAATGGTGCTGACTGAGCACCCAGCACGGCTCTGGACTGTCTACTTTTATAACCTTTTTTGCTTTTCCCAGTGCAACCTTGGCACTATTGTCTGCATCTGACAGATGAGGAAACTGAAGTTAGGGGATTGGCCCAGGGACACCCGGCTATTACATGGTGGCTGTGAGATATGACCCCAGGTCTGGTGCCCCAAGGCCTTCCACTAGCATCTCATCATGTCATCTGATGATCACAGAGGGACCTTTGGGGCTCAGTGACTCTGGGGGTTGGGCACTTGGGGAAGGCTTTGTCGAAGCTGAGACTTGGGGACAAAGCAGATGGAGTAAGGGGAAGAGAGTTCCAGGTAGGAGGAACAGCATGTGCAGAGGTTAAGAGTCAGGAGAGAGCTGGTCCATTCAGGGCTAGCATCAACCACAGGGGCCGGCATCGGCCTGGGACCCAGCCCCCCAAGGATCCTTGGCCATCTGGCCAGCGTGGGGCAGGGGTCTGGGGTCCCCTCTGAACCCAGACACTCCAGTCTGAGGTACCAGGGAGGGCTGTGGTCAGACGGGTACATTTCAAAGACTCCTGTGGCAGGTTCCGAGCCTGGATTGGGGCGACAGCGATGGAAGATGGTGGCACCTCTCAGGGTTCAGTCATTGGCTCTGGGTTGAGCAGGCACTGCTGGGAGCCAAGCAGGGTTGGAGAGTGACAGGGCCCAGTGATCTGATACGGGTCGGGATAGGGGACTGAGGAGATGGGGTGCAGTGGAAGAGGAGGTCTGAGGAGTGGTGTCTAGGGTAGGGGGGGACAGGAGGCTGGTGGGCACTAGGCTGTGCTCAGGAGGGCATGCTGGCCTGGAGACAGAGCTGAGTGGGCCTATGCAGATCCAGGTGCAGCACGCGGGGTGGAGCAAATTGGAGAAACAACTGGAAACGAAAAGTGTCAGGGGAGTTTCCTGGTAGCCTAGTGGTTAGGATTCTAGGCTTTCACTGCCGTGCCCCGGGTTCAATCCCTGGTCGGGGAACTGTGATCCTACAAGCCACGCAGCGTGGCAAAAAAAAAAAAAAAAAAAAAAGATAGTGTCAGGATTTGGTGGCAGAGAGGGAGGGACAGGGCTCACAACAGGCCTCAGCTTGGGACAGGAGGCGGGGGCAGGCTCTTTGCTGAAGGAGGACACAGCAGAAAAACAGGTCTGGGGGGCTCCGGTGGGGAGTTCAGTTTTGGGCACAGAATTGGAGGTGCCTGTGGGACACCCAAGCAGCGGTGGCTTGAGGGGCGTGGTGGACACAGGAGGGTGCCCGAGTGTTACTGAGGGTGGCTCCACGAGGAGGGAGAACCTGAGACCCTGGGGAGGGGTGAGGCCTCTATCCAGCATCTTATTACTTTATTACATCCAACAAGGCTTTCCTGAGTCCGTACTGTGTGTCAGGCCCAGTTCCTGGCTCTGGAGGCACAACACCTTCATGGAGCCAGTATCCTTGGAGGAGGACAGTGCCCAAAACATGATAACTAATTATCACAGGCTGTTGTCAGGTGACAAGTGCTGAGGAGGAAGATCAAGCAGGAGCAGAGTAGGGGGAGGTTGAGACCTTCAGCTGGGTGGTCAAGGAAGGCCTCATCTGTAAGGGACTTTTTTTTTTTTTTTGCCGCACTGCACAGCTTGTGGGATCTTAGTTCCCCAACCAGGGATTGAACCCGGGCCCTCGGCAGTGAAAGCACAAAATCTTAACCACTGCACTACCAGGGAATTCCCTGTAAGGGACATTTGAAGATGATAAGGGGGACTTCCCTGGTGGCCCAGTGGTTAAGACTCTACACTCCCAATGCGGCGGGCACAGGTTCAACCCCTGATCAGGGAACCACAATCTCGCATGCTGCAGGGCGCGGCCGATGAATAAATTAATAATATATATTTTTAAAAAAGAAGATGTTAAGGATGCCGGGGTGGGGGGTATCTGGGGAGAGAACATTCCAGGCCAAGGGAGCAGCCAGTGCAAAGGCCCTAAGGTTTGAAGTGGGTTCAAGAAAAGGTGAGGCAGCCAGTGTGGCTGGAGGGAGTGGGTGAGCAGGAAGAGGAAGAGGTGAGGCCATGGAGGGCACGGGACAGATTGCGCACGGCCCTGTGGGTCACAGGGAGGACTTAGGTTTTTGCTCCAGGTGAGGTGGCAGCCGTTGAGGGTTCTGAGCAGAAGAGGGACCCGCCCTGGCTCAGGTGCACCTGTAGGGCCGAGAGCGGGAGCTGGGAGTCCGGCACACCGGGGTCACCCCGGGTGCAGCTGTTGGGGTCCTGGGGCTGGGGCTCGGGTCAAGGGACGAGCCGTTCCGCAGAGCGATAGGCCGTGCCTGTCCCACAGGCCCGGGTGGAGCGCATGGAGCAGTTCCAGAAAGAAAAGGAGGAGCTGGACAGGGGCTGTCGCGAGTGCAAGCGCAAGGTGGCCGAGTGCCAGCGGAAGCTGAAGGATCTGGAGGTGGCCGAGGGCGAGGGCAGCAGGGCCGAGCTGGAGCGGCTGCAGGCCGAGGCACAGCAGCTGCGCAAGGAGGAGCGGGCCTGGGAGCAGAAGCTGGAGGACATGCGCAAGAAGGAGAAGAGCGTGCCCTGGAACGTGGACACGCTCAGCAAGGACGGCTTCAGCAAGGTGTGCGAGGGCCGGGCGCGCTCTGCAGACAGTGGCAGGTGTGGCGGAGGGGACTGCTCAGGTCCAGGGACGGGTGGATGGGGGTGGCGGGGGAGGGGGTCAGGTGTGGGGGCCCAGGCAGGTGCGGCACCCCACCGGTACCCCTCCTCTGATCTGCCCGAAGGCCCTAGTCCGAGGCCACACCTGCCACGCCCACGCTTCCGCCACGCCGATGTTCATGGCGCCGTCACCAGCTCCACCCTGGATGGGATGGGCGCTGCGGCCGCGGCCCACCCAGCCACGCTTGAGGTGCCGCACAGCCTCGCCCCAGCCCACTCCCCTTCTCACCCCACCACAGAGCGTGGTCAATACCAAGCCTGAGCGGGCGGAGGAGGAGTCGGAGGAGGTGAGGGAGCAGAAACACAAAACCTTCGTGGAGAAGTATGAGAAGCAGATCAAGCACTTCGGTAAGTTGGGCCCAGGTGGGGGCCCGGTGGGCGGCGCACGTGACAAGGGGCTGGCCTCCGCCTCCAGGGCCCTTCCAACGCCTTGCCAACACCTTCCCGCAGGCATGCTCCGCCGCTGGGATGACAGCCAGAAGTACCTGTCGGACAACGTCCACCTGGTGTGTGAGGAGACCGCCAACTACCTGGTCATCTGGTGCATTGACCTAGAGGTGGAGGAGGTATGTGGAGCCCGCCCCCGGGGCTGGGGAAAGGCTCTGCCCTGGGTCCGCCACTTGGAGACGCCGTGCTTGTTTTCCCTTGGCAGAAATGTGCGCTGATGGAGCAGGTGGCCCACCAGACCATCGTCATGCAGTTCATCCTGGAGCTGGCCAAGAGCCTGAAGGTGGACCCCCGTGCCTGCTTCCGACAGTTCTTCACCAAGATCAAGGTAGGGAGGGGCTGGAGTGGCCAGGGCAGAGTGGGGGGTGGTCCTCCTCAGGGAACCAGCCTGCGGTCCACTGAGGGACACAGACATGGGTTCACTCGGACTCAAGCCCCTGTGATGAGCCCTCTCCTCCGTCAGGAGACGGCTGGGCCACGGAGGAGCTGACAAGTGCTCGGCTCCTGGGCAGATTGGAAAGCCGAGCTGGCACGGTGTGCTGAAAGTCCTAAGCTGGGGTGAGGGCCAGAGTTAAGGATGCGTGTGGGTTTCTTACCTGAGCACCTGAAGAGCAAAGCTATCCCTGCTGAGCTGGGGGAGCTGCAGGACAGACTAAGGGGTGTGACCGGGAGCTCCAGGGTGGCTGTGTTGCATTTGAGATGCCCACTAAACTCCACAGGAGGACCCGGAGGAGGTGGGTGTCACGAGTCTGAGGTTCAGGGGCTGGTGCGGGCAGGGGGTCGTGAGCACAGAGGTGTAAAGTCGAGCTCAGAGGAGGTAGAGGAGAGCCCTGAGGCCCAGGGTGCCCGTCTGCCAGTTCAGGAGCAGATGCGGGGAGCCCTGGGGCGTCTCTGACGACCTGCAGTGGGGCGGTCTTGGCTCCCCCATTTCAGCCCTGTGCACGCCCCTGCCCCCCGCAGACTGCTGACCGTCAGTACATGGAGGGCTTCAATGATGAGCTGGAGGCCTTCAAAGACCGCGTGCGGGGCCGGGCCAAGCTGCGCATCGAGAAGGCCATGAAGGAGTACGAGGAGGAGGAGCGCAGGAAGCGGCTTGGCCCCGGCGGCCTGGACCCCGTCGAGGTCTACGAGTCCCTCCCTGAGGTGCGGCTCCCTGGGCCCTGGCGGGCAGCAGGCAGGCAGCCAGTGGGGTCCCCAGGCTCCCTGGGACCCAGGCCCTGACCCCACCCCTCTGCACCCACAGGAACTCCAGAAATGCTTTGACGTGAAGGATGTGCAGATGCTCCAAGATGCCATCAGCAAGATGGACCCCACCGTGAGTAACTGCGCCCAAGCCCACCTGGGCGAGTGATGTGTCTCCCCCGCCCCCTCCAGCTCTGCTGCCCACATCATTGGTAGAAGTGTCCCTCCTGGGCTTCTCAAAGGAACAAGGGACGTTTTGTCACTGTGTGGCCAGCACACGAGGCAGCCAGGCTTTGTGCCACCTGCCCACTTACATTTATTGAGCACCTACTGTGTGCCCGGCGTCCAGATTGAGTGTCCCTGTCCCTGTGGGCTGTTGATGAGCACCCCAGCTGACCCCACCTTTGCCAGCAGCTCAGAGTGGCCCAAGGAGGGGGTCCCTTTCCAGCCTCCGTTACCTCATCAAACCACTTTCTCTCGATACTAACTCATGAAATCCATGGGGAGGGCTGAGCATGTAGTTGGTGCTGGTAAAAACATCAGCTGTTTGGAGCAGTAGCCGCGCTGGTAGATAAATACTTTGAGTCTTGATAGACCTCGGTTTGACCCCACTCCTGCTGCCTGTCTCACCGGTTGGCCACACTGCTTTCCTCATCTGTAAAAAGTCTAGTCGCAAGACCTGGCCCAGGGTTTCTAGACGCTTCTGTGGGAATGAACATCTAGACCAAGGGTCTTCCGCCTATGGCTTGCAGGCTCATTGCCTGTCTCTACATAAAACTTGATCGGAATGCAGCAGCCAGGCTGGTTTATTTTCATCTTGCCTGTGGCTGATTTTGTGCTACAACCATAAAGTTGAGGAATGATGGGTTGAGAGGTTTTGACAGAGACCATAGGGCCCGCAAGCCAACAATATTTACCGTCTGGCCCTTTACAAAAAAGTTTGCTCACCCTTGTTCTAGACTACACTGTTTAAACTTGAATTAAAGTTAAGCGAGATTTAAAGTTCCCCTGCACCAGCCACCTTTGAAGTACTCGGTAGCCACACGTGGCTGGTGGCCGCCATATTGTACGGCACAGATTACAGGCCATTTCCGTCATCGCGGGCAGTTCTTTTGTAAAGCTGTGATCTAGAAAGAGCAGGAAGCAGGCTCGAGGAGGTGCAGGGGACAGGCGGGCCACCAGAAGGTGGCAGCCCAGCCTCACCAACCCACCCTTCCCCCTGCAGGATGCGAAGTACCACATGCAGCGCTGTATCGACTCCGGCCTCTGGGTCCCCAACTCCAAGTCCAGTGAGGCCAAAGAGGAGGAGGAGGCGGGTCCCGGGGACCCCTTGCTGGGAGCCTCCAGTCGGGGCGACGAGAAGGACGTCAGCGCATGACCCACCTCGGCTGCTGCCCGACTGCCTGCAGGCCCCTGTCCGCCCCTTTTCAGAAAACAAAAATAGACACCATCTCCCCAGCTCCTGGCTTCCTCCACTTTTGCTGCTCCCACACCTAGCCCGGAGGGGCCTGCCCACCCCCCTCCACTGACCCCACTCCCCGAGCGCTCATCCAAGTCTGCTTTGAGTCAAGGGGCTTCACTGCCTGCAGCTCCCCCACTTCAGCATTATGCCAAAGGCTTGGGGGTCCAGGGCGGGGTAGAGGTTGCCAGGCTGGTCCACAGAGTATGGGTGGGGTCCCCAGCTGAGGGCCCTGCCCCAGTCACTGTGGGCTCCGTTTTCACTGTTCATCTGCTGTTGAGTCTCTTACATAGTAAACAGCAATTATCTTCCAATAAAGGATTTCAGATGCTCCGCGAGACCTCAGGAGGGCTGGCACAGCTCTTCTCTTGCGGGGTGGGAGGGAACCCTGGTCAGTGTTGGCGGCTGGGCTTGTGATGCCCCCAGCTTTGCCCTGCAGCAAATGGGCAATGTCCTCCATCCTCACTCCAGGCTCTCCAGGAATGTATCGTTCTGCCACCTAGAACACTTCCTCAGGACACCTTTGTGTCAAGGGTTCTCACTCCCCCCCCCACCCCCATAAGTCTTGGGATTGTCTCATCCCTCTGAGCCCCCCACCACCGTCCGTTCAGGAGCATCAACTTGCCCTGTGTCTCACCTTCCACGTGGCCAGTTCTGCCTCCAAAACAAATCTTGAGTCTGTCCACTGCCCTTCGTCCTCCACCCTGTTTCAGGTCCCTGTCACCTCTGGCCTGCATGCCCACTCCAGCCTCTTCCCTGTCTTCCTTGCCCTCACTGGACCCCAGCAGGCAGCTGCCAGTGGGCACCTGTGAACACCTGAGTCAGGGCACATCCCTCAGAGCAGAAGCCTAAGACCTCCCTGCAGTTCACCAGGCCCTGCACCATCTGCCTGGTCACCTCCTTGCCCTCGTCTTATGTCCTCCCCTTCTCATCAACTCCCTCCTTGCTGATCCTTAAGCACTTTCAAGTTTTTATATCAGTGTGACCTTGGGCAACTTCCTCAGCCTCAGTGTCCCCCTCTGTACAATGAGTAATGTTCATGCTTTCCTCCCAGGGTTGCGATGAGGCGTAGGTGAGATAATGTACAGGCAAGCATGGCGCCTGGTACCCAGATGCTCAAAATCTGGGCCTCAGCACATGCCCGTCCCTCTGCTTGAACACCCTTCCTTGAAAAAGTAATCTTTTGAAAGCAGTCTTCCTTTAAAAGGTAATGGAATATTCGGGCCACAGGAAAGGCTTAAAGAATACTATAATAAACAAGGACACATCAGCCTTTAAGACATGAAATACCAAGGGTCCAGTGAAGCCCATTGCCCACCTCTTCTGGGGGACACCACCCCGGGCAGCTGCTTCTCACTCCAATCAGAGCTCTGCCACCTCCTCCCAGAGGTCCTCCTTGACCCGCCTTTTGAGTCACCCATCACGTCTGGCCACGCAGCTGCTTCACCTGCCTGGTTTTGCTGGTGTGTGTATTGCTGTCTCCTTTATGCTGTGAGCACCACCACGGCACAAACGGAGTCTTTCTTGGTCCTAAAATATTCCCAGCTTTCCGAAGGGGTCCTGGCCCTCAGTAAATGCCTCTGTGTCCAAGCTGATCACCACCAGGGGTCAACAGTGAGCTGCAAACCTGAGTGGCATTGCCTAATGCTTTTCATATAGATGAGAATGGCTGGTGGGGGTGGGGTATGGGGGGGCCCTCCTAAGGCCCTGGGTAAACCCCACCCATCCAGGATCCACTCAGGATCGTCAACTTGTTAATTCTTTACTGCAAAAACTTTCAAAGGTAGAATCCATTTTCCTGCTATTTCGCTTGACCTCAGGCTTCAGTAGAATTCAGCACTGTTACTGATTTTTTTAAAAAAAATTTTTATTTTTGGCTGCATTGGGTCTTCGTTGCTGTGCCCGGGCTTTCTCTAGTTGCAGCGAGCGGGGGCTACTCTTCGTTGCGGTGCGTGGGCTTCTCATTGCGTTGGCTTTTCTTGTGGAGCACGGGCTCTAGGTGCATGGACTTCCGTAGTTGTGGCTTGCAGGCTCAGTAGTTGTGGCGCACGGGCTTAGTTGTTCCTCGGCATGTGGGATCTTCCCGGACGAGGGCTCGAACCCGTGTTCTCTGCATTGGGAGGCGGATTCTTAACCACTGAGCCACCAGGGAAGCCCTGTTACTGATTTTTGACTTAAAATTTCAATGTTTTGTTCATCATGTTTTTTTTCACATTAATGGTGTTTTTGGAAAATATTACATTAAAATATTTATCTCGATTACTGAGTTGGCGCCCTCTTTGCTTTCATGCCTCGCCTGCCTCACCCTAGCACCGGGTAGGATTTAAAACATCGGCTATTAAGAGAGACACATAGAGTAGGTTCTCTCTCTACTCACCCGCCACCCACCCTGTTCCCTGCCCCCAGCCATGGGAACCCACTGTCTACGGTGTCTCGTGACTCCTTCCGGGGTTTCTTTTTGTAAGTTCAAATGTAATCTTACCCCTTCCGTTCCTTTTTTACACAGAGCTAACACACTGCAGTCAGCGACGCACGTCTTTGCTGTTTTTCACTGAACCTTGTGGCCCTGCAGATTTTTCCTTATCAATTCATCAGCACTTCCTCATTCTTTCTACTCTGGTAGAAAGCTCCAGTATGTGCACATCTCAGCATTTATTTCACCAGCGTTTTTTTTTTTTTTTCTTGCGTTATGCGGGCCTCTCACTGTTGTGGCCTCTCCCATTTGCGGAGCACAGGCTCCGGACGCGCAGGCTCAGTGGCCATGGCTCACGGGCCCAGCCGCTCCGCGGCATGTGGGATCTTCCCGAAACGGGGCACGAACCCGCGTCTCCTGCATCGGCAGGCGGACTCTCAAGCACTGCGCCACCAGGGAAGCCCTCACCAGCGTTTTTAACACTTGCAGGTTTTTCCATCTCTAATTTTACAAGCAATGCAGCGAAAAATACCTTTGCGCACCATTTTCCACGAAGACAGGCATCCCACCTATAGAGTAAGCTCCCAGAAGCATAATTGGCTGGGTCTTAGCGGCAAACAGAATTCCACTCAAAAGGATTTCACTGAACAAAATGTAATGATGTGAGTGGGACAGGAGAACCAACAGATGTGTGTTGAGTGGATTCATTTTCTGTGGCTGCTGTAACAAATCACCACAAACTTAGTGGCTTCAACACAAATGCATTACCTTACACTTCCGCAGGTCAGAAGTCTAACATGGGTCTCGCTGTGCTAAAATCAAAGCATTGGCAGGGCTGTGATCCTTTTGGAGGCTCTGGGTAAGATCCATTTCCTGCTGTTTCCAGCTTCTAGGGGCTGCCTGTGTTCCTTGGCTTAGGGCCCCCTTCCTCCATCTTCAAAGATGGCAAAGACGAATCAAGTTCTGTCACATCACTCTGACCTCTTTTTCTGCCTCCCCATTCCACTTAAAAAAAAAAAAAAAATTATTTATTTATTTATTTTTGGCTGCATTTGGTCTTTGTTGCTGCACGCGGGCTTTCTGTAGTTGCGGCGAGCGGGGGCTACTCTTCGTTACAGTGCTCGGGCCTCTCATTGCGGTGGCTTCTCTTGTTGCGGAGCACGGGCTCTAGGTGCGCGGGCTTCAGTAGTTGTGGCTCGCAGGCTCTAGAGCACAGGCTCAGAAGTTGTGGGACACAGGCTTAGTTGCTCCGTGGCATGTGCGATCTTCCTGGACCAGGGCTTGAACCTGTGTCCCTTACATTCTTAACCACTGTGCCACAAGGGAAGTCCCCTCCCCCGTCCTTTTAAGGACCTTTGTGGTTACACTGAGTCCACCAAGATAATCTCCCTATCATTTTTTTTTAATATGGAATGATTCACGTATTTGCGCATCATCCTTGTGCAGAGGACATACTAATCTCTGTATCCTTCCAATTTTAGTATACGTGCCGCTGAAGCAAGTGCTAATCTCCCTACCTTAAAGTCAGCTGAGTAGCAT
This sequence comes from Lipotes vexillifer, assembly GCF_000442215.2. Lineage (NCBI taxonomy): Eukaryota > Metazoa > Chordata > Mammalia > Artiodactyla > Lipotidae > Lipotes > Lipotes vexillifer. The sequence continues at coordinate 4,643,991 of NW_006787698.1, read as the reverse complement.
TCTTAATTCCTGATTCTCACTGATGATTAGGGCACTGATGATTAGGACATCTTTGGGGCGTTGTAATTCCATAAGGCACCTGGAACTAGCAACAGTGGAAAGATTTTGACAGGACTAAAGAGGATGGGAAGGGAGCAGAACTTGCTGACATCTGGAGCCGTGAAGAAGGGGTTCCTTGCAGGTTATGTGGCCACAGAGAAGCCACCACTGCCCAACTCTGGTTGGGCAGGGAGGGAATAGGGACCCTCGTCTGTCTCCCACCTCTGATCTCCTGCCAGCCTTCCCCATCGGCAGAACCCACCAGAAGCCAAGGACTTGGAAGCTGAGTGAAGCAATGTGCTCTTTTTTTGTGGCTATAGGAGGAAGCCCTGAATACACAGCTGCTCATAGGCAACACATATCCTGCCGGGGGGCCTGGAATTACACTGGGTGCTGAGGACAGAGCCTAAAACAAGTTACTCCTGCACCCTATACCCTTTATCTGCTCCACTCTTCTCTGCCCACCACTTCCACCTTCCAACAAAACCCACAAAACCCACTTATTAGTATTTATCTGGTTTATGTAAGCTTCCTGAAGGCAGGGATTCCTGTGTTTTGTTCATGGCTAAGTCCCCACGGCTGAGAACACAGCACAGAGTAAGCATTCTGTAAGTGTGCACGTGCACGCGCGCGCGTGTGTGTGTTTACTTGTGGTAAAATGTACATAACAAAAATGATCACTTAACCATTTTGGGTTGTTTTGTTTTGTTTTGTTTTTTGCCACGCCACGTGGTATGCAGGATCTTAGTTCCCTGACCAGGGATCAAACCCACGGCCCCTGCAGTGGGATCGGGAAGTCACAACCACTGGACCACCAGGAAAGTCCCCATTTTAACAATTTTGAGGGGTACGATTCAGTGGTATTAAGTACAAGACTTAATTTTTTTAAATTGAATTGTATACTTTATTTTTTTAATTAATTAATTTATTTTAAATTTTATTTTAGCAGGGGCTACTCTTTGATGTGGTGCATGGGCTTCTCATTGTGGTGGCTTCTCTTGCTGCGGAGCACGGGTTCTAGGCGCTCAGGCTTCAGTAGTGGTGGCACGTGGGCTCAGTAGTTGTAGCTGTGGCGCACAGGCTTAGTTGCTCCGTGGCATGTGGGATCTTCCCGGACCAGGGCTCGAACCTGTGTCCCCTGCATTGGCAGGCGGCTTCTTAATCACTACACCACCAGGGAAGTCCAAGTATGAGAATTTCTGTATGCATTAAACACTTAAGTCCCCACTCATAAAATATCTGTAATTTTGTTCCTGGCTTATTTCACTCAGTATAGTGTTTTCAAGTTTCATCCATGGTGTAGCATGTGCCAGAATGTCCTTATTTTTTTTCTTTATGGCTGAATAATATTCCACTGTAGAATACACCACATTTTGTTTATCCACTCATCCATCGATGGACACTTGGGTTGCTTCCCACCTCTTGACTATTGTGAATAATGATGCTATGAACACAGATGTACAAATATCTCTCTGAGTCCGTGCTTTCTTTGTGTATACACTCAGAAACGCAATTGCTGGATCGTATGGTAATTCTTTTTGAGGAATCATTAAACCATAGCATGTTTTGAATTCAGTAATGAGATGGGTGTCAGGGGGCTGGAAGCAGAGCGGGGACTTGTCCTCAAAACCATTTTGTGCCTTTTCGATTTGGAACTATGTGAATGAATTACTTATTTTTTTAAAAATCCAAAAAAAATTAAAAAGAAAAAAAGGGTGGGAAAATTTTGTTTCCTGGAGACATTGAGACCACAAAATTGGATCTCACATAACTGTCCATTCATGGGGAAAGGAACAAATAAATTATAGCCTATTAATGTGTACAGTGCTGCACGACAGAGCAGTGAAACCAGGGAGAGTAATTCACATCAATATGGATGAAATTCATGAACAAAAATGCGGTGAACAACAAGAGAAGCCACCACGCAATGAGAAGCCCACGCACTGCAATGAAGAGTAGCCCCCTGCTCGCCGCAACTAGAGAAAGCCCACATGCAGCAACAGACACAACGCAGCCAAAAATAAATAAATAAATTTATTTATTTTTAAAAATTAATTAATTGTTAAAAGAAATAATGAGGGACTTCCCTGGTGGCACAGTGGTTAAGAGTCCACCTGCCAATGCAGGGAATATGGGTTCAATCCCTGGTTGGGGAAGATTCCACATGCCACGGTGCAACTAAGCTCATGTGCCACAACTACTGAGCCCACGTGCTGCAACTACCGAAGCCCGCACGCCTAGAGCCCATGCTCTGCAACAAGAGAAGCCACCGCAATGAGAAGCCTGCACGCTGCAGCAAAGAGTAGCCCCTGCTCGCCACAACTAGAGAAAAGCCCTTGCACAGCAACGAAGACACAACACAGCCAAGAATAAATAAATAAATAAATAACTTTTTAAAAATAAAATTAAAAAGAAATAATGAAATGAGAAGAAGAAGAAGAAAAAAGAAATGCGGTGAAGCAAGTTACGGGGCCCAGCAGATAGGTAGGAATTACATCAAGTTCAAGGACAGCCTTCTCCTCCAGACCTTTGCCTCAGCTGTTCCCCCTGCCTGGTACACCCTGCCCCTGACATCCTTGTGCCTCCACCTCAGCTCCTGCAAATCAGAAAGATGGTCCCAGGCCACCCGATCTCCAGTGACGTCATCTCCCTGCTTTGCTTTTTCTATATCGTGTCACTATCTGTCACACTATATATTTTTACTTGTTTATCCTTGTTCTTGGCTGTCGTCCCATCTAGAATATCACGCCACAAGTGCAGGGAATTTTATCTGTTCTCTTCCCTGCTGTGTTGCCAGGACCCAGAACAAGGCCGAGCGTAAAGTAGGTGCTCAAGAGATATGTATTGACTAAATGAAAAGTGGCCCTTACTCATTGCTTAGGGGGTGGAAGGGACAGCAACCACCTCCCTCCAGGGATGAAAGTGGAGAGTGGAACTCTGAGATCCTCCACGGTATTTATGCTGGTTTTGTTTTGTTTTGTTTTTTACCTCAGTGGATGGCACACAGACAATTTTTTTTAGATTTTTAGAAAATTGAGAGGGAATTCCCTGACAGTCCAGTGGTTAGGACACTGTGCTTTCAATTCCTGGTCAGGGAAGATCCCGCAAGGCCTGCAGCGCAGCCCCCCCGCCCCACAAAAAAAAAGAGAATTGAGGTATAATTGACATATAACATTATGTTAGTTTCAGGAACAACATAATGATTTGATGTTTGTATACACTGTGAAATGATCACCACTATAAGTCCAATTCACATCCATCACCATACATAGTTACAAAAATGTTTTTCTTGTGATGAGAACTTTTAAGGTCTACCATCTTGGGCTTCCCTGCTGGCGCAGTGGTTGAGAGTCCGCCTGCCGATGCAGGGGACACAGGTTCGTGACCTGGTCCGGGAAGATCCCACATGCCGCGGTAGCGGCTGGGCCCGTGAGCCATGGCCGCTGAGCCTGTGCGTCCGGGGCCGGTAAGATCTACCATCTTAGCAGCTTTCAGTTATACAATACTGTATTATTAGTCACCATGCTGTACGTTATATCCCCAGGACTTATTTATTTTATAACTGGAAATTTGTACGTTTTGACCACCTTTGTCCATTTCACTAACCTCACTTCCCCCTGATTTTTTAAACATTGTGGTTAAAATACACATAACATAAAATTTCACGTTTAAATCATTTTTAAGTTTCTAGTTCAGGGGCACTAAGTACATTCACATCGTTGCACAACCCTCACCACCATCCATCTCCAGAACTTTCTCATCTCCCCAGACTGAATCTCTGTTCCCATTAAACACTGACTCCCCCTCCCCTTCCCGAAGCCCCTGGCCCCCACCATTCTACTTTCTGTCTCCTCTAGGGACCACCTATAAAGTGGAAACATACAATATTCATCTTCTGTTGATGGACACTGGGTTTGTTTCCGTCTGGTGCCTAGGCGATGTTTTTATTTATCTCGACACCTTTTTGGATGCCTGAAATATTTCATATTAAAACAATTCCGGGACAACATTGTAAAGCAACCATACTCCAATAAAAATTAATTAAAAGCAAAACAAAACAATTCTGGGGAATTCCCTGGCGGTCCAGCGGTTAGGACTCCAAGCTTTCACTGCTGAAGGATGGGTTCGATCCTTGGTCAGGGAACTAAGATCCTACAAGCCGCGAGGCACAGCAAAAAAAAAAAAAAAAAAAATCCACCAAATAGATCTATGCACAGTGGAAAAGAAAGATATCTAAGAAATATTGTGAAATAAAAAAGATAATACCAGTTGCTCTGCGCCTGGCTCTTTATGTATATTAATTCACTTGATGATCCTGACACACACCTCTGAGTTTGGGACTCCAATTAGCCCCATTTTGCAGAAGAAGAAACTGAGGCATGGTGAGGTTGAGGGATGGCTTGGGATCACACTGGCCTTCTGGCTCCAGCCTTCATGTGTGTAACTCCTCTGTTTCCTCTGGAGTTCAGCACAGAATGTGCTTGTCTGTGGCTACTTATGAGAATGTTCTAGAGGCCATGTGTTCAAACACATACAAGGGAAGGATTCCCAACCGACCTCATAGCTGTTTTGGGGAGGGGGCTGACTGTTTCCTGAACCCTCCCATTCAAAAGGACACAAAGAGATTTTTGTTTTAATTTAGCAGCCCCTGACTTTTCCCTGGTTTGGTGGGAGCTCTAGGGAGGCCCCAGCAGGCCTCTCAGAGTCTGGGGAATTCCCCAATTCTAGCTTCCTCCTAAAAAAAAAAACCACTGGAGCAGGGTGACCAGTAGTCTCAGTGTGCCCAGGACTGTCCCAATTTTAACCTGGAAAGTCCCTTGCCTGGGAAACCCCCTCGGTCCTCGGCAAACCCCCACGGTTGGTGGGGTAACCCGGAGCCTCCCTGCTGGGGCTGGACCCCAGCTGACACGTAGGAGTTCAGGAAAGAGGACTCAGGCCTGGGGGGCAGCACATGAGCCTTCCCAGTGGCCTCCATGTCCTATTTTTTCTTCAGCTGTCAAGTGGGGTACTCGTTCCACTTTAAAAGAACCTGAGAGGGCTCAGAGAATTCTCAACTCAAGAGAATTCTCTCTCAAGAATGCCTGGGCCCAGACAGCATCCAGCCTAGAAAAATGTGAACTATTATTAGAGTTTATTATTATGACTGGGTTTATTACCCTTATTGTTATTATTAATCACTCTATCTGACACTTCCTGTCGGTCCCTCCTCCGGTGGTAGACAGCAGGTCCCAGGCCCAGCCCGCCCTCTGTAGTCCGGCCTCCAGGCCCAGTAAGGCCAACCGATCTCACCCAGGCTGGCTGTTAAAGAATCTGGCACACTTGGTTTCCTGCTGCTGCGGTCCTAGTGGTGAAGAGGAAGCTGAGGCCGGAAGGCCATGGCCAGCCCTTCCGCAGCGGAGCGGGACAGTAGCCCCGGCCTAGACATCTCCGTAGATCATTCACTCCACCAGCTTCTTGGAACCTACTGGGTGCCAGGCACAATTCCAGGCACTGAGGACACAGTGGAGAACCCTTGTGGAGCTGACGTTCTAGAATGGAAGCCAGGCATTAAAGCCAGTGCTCAAAGAGACTTCCAGTGGAATGTCAGACTGCCATAAAGGCTGCTAAGAAAAATATAGCAGGTGAAGGGGACGGGAAGATGGGCTTGCTGATTCAGAATCAGGAGCTTCTGGGGAGTGGTGAGGGTTTATTTCTTGGCCTGGGTATTTGGTTTGTTTTACTATTGTTCTTTCTTTAAAACTGGGCCCACGGGTGAAGCTCATGAAAGTTTTTTTATTTTCTTTTTATATTTTAAAATATTTATTTATTTATTTGGCTGCACCGGGTCTTGTTTGCCACATTCGGGATCTTCGTTGAGGCATGCAGGATCTTTAGTTGCAGCATGTGAACTCTTAGTTGCAGCATGTGGGATCTAGTTCCCTGACCAGGGATTGAACCCGGGCCCCCTGCGTTGGGAGTGCGGAGTCTCAGCCACTGGATCACCAGGGAAGTCCCTTAAATTTTTATTTTGTATTGGAGTATAGTTGATTAACAGTGTTGTGTTAGTTTCAGGTGTACGGCAAAGTGATTCAGTTATACATATAAGTGTATCTATTCTTTTCCAAATTCTCTTCCCATTTAGGTTATTACAGAGTATTGAGCAGAGTTCCCTGTTCTACACAGTAGGTCCTTGTTGGTTATCTACTTTAAATATAACAGTGTGTACATGTCATTCCCAAACTCCCAGTCTATCCCTCCCCCCAACCCTTCCCCCTCCATAACCATAAGTCCGTTCTCTAAGTCTGTTTCTGTTTTGTAAATAAGTTTATTTGTATCATTTTTTTTAGATTCCTCATATAAGTGATATCCTATGATATTTGTCTTTTTCTTTCTGACTTACTTCACTTGGTTTGACAATCTCCAGGTCCATCCATGAGTCACCTCATTCGCATAAACTCGGGTATGGTTGCTCAGGCTTATTCCGAAAAACAAAACATGTTTTTCTCACCTCTCACCTCTGTCATTCAGGAAATTCCAAGGGTTTTAGGAGCTCTGAGCCAGGAACCAGGAACTAAACCCAAATACTATAACGAAACATGATGCTATCATCTCTTTCACTCAACAAGTTTCAAGAGTTTTCGAAGTTCTGTGCCGGGAATCAGGGATGAAGACCAAATATATATTTCTTGTTATATCACAATATCACACGTAGAAGGGCCAACTCCTTCAGACAAGTGTATTGATGGGGTCAAAGTTCTCAGGCTCATCTGTGTCTGCCCAATATTTCCATTCCAAACCTCTCCAGTCAGTGCCCTTACCTTAGCATAAGAGACCCTGAGCATTTAAATGGTTTTACAATTCTGTAACCCACACAATCAGGCTCTGGGCCCGATCACCCATATCTATAAAGGATAGGAGATTGTGCCCAGATGCTCACAGATGCCCTGTGGGTGATGCAGGGAGGATAGACAAGGAGGTGGGGGTGGGCAGGGGCAAGGGGGGGAGACTCAGACCAGGATAGAAGCAACTGCATTGGTCCAGGCAAATGATGATGGGGGCTGGACCAAGAGGGGTGAGATTTTGCTGATGAACCAAAGGTTGGTGTGAGACAAATGTGAGATTTTTTTTCCTGAGATTCTCTGAAATTTTTTTCCTTGAGCTAACCAATATTTCTATATTTCTCTTGAGTCTTCCCATAGGTGGGCTGAGCAGGCACAGGGAAATATAACACGTTCTGTTTATTCTATATATTTCATTCTCTGTTATGAATTATACAGACACTCTGGAGATGTCTCCATATCAGTACAGAGCTCCTCTTTTTTTTTTTTTTTCCCCAGTTGCAAATTATTCCCTTGTCAGGATGCATCACTGCTGATTCCCCAGTTCCCAAGTTCCTAGCACTCACTACCCTCCAGGTGCTAGGCTAAGTCTCTATCTACAACTACACATTGAATCTCCATAGCTGCCCTGTGAAGAACAGTCTGTTTTTCCCCACATTTTCTCAGACTGAGATGAGTAGCCACATGCCCTTGGCCACAGCAGTTATGGCTCCACCTTCAGAAATAAGCCTGGGGGCTTCCCCGGTGGCGCAGTGGTTGAGAGTCTGCCTGCCAATGCAGAGGACACGGGTTTGAGCCCCAGTCCGGGAAGATCCCACATGCCACGGAGCAGCTGGGCCTGTAAGCCATGGCTGCTGAGCCTGCGCGTTCGGAGCCTGTGCTCCGCAACAAGAGAGGCCACAACAGTGGGAGGCCTGCATACCGCAAAAAAAAAAAAAAAAAAGGCATCACAGAAATAAACCTAGTTCTGCTCTTTTGTGCTGGGAAAGTTACTCAGCCTCTGTTAAAGAAAAAAATTACTCTGACACTTGTTAAAAACTGTCGACTGAAAAGAAACAAAAGCATGACCTAAAAGTTGGGAGTTATATTTTATTCAGCAGACAAAACTGAGAATTAAGTCTGGGACACAGCATCTCAGATAACTCAGAGATTGCTCTGAAGAGGCAAGTGGGGATCCAGGATATACAGGAGTTTTTGCATCAAAGACCAGGTAGTCGGAACATCAAAAGATTATTGTTAATTAAAGAAAACCAGCTATCTCAAGTTAAGGAATTTAGTACTTTTCTGTGTATGGGAAGATGCAAGAGTCTGGGCTCACTGAAGTCGTTCCTTTGATACGCACCTCAGCTATCTAGGGCCAGTATCCTGGGCTTTCTCATCCTGAGTCTCCTCAGGGTGCATCATTGCAGGGGTTGGGGGGTGTGGTGTGCTGTGGCTGATAGCTTGATAGTGGGCATCCTGTTTCTATCTTGAGTTCCCTCCAGGGTCACCATCTGGGGGGCTGTAATGTGATGGCTTGATGGCTACAACATCCTTTGTTTATTGATATGGCAGGCAATATTTTTCATTCACAGAACAGTAAGGAAGACTTTATTCAGGACTACTGCAATAGGCGGATTGCAAACGGGGAGAGCATTGGGCTCAACTCTGAATGCAGCTAAGACAGCTGGGGATTGACAGCCAGAGCAGAGTGATGAGGTCCATGGAGACATCGAGGGTAGGGGGATTCTTGCTAAAGGCCAAGGATGTATACATCAATGGTGGGGAATGAGAAACTTGATCAGATATCAAGGGTTGGGGGGATGACTTAGAAGGATTCTTTGCTTAGACTGTACTGTGCAGGTCAAAGACAGGACTGCGGCCAAGGTTGAGTAGTCGAGAAGGTTCAGAAAACTACAGTTTGGTCAAGGAGAGAGTCTGTCATCTCTCTGGACCTCAGTTTCTTTCTCTGAGAAATGGGGATAATAGTGTCCAGAGGAACTACTGCTAGCATCAAATGAGATAACGCGTGGAAAACGCTCAGCGCATAGGCTTTTCTGTAAAATGGCAGCGACCTGCTGTGTAGGCATCAGAACTCGGATCAGGTGGGACGTCCAAGCTGCTACCTTGAGGGCAAGGGGCCCTCAGAGGACAGGGCTACAGGTGATCAGAAAAGGGATGTGAGCTGGTGGGCCGGAAATGCCTCCCGTTGAGGAAGGGGGGTCTCAGGCCATGAAGCAGGGCTGGCCAGGCAGACAGGGACGAAAGGCAGGACAGATGTAGGGCCATATGGCAGGGGAGTTGGAGGACTGAAAGACTGCCGAGCTGAGGACCTGGGCTTGCACCAAGGTCAGGTACGGAAGCCTGACTTAGGCCCACCGCCCGCGTGGGTAATGCAAGCAGCCTTGCCCCGGCAAGACCTCACACACCCGCCCAATGCTGAGCAAAACATGAAGCCCGCACCAATGGGAGCGCCGCCGTGGCAGCGAGGGGGCGGAGCAGAGCGGCCGCCAATGAGTGTGCCCGTTTCAGGCAGCCAATGGGAGGGGGTGTCCCAGCGGCGATCAAGCGGCGGCTGACCCTGGCTGCTGGGCGGGGCGGGGCGGGGCGGGGCGGGGTCCTAGGTTCGAGCCGGAGTTCCCCGGAAAGGGTGAGTCTGGAGGGGGGCGGGAGGGGGCGCGCCCGGGAGGTCATCAAGAAGGATGCGGCCGGCGGGACTGCCCTTTGCAGGAGATGGGTAGAAGCCCCCACACTGCCTTGGGACTGATTGATGCCCGGTGGGTACACGTCGCGGTTCCCGCCCCTGCCAGCAGGGTTTGGAGATTTCTGTTGCGGGGCGGGGGCTGCGGACCTCACCCAGACCTCATCTTCAAAGCTGGGTCTGGGCCCAATGGGGACGAGGAAGGAGGAGATGGGCACCTACAAAACCCCATCCCCAAGATCTTATCTCGAACGTTAATAAGATAATAATAGCGAACATTTATCAAGCACTTATTGCACGCCAGGCCCGGTGCGGAGCCCTTTCCCTGTCTCACCTCACTGAATCCTCCCAACAACCCTTTGAGAGAGAGACGGTTTTATGCCCATTTTCTAAATGAGGAAACTGGTTCAGAGAGGAGTTGATTCTTGACGACTCCGACATTGTGCTATTACAACCCCATCACTGTCTTAAATCAGTAACATCGGTCGAATCGCTGACAGCCCCTCCCTGCAAATACTGGAGACCTCAGCAGGCCTGAGCCCTGGACCTGGCTCTTGAAAAGTTCCAGATTGTTGGGGAAAGAGCTGAACACAGCCCCTTCTCCGCTCAGGGAGCCAGCAGGGACTGGGGTCGCTGGTGGGGGTAGATGTGGTATGCAGGAATCTCGGCTTGAAAGAGAAAAAGGATTATGATGATAAAACCAATAATGACTTCGTTCTTGTTTTTATCATATTTGTTATTTTTTCACGCCTGTATCAAGGTACTGGACATGTGACGTGCAGAATTGTGTTGAAACGTCACAACCTAATTGAGCTACACCTCTAGTTACAAAAAAGAAAGGATGTAGAAAAAATAACCGTAATACAATAATCTGTTTTAGTTACACAATATAAAAAACATGTAAAGTGTAGCAACAGTAATCAAAATATGTGGAGGAGAATGAAGAGTATAATGTTTACCAGTCCTGTTGAAGTGAAGCTGTTATTAGCTTCAAATAGGGTGTTACGAGTGTGAGGTATGTCATGTAAGGCTCATAAAATGGCTTAAACTTATAACATTAAACTTAGGGTAACCACAAAGGAAAAATCTTATAGTAATTACATCCAAACCCAAAGAAAGACAGCAGGATAAGAAACAAGGAACAATGGATCTACAAAACAACGAGAAAACAACAAAATGGCAATAGTAAGTTCTTACCTATCTGTAATATGGTGACAGTGGTGCATAATTCACTTACAACTCTAGTTTAAAAGTTAAAAAAAAAAAGAATGTAGAAACTTCACAACCATCTCTTCATGGCAGCACTCTCAGCATCTCCATTTTCCAGATGGGGAAACTGAGGCCCAGCATGGCTAAGTGACTCGTCTGAGTCGACACAGGATTCACCCCCAGGTCTGTCTGGCCACCCCTGTCTTCCTGGTTATTTTGGAAAGGTGGGTTCAGAGCAGATTTAAAAAAAAAATTTTTTTATTGGACAGAGCAGATTTTTATATTGGTGAATTTGTCCAATAAAGGGGTTTGGTGGTGTTATTGTTCATGACTGATCTGGTAGGTGGGGACACATACCCCAACTCCATCAAACGGTTGTGGAAACTGGGGCTCAGGAAGGGGAATTGGGTGTCTAAGTTTGCACAACGAGCAGGGGTCCAGAATCTTCCCCCCAAGCCTCAGTCTGGATGGTTGGAAGGTTGAGGTGCTCAAAGGGGCCTCCAGGCTGAGGCCTGGGGCTGACGGGATGTTCCTTCCCAGGCAAGCCAGCTGTCAAGAGCATGCCTCTGTGCCAATGGGGGGCCACCACCAGGGGCAGAAAGCCCGATGGGAATGGAGCTCAGCCCATGGCCACCAGAGGAGGCCTGAAGGTGCTTCTGCACTGGGCCGGCCCCGGTGGCGGGGAGCCCTGGGTCACCTTCAGCGAGGCCACACTAACTGCGGAGGAGGTCTGCCTCCACATTGCACACAAAGTCGGTGAGTCCCGGGCATCAGCCCCACGGCGGGGTGGAGGTGCTGGCAGCCACTGGGCCTCATCCATCCAATCGTCTGCCCATTCATTCAGAGGACATTGAGTGAGCACCTAGTGTGTGCCAGCCCCCAGTTACTACATTTGTAGAGCTGATATTCTAATAGGGATCAACAAGAAACACAATAAATAAGAAAACTGTATAGGAGGCCAGAGATCATGGTAAAAGATTTAAAACTTGAGGAGATAAAGGACTGAGCCACAGGTATATCTTGGGGAAGATGGCGCCAGGCAGCGGGAACAGCAAGTGCAAAGGCCCTGAGGTGGGAACGTGCCAGCAACAGTGAGGAGGCCGGCGTGGCTGTAGCCGAGTGAGTGAAGGGGAGACAGGAATAGGTGAGGGCAAGCAGGTGATGGCACAGGTTGTACAGGGCCTCTTGGGCCTCAGGGAGGACTTTGGATTTTACTCCAAGTGAGGTGGGAGCCACAGAGGACTGTGAGTGAAGGAGGAACGTAATTGGACGCAAATGTCACAGATGATCTCTGGCTGCTGTAGGGGGAGCAGACTGTGGCGGGTGAGGGCGGGAGTAAGGACCTCCAAGTAGGAGGTGATGGGGCAGAAGTCAGCCAGGTTCAGATCTTACGGTGTTTTAAACCCCAGAGGGAGGAGTTTAGGGCTTAAAGTTTTCCCCAGGAACAGTAGTGAAGCATGGAATGGTTGACAGAGCCTGCAGCACATGTGCTTGAAAGTTAGTTTCTCCTGCCGGAGGAGGAGGAGGTCTCTCCAAGGGGACTTTGCTTACGTGCCCTTTCCTCCAGGACGTCCTCTCAAACCCCCTGTCCCACAGCTGGATGGGGGCCTTCTGGTAGATTTCTATAACACCTTGTACTTTCCCATCAATGGCAGATTCTTAAATAAGTACTGGTTTTCTGGGTGGTGTGAAACATGCCTGGCCAAGGACCCAGAGAACCTGATCTTTTTGAGGAAGAAAAGATCTTAAGCGTAACTGGAGCACAGTTTTCAAGAATTTGGAAGGGGAAGTAGGAATTGAAAGCAGAACATAATTGTCTGGGTCCAGGTCATGGTTATTCAGTGCCGAGGGCGTTGGGCTTTCTCACGGGGCAAAGGGGAGCAATGGAAGTTTTAAGCCAGAGAGTGAAACAGATTGGTTCTTTAGGAAGTTGTCTCATAGGGAGGCATGCTCCTTCTTTGGGGGGCAGTACACTTGGATGCAATGATTCTTTTCTTTTCTTTTTTTTTTTTTTGGCCACGCCATGCGGCTTGTGGAATCTTAGTTCCCTGACTAGGGATTAAATCCAGGCCCTCGGCAGTGAAAGCACCGAGTACTAACCACTGGACCACCAGGGGATTCCCGGATGCAATGATTTTGGAGAGCAATTTGGCATCGTCTAACATGGTTGAAACGTACATTCCCTGAGGGCACACAGTTCCACTCCTAGATATGCACTCTATAGACACTCAGCTCATGTGTTCCAGGAGATGTACACGGGAATGTTCAGAGTGGCTTCATTTATCTTAGTGAAAATAGGAGACCATTTCAAAGTCTGCGTATAGCAGAATGCACAAGTCAGTTGCAGTATGGTTGAACACTGGAATACTATACAGCCAGGAAAAAGGAATTTAACCAAAGTTACATATATCACGTGTGAAGCTTAAAACCTATCGTAGCATAAAAAAGCAAATTGCAGGACACCTATGGTATAATACTGCATTTGAATTTATAACATTCAAAGGTGATAGAGAATATGAAAATGATAAACTCTAGTTCAGGAGTATAGTTACCTCTTTGTGGGAGGGGAGAGGAGGTGGATGTAGGTGGGAGCTTCAGTTGTACTTGCCAGGTTTTATTCTTTTCCTCGTGGCTGGTACTTAGGTGATTATAAATTATTCTGAAGGACTTCCCTGGTGGTCCAGTGAGTAAGACTCTGTGCTCCCAGTGCAGGGGGCCTGGGTTTGATCCCTGGTCGGGGAACTAGATCCTGCATGCATGCTGCAACTAAGGAGTCTGCATGCCACAACTAAAGATCCCTCATGCCACACCTAAGACCTGGCGCAGCCAAAACAAAGAAAGAAAGAAAGAAAGAAAAATTTTAATTAAAATTTAAAAAATAAATAAATAATTCTGAGCTATTAGATGCAATTTTTAAGTGATGTGTATAAAAAATAGATGCTTGGGCAGCCAGTGTGGGGAATGACGGTAAGTTTGGAGGCTGAACTAGGGCTGAGTTTTGGATTTGAAGGAAGTGGGTAGATCCCAGAGAGATGGAGGATGCAGAAAGTACAGGACTTGTGACCAATCTGATGTGGAGGGGGTGGGACAAGTTGAGGAGAAGGATGAGGTCCGGCAGAGAGGGGGCAGGTTTGGGGACCTCAGATGAGATCTGTTTGGAACAAGGCACATCTCAGGGGGCCCGAGATGTCTAGAGGAAGACAGCCAAGGGGTAGTTGGATATTTCTCTGGGTCTGGAGTTCAGAGAGAGACCAGGCAAAGTGCCAGCAGTCTGTAGAGCTGTGTTAGTCAGGCTATGATAGGTTTTGCTGTAGTAACAAGCAGCCCCCCCAATTCTACTGGGTTAAGACAATGAAAATGTACCTAAAATCTAATGCAGGTCAGATGGTTCGCCTCTATCTTATAGCTTCACCACTAGGCATAAGGGGTTTCCAACATCCCTGGGGCAGCGAAGATGGCAGGAAAGTTTATTTCTAGGCCTGGAAAAATGTACTCCCTTATGCCCACATCCCACAGGCCGAAAACCAGCCCAATGTCTCCATCCTAGCTGCAAGGGAGGCTGGGAAATGTAGTTTTCCTGTGAGGCCACAGGATGGTTTACATATTGCATTGTCCTCTGTTGGCAAGGCAGGAGGCCCAGGGAGGGATTGTGAAGGGAGACAGTGGGTCTGGGGGTCCACAGGGCTAACGGCAGCAGGCACTGACTCCTGACTCACTTCTCCCCTGTCCAGGCATCACTCCACCCTGCTTCAATCTTTTTGCCCTCTTCGATGTCCAGGCCCAGGTCTGGCTGCCTCCAAACCACATCCTGGATATGTCCAGAGACTCGAGCCTGATGCTGTACTTCCGCATGAGGTGGGTGAAGTCCCCTTGGAAGGCTTTCGTTCTGTCCTCTCCCTCCCCTGTCCCCACCTTCGTGGACCTCGTCTGAATCTGTGCTAAACCCCAGCTGTGCCCCCTCCCTTCCTGCAGGTTTTATTTCCGGAACTGGCATGGCATGCATCCCCAGGAGCCGGCTGTGTACCGCTGCGGTCCCCCAGGGTCCGAGCCTTCCTCAGAACAGGCCGAGCAGGGGGTGCAACTCCTGGACCCCGCCTCCTTTGAGTACCTCTTTGAGCAGGTGTGAGCAGGGCTGGGGAGGTGAGACTGTTTGTGAGGGAGGTTGCAAATGAGGAGTCCTCACTTCCCTCCCAATTTGCTATAGCTAGTAGGTTTCAACTCATGCCATCTGGGATCCTTTGGCTGCCTGAACCAAAGGGTTTTGAGACTCTTAGGGTTGTAGGGGTAAGTGCTGTGGTCAGTTAGTGGTGTCTGCCACAGGCATAGGGTTGGGCAGAGGAGGCATACATGTGGGGTCCTTCCCTTCCCCAAAGTGACCAGAAGCTGGGGACTGAACAGGTTCTCATGCCTCCCTTTCTGCCTGATTCCCCATCCCTAGGGCAAGCATGAGTTTGTAAATGATGTGGCACCGCTGTGGGAGCTGTCAAGCGAGGAGGAGATCCACCACTTTCAGAACGAGAGCCTGGGCATGGCCTTTTTGCACCTCTGCCACCTCGCTCTCTGCCATGGTGTCCCCCTTGAGAAGGTGGCCAAGAAGATCAGGTATCTGAGAATGAGGCGGGAACACTGCATAGGTGGGTGGACATGCCCAGGCATCTGGTGGCCAGGGTAGACCTTGCATACTGTCATGCCTTCATTCATTCAACAAACATTTATCGAGCTCCTACTGTATGCTTGTACTAGTTTTTTTTTTCTTCTGGCCGTGCTGAGCGTCTTGTAGGATCTCAGTTCCCTGACCAGGGATTGAACCCAGGGCCCTGGCAGTGAAAGCACTGAGCCCTAACCACTGGACAGCCAAGGAAGTCCCTGGTACTAGTTTTGGGTGTTGGGGACACAACAGTCAATAGGACAGACAAAAATCCCTGCCCTCCTGGAGGTCACATCTGATGACGGAGACAGGCAATAAACAAAATACAAAAATGTATAGTGTTTTAGGCGATGATAAGTGCAATGGGAAAAAATTAAGCAGGAAAAGAGGAAGAAGGGGTGTGTCAGGGAATGAGGGGCGTACAGTTTAAAACTGGGTCATCATAAGAACCTGCTGTATAAAAAATAAATTAATTAAATTAAAAAAAAAAACTGGGTCATCAGGGAATTCCTCACTGAGAAGGTGACATTCAAATTCAAAAATCTGAAGGAAGTGAAGGAGGGAGCCAGGTGGGTATTTGGGAGAAGAGAATTCTCCACCTAGGGATCAGCCAGTGCAAAGGCCCTAAGATTGTACCATGCTTGATATGTGGTGGAGGAAGTGTGGCTGGAGCAGGGTGAGCTTGGAGGACTCCCTAGAATTCAAGGGAAAAAAGGAGGCAGCAGTCTGGAGAGCTGCTAGCCTCCACTGCAGTGAGGGCTGGGGCAATCAGGGCACACTGCCTGGAAGAGGCAGCAAGAGAAATGGGTCTTTCAGGACCTGCAGTTCTTTTTTGGCCACACCACACAGCTTATGGGATCTTAGTTCCCCAACCAGGGATTGAACCCACGCCGAGTCGTAACCACTGGACCGCCAGGGAATTTCCCAGGACTTGCAGTTTTCAATCCCTGTCATGTTATCACTGGAGGACTAGGGCTGTGACAGTGAAGCCCAGGATGGTGGGAAGCCCAGAGGAGGGACACTATCCAGCCTGGAGATCAGAGGATGCTCCTGGGGGGAGGTGATTTCTGCTAAGACCTGAAGGTTGAGTTGGCTTTATCCAGATGTGGGTTGCTTTGGCCAAGCATTCGAGGGAGAGGGAACAGCATATACAAAGGCCCAGAGGCAGGAGGTGGCAAAGGCCTAGTTTCCAGGGGAACTGAACTCGGAATGTGATTCCCCAAGTGCAGGAGACGGCCAGGCACTAGTCAGGGAACCTTTTTCCCTGAGAGCACTAGGGAGCCCTGGAAAGCTTGGAAGTGGGGGCAGAAGGCAGCTAGAACCTTGACCTTTAGGATCTTTGTATTCAAAGGTTGGAAGAGGTGGCTTGGGACATGGAGGATGAGGCTTGGAAATCTCATCTAAGTGGGCTATGCTGGTGCGCAAGTGCAGGGCAGGAGAAGGGGTGAAGGGTATGGCTTTGTGAAGAGCAGAGAGGCTTCCCAGAGCTGTGCCTTTTATTGATAATCATATTAATGATCAAAACAATAGCGACTTCTCCAATAATAATAATGGCCAACACTCACATAGTCCTTATTTTTGCCAATCAATAGTCCTGATTCTCTCATCAGCCCTAGAAGTGGGCACTATTTGATCCCATTTTACAGATGAAAAGACAGAGCCCTTTAGAGCTTAAGGAAGTTGCCCAAGAGCTGGGATTTCCGACCCATAGTCTCCTCCAAAGTCCTGGGCCCTGGGCCCAGACACCACCTGGCCTCCCTGTGCTGGCCCTTTATAGCATTCTCTGTCCACCTTCATGACAGCCTGCCTGTTTTTTTATTGTTTTGGGGGTTTTTTCAGTTTTAATATTTTTTATTTTTATGTTTAAAATTTTTGGCCGCACTGGGTCTTCGTTGCTGCGTGCGGGCTTTCTCTAGTTGTGGCGAGCGGGGGCTACTCTTTAGTGAGGTGTGCGGGCTTCTCATTGTGGTGGCTTCTCTTGTGCAGAGCACGGGCTCTAGGCATGTGCGCTTCAGTACTTGTGGCGCATGGGCTCAGTAGTTGTGGCTTGCGGGCTCTAGAGCACAGGCTCAGTAGTTGTGGCGCAAAGGCTTAGTTGCTCCGAGGCATGTGGGATCTTCCCGGACCAGGGCTCGAACCCGTGTCCCCTGCATTGGCAGGCGGATTCTTAACCACTGTGATACCAGGGAAGCCCCCCCTAATATTTTTTAAATTGAAATATAGCTGATTTACAATGTTGTGTCAATTTCTGCTATACAGCAAAGTGATTCAGTTATACATATATATACATTCTTGTTTTTTTCATCCTCTTTTCCATTATGGTTTATCATAGGACATTGAATATAGTTCTCTGTGCTATACAGTAGGACCTTGTTGTTGATCCATTCTATGCATAAAAGCTTACATCTGCTAACCCCAGCTTCCCACTCCATCTGTCCCCCAACCTCCTCCCCCTTGGCAACTAGAGTCTATTCTCTATGTCTGTGATTCTGTTCCTGTTTTGTAGATAGGTTCATTGTGTCATATTTTAGATTCCACATATAAGTGATATCATATGATATTTGTCTTTCTCCTCCTGACTTACTTCACTCAGTATGACAATCTCTAGTTGCATCCATGTTGCTGCAGATGGCATTATTTCATTCTTTTTAATGGTTGAGTAGTATTCCATTGTATATGTGTACCGCATCTTTATCCATTCATCTGTCGATGGCCATGTAGGTTGCAGCCTGTCTGTTTTCTAGACGAGGCAGCTGAGGTTCAGAGAGATGAAGCCACTTGCCCCACGTCACCCAGCTAGGCCTGCAATCCCGGCCCCTGACTGGCCCCTCCTGGTCGTCCCCACAGCTTCAAGGACTGCATCCCACGCTCCTTCCGGCGGCAGATCCGGCAGCACAATGCTCTGACGCGGCTGCGCCTGCGGAGCATCTTCCGCAAGTTCCTGCGGGCCTTCCAGCCGGGCTGCCTCTCCCAGCAGGTTGTCATGGTGAAGTACCTGGCCACACTCGAGCGGCTGGCGCCCCGCTTCGGCACAGAGCGCGTGCCCGTGTGCCACCTGGAGCTACTGGCCCAGGCCGAGGGGGAGCCCTGCTACATCCGGGATGGTGGACAGGCCCCTCCCGACCCCGGGCCCGAGTCTGCCGCAGGACCCCCCACCCACGAGGTGCTGGTGTCGGGCACCGACGGCATCCAGTGGCGGCTGGTACAGGCAGAGGTGAGTGGGGCGCCCCTTCCATCTAGCAGTCCAGGGCAGCTGGGGGTGGTGCGCCCTTGCTCAGCCTTGGCCTTGGCCTCCGAAGGTGGTTTTCCCCCACATGCCTCTGGGGTGTGTCAGTCTGTGCCTGGGAGTCTGTTCCTTTTGTTTGTTTTGTTTTGGTTTTTTGTTTTGTTTTTTTTTGGTCACGCGGCATGGCATGTGGGATCTTAGTTCCCCGACCAGGGATCGAACCCATGCCCTTTGCATTGCAAGAGTGGAGTCTTAACCACTGGACCGCCAGAGAAGTCCCTGGGGGTCTGTTTCTTGGGGAGTGTCCTCTGCCTGCCCCCCTGGGGACCTGATTTCTGGGGTCTGGCATCTGGGGCCGAGAGGGTGAGGAACCTCCATTCTACTCTCCCTGAAGTTCCAGTTTCTGGCATGTGTATCTCTCTGGGTGGGTCTCCTGTCCAGCCTGTGACACTAGGGTTGATGGGGGGGATGCCTGGTCCCTCCAGCTCCCGCCTCTCCCCCGGGGAAAAGTGCAGTGGGACTAAACAGGCACTGCCCTGCTCCATTCACCTGCCCCACGTGCTGGTTTCCAGACTCCCAGTGATGGTGGTGGTGGCGGCAGAAGGGTGCCCCATGCTGGCCCATCTGGGAAGAAAGCCAAGGCCCAGGAGGTGGGCAACCAGCCAGTGCACAGACCTCAGGAGGCCCCATGGGCCTACTTCTGCGACTTCCAGGACATCACCCACGTGGTGCTGAAAGAACGCCGCGTCAGCATTCATTGTCAGGACAACAAGTGCCTGGTGGGGCCCGGGCCGGGGGGCCGGGCTAGCCTTGCGGGGAGGGTTGGGGGGCGGTGGGAGCCTCTGGCCTGTGACATCTGCCTGATGTTGTCCTCCCCACCACCGCCCCCCGGCCTGCAGGAGTTGACCCTGCCTTCCCGGGCTGCGGCCCTGTCCTTGGTGTCACTGGTGGATGGCTACTTCCGCCTGACGGCCGACTCAAGCCACTACCTATGCCACGAGGTGGCTCCTCCACGGCTGGTGATGAGTATCCAGGATGGTATCCACGGACCCCTGCTGTGAGTGCCGGGGAAGGGTGGGTGGGCTGCGTGGTGGTGACTGAGCTGGGCAGTGTGAGCTCTGGGGACTGTGGGGTTTGAATGAGGTGTGTGCATGTCAGTGTCTTAGTGTGTGCATGTGTGTCTTAGGGTGTGAAGGCCTGTGTGTTCACCCATGTATATGAGTGCACATGTGTGTTCAAGCATCCATGTTTCAGTGTGTACATGTCTGTGTGCCCGTGTGCGCACATGAGTGTGGGTGGGTGTGCATGCACGTGTGTGGGAGCATTCGTGTCTAGTGTGCACACGCGTGTCTGTGTGTGCATGCGTGTACATGTGCAAGGATTTGCTCATACAGCATTGTGCATGCGTTCACGTCAGTGGGTGCTCATGTGGGTGTGTGTGCGATGTGTGCATGTGTGCAACCAGGGGTTATGGGTGGAGAAAGGGCACCTGTGACAGCATGGATGGTGTGTCATGCTGAGAGTGCCTGGGTTTGGGACTGTCACCATGCACGTCTGGATGTTTAACAGCCCATTTGGCATGCAGCTGTGTCACTACTCTGGTGAGTGTGTTTTGTTTGGTTTTGTTGGTGGTGGTGGTTTGGCCGCACCACGGGGCATGCGGGATCTTAGTTCCCCGGCCAGTGATGGAACCCATGCCCCCTGCAGTGGAATCACAGAGTCTTAACCACTGGACCACCAGGGAAGTCCTCCAACTGCATTTTAAATTGTCAGTGTGTTTTTTTGCACGTTGACAGGACTGGTGAGTTTTGCTGGGCTATGCGTTGTCCAAACGCTGGTGGCTGTTCAGATATATGTGTGGGTGTTTACACCCCTGCAGGCATGTGTCTGTCCTGGTACTTGTGGATCACTGTCTGAGCACTCCTGCTTGGACGTGTGGGGCTGAGAATGTGAAGTGTCAGGGCTTATGTGGTCATCAGGTGTGTGTGGCCATCCTGTATGCTGCCGGGTTGGGGTTTGTGACTATCAGCTCATCTAGTCATTGGCCCTGTGCCTGGGTATCCCCTGTCCTATCTGTGACACTTGGACTGGCCCCTGGGTCAGTCTAAGAGGTCTCACCCTTCCAAGCCTAGTCTCTACACCAGAGGAGGGTGAAGTGGTCGTTTCACCTCTCAAGGGCTGTGGCCGTACGGGGCCTATGGGCCATGTCAGTCAGCGTGTGTCTTAGTCCATTCGCGCTGCTGTAACAGAATGCCAATGCCTGGGTGGCTTAGAAACCACAGACACTTATTTCTCACAGTTCTTCAGGCTAGAAGTCCAAGTTCAAGGTGCTGGCAGATCCAGTGTCTGGTGAGAGCCCCACCTTCTGTTACATAACCAAAGTTCAGTCTTCTGGCTGTGTCCTCATATGGTGGAAGGGGTGAGCGAGATCTCTGGGGTCCATTTTATTTTTGTATTGATTTATTTAAATTAATATATTTATTTAACTTATTTTTTGGCTGCGTTGGGTCTTCATTGTGGTGCCCTGGCTTTTCACTGTGGTGGCTTCTCTTGTGGAGCATGGGCTCTAGGCACACGGGCTTCAGTAGTTGTGGTGCTCAGGCTTCAGTAGTTGTGGCTCACGGGCTTCGTTGTTCTGCGGCATGTGGGATCAGGGCTCAAACCCGTGTCCGCCGCATTGGCAGGCGGATTCTTAACCACTGCGCCACCAGGGGAGTCCCTGGGGTCCATTTTATAAGTCACTAATCCTATTCGTGAGGGCTCCACCCTCATGACTTAATCACCTCCCCAAGACCCACCTTCTAATGCCATCGCCTTGGTCGGGAGTTAGGGCTTCAACATAGGAATTTTGGGGGGACACAGACATTCAGTCTATGGCACCACATATGTAACTGTCAGAGTCTGTGTGGCTGTGTCACCTTGTAGTACCTGTTTGTGCTTATGACAATTGTCACCTCTGGGTCTGGGATGCCAGTGCCCCTGTGCTGTTATGTTACACAGCGACTGTGTCTGCGATCTTTCATACTTTTTTTTTCTTTTTTTTTTTCGGCTGCACTGTGCAGCATGTGGGATCTTAGTTCCCCCACCAGGGATTGAACCTGTGCCCCCTGCAGTGGAAGCGTGGTCTTAACCACTGGACCAGCAGGGAAGTCCTCTGTCTGTGATCTTTTCCTTTCGGTGTGTGACAGACTGTGCATTGTGTGTCACCCTGGGAGTGGCAGTGTCTATGGCTGGGTGTGTGCCCACTTGGCATCTCATGGCTGTTTGCTGTGTGTGTGTGTGTGTGTGTGTGTGTGCTGTTTTGTGTGTGTGTGTGTGTGTGTGTGTGTGTGTGTGTGTGTGTGTGATCTTGTTGGCCACGGTGTCCACAGTTGTTACGCATGAGCATGTGCCTGTTCCGGTACTTGTGTGTGTTTTCATGCATGGGACAGGGTTACCTGCGTGTGTGTGTTCAGACACAGTGTCACCACATAAGCTGTGTCTGACATTTATCCCAGCTGGAGTGTGCCCTGCTGGGCAGGTTTTGTGTGTCCTTGTTGCCAGGTGTGGGTCAAGCAGTGCTCCCAGGTGCCCTGATGGTGCCCCTTTGTGCCCCCACCCGCCCAGGGAGCCATTTGTGCTGGCCAGGCTGCAGCCCGAGGATGGCCTCTACCTCATCCACTGGAGCACCAGCCACCTCCACCGCCTTATCCTCACGGTGGTCCAGCGCGACCAGGTGGGCCTGGGGCGGGGGTCCTGGGCTGGGGCTGGGCGTGCTCCCTGCCTGGACCCCTGCTCACCGCCCTCACCCCTGCTGCCACCTGCTCCAGGCACCCGGCGTGAAGGGCTTGCACCTGCGGAAGTTCCCCATCCAGCTGCAGGCTGGGACTGTCGCGCTGGAGGGCTGGGACCGGTCCTTCCCCAGCGTGCGCGAGCTGCGGGTTGCCCTGCAGGGCTGCTCCCTGCGGGCCGGCGACGACTGCTTTTCCCTGCACCACTGCTGCCTGCCACAGCCGGGAGGTACCAAGACGGGGGTGCCACGGGGCTCGGGGTGGGGGGGGGGGGCCTCTTC
>NW_006787698.1:4611025-4621286 GCF_000442215.2 Lipotes vexillifer | reverse complement strand
GTCGCGGGGGGGGGGGGGGGGGCCTCTTCCTCCGTGACAACTTTCAGGGACTGCTTCCATCCCCAGAGATCTCCAACCTCATCGTCACGCGGGGACCTCGGGCCAGCAGCAGGCCACTCAACCTCAGCCATCTCAGATTCCACCAGGTCCGCCAGGAAGACATCACCCAGGTGCGTGGCGCAGGGGTGGCCCCTGCGGGCGTGGGGCACCAGAGAGGCAGCCTGGAGCCGTTGTCATGGAGA
This sequence comes from Lipotes vexillifer, assembly GCF_000442215.2. Classification (NCBI taxonomy): domain Eukaryota; kingdom Metazoa; phylum Chordata; class Mammalia; order Artiodactyla; family Lipotidae; genus Lipotes; species Lipotes vexillifer. The sequence goes on along the minus strand of NW_006787698.1, from coordinate 4,621,044 downwards.
TCTTCCACACCATGTCCCCCCAGCTGTCCCACTTGGGCCAGGGCACGAGGACCAACGTGTATGAGGGCCTCTTGCGAGTGGGGGGCGGAGGCCCCGAGGAGGACAAGGTGGATGGCGGGGACCCCCCCATGCCCGGGGCGGGCTGTGAACAGGAGCTGCGAGTGGTACTCAAGGTGCTAGATCCCAGTCACCGTGACATCGCCCTGGTGAGTGAGCATGGCCAGGGGATGGGGGGCAGGGTGAAGGGGGTCAGGGTCAGGGCCTGCAGCCCCCTAACCTGCCCCGTCCCCACAGGCCTTCTACGAGACAGCCAGCCTCATGAGCCAGGTCTCCCACGTGCACCTGGTCTTCGTGCACGGCATCTACATGCAGGGCTCCGACAGTGAGTGAGCCCTGCCCCACCCCCGACATACACACACACCCCACCCCACTCGGCCCCATTTACAGCCCGATCCCACTTATGCTCTTGACCTGCATCCTTATCCCTGACTGCACACTGACCTTTGACCTACACCCCACCCCTGAATGCACCCCAGCCTGTGCCCATCGACTCTCACCTCCAGCCTAAACCCTGTCCACACCATGACCCTTAGCAGCTCCGTGATCCCTGCCTACGCCCCAACCATCTACCTACACCCCGACTCTAGACTGCATCCCTAGCTTCATCTACCACCCAAACACCTCTACAATCCAGCCCCTGTGTATCCTCTGACCCCCTCAATACCGTGACAGCATGCAGACCCCAGCCTTGTTGGCCATCCCGATCCTCCCAAACCTCAGCCCCTGCTTCTCCCCCTGCTCTCCCGCTACTCTGTGCGTACCTCCTTGTACAGGGTGCCCACGGCCGCCCCCAGACCCGCCGACCTCAGCGCCACGTGTCCATCTCTCCTGCTTTCCCCACAACGCTGGCTTACGTGCCGAGCCTGCGCACCTCTCACTGCACAGGCAGCCCCAGCCCTGTGGGATCTCAACCTCCAGCTCCACTCCCTCCACTCGTCTGCACCCTCTCCCCGGTTCCCCAGTCCCGTCCTGACCTTTGTCACTCACTCGCAGCCTCCTCTCTACCCCAGCCCCACCCTGGACCCAAATGCCAGCATTCAGCTGGCCTCACCCTGCACCCACCTCCAACGGCCCTCCGTACTGCATTCCTCCTCTCCCCAGAGTCGCTCCCGAGCCTCCCCCCACACCCTTGCCCGACACCTTCCCCACCTACAGTCCCAGCCCCCCAGCCCTGTCCTGCCCCCTGGCGCCCTGGAGGGTAAGCTGGTGGGCAGCACCTGCAGTGGCTGGGCCTTTGCAGACATCATGGTGACGGAGTACGTGGAGCACGGGCCCCTGGACGTGTGGCTGCGGCGGGAGAGGGGCCACGTGCCCCTGGCCTGGAAGCTGGCAGTGGCCCAGCAGCTGGCCAGCGCCCTCAGCTACCTGGTGCGTGGTCTGCGGGTGGGGCCTGCGTGGGTGGGGAGGGCCAGGGCAGCTCCCACGTTGCGTATGGAGGCCTGAACGCACCCATCCACGCACTGGATCTTCCCATGAACCTCCTCTGCTCACGCACCCCTGTGGCTCCCATCTCTTCCCACCTCCTCCACTTTGTGTCCAAGGCCCTGTGGCAGTTGCCTCTGTCACTCTTGCCATTTGTTCCCCAGCCCTTCCTGGTCCAGTCACCCCAGTTTCCAGAACACCTGCTGTGTGCCGGGCTCTGTCCTAGGCCCTGGGGACCCAACAGAGAACAAAACAGACAGAAGTTTCTGTCCTTGGGGAGCTGGCATTTTAGTTGGGAGGGACAAGCGAGAAATAATAATTAGTACATTACATTACAAAATATGCCAGAAAGTAGCAAGAACTGTGGGGAAAAAAGCAGAGGTGGAGATGAGGATTTGATACAGTTTGGGGAAGAGGTGATGTCTTAAAACAGGTGGGTTGGGGAAGGCCTCACTAAGGTGACCTGGAGGTGACATGGGGTGAGGGGAGAGGTGGGTAGTTGTGAGTGTATCTGGGAGAAGTGCATTCCAGGCAGAGGGGACAGCCAGTGCAAAGGCCCTGGGGAAGGAGCATGCCTGCCATGGGTTTGAGGACCGCAATAGGGTCCTCTGGCCTTTTGTCCCCGGCTGAGAGCCTTGGCCACCAGCACTGGGAAAACAGGAAGGACCCACTGGAGACCCAGTGCTCCCTTGTCACTATGACAATGGACTGGCATCTCCATAACGACCATGATTGTCTTTTTCACTTGGGCTGTCCCTGGGGGGACCATGTGGGATGGGGTAGGGGTGGGGTCTACAGCCCCCAGTGGCCACGCCTCCTTTCCCTCCTACCCCAGGAAGACAAGAGGCTGGTTCACAGCAACGTGTGTGGCCGGAACATCCTCCTGGCACGGCTGGGGCTGGCGGAGGGCACCAGCCCCTTCATCAAGTTGAGTGACCCCGGTGTGGGCCTGAGCGCCCTCTCCAGGGAGGGTGAGGACGCAGGCAGGGCTGGGCATAGGGGCAGGCTTCCCCCACTCCTTTTACCTTGCTGACCTCTGACTCTGGCCCCCAGAACGGGTGGAGCGGATCCCCTGGACAGCCCCTGAGTGCCTGTCCGGTGGAGCCAACAGCCTAAGCACTGCAGCCGACAAGTGGGGCTTTGGTGCCACCCTCCTGGAGATCTGCTTCGATGGGGAGGCCCCCCTGCAGGGCCGCAGCCCCTCCGAGGTATGTCCAGGGGACCCCTGGGCCCTTCCCACAAAGAGGGCTGGCACCGCCAAGGAGTCCAGAGGGTACATTCAGGGTCCAGAGCTGCCTCTCCTCTGGCTGTGCAGCCTCATCTCTCTGGGACTCCATCAGGTCATCTGTCAGTTGCAGTGAACTGCAGTCCCAACCTCATAAGGTCGTTATGGCACAAAGCAAATAGATCACATGCTTTAGGCAGAGTGACCAGGGCATCAAGGGGGAGGCACGGGCTGTCGGGAGGAAGGGGACCCAGAGGATGCCCCTGACCCAGCTGAGGGATGGGGCAGGGCTTCCCAGAGGAGGTTTTACTCTAAGTGCAGAAATATCAGTGTCCCAGGCTAGGAAGAGCAGCCTAGGTGGTGGACACAGCCTATGCAAAGGCCGGAAGGCTTTGGGGCATTCAGGGAGCTGCAGTATGCAAAAGCGTCCTGGGAGCAGAGGTGGGTGGAAGGCAGGGCAGGAAGGGCCAAGTGTGAGATGCTCCAGCACAGCACAGCCTGCTCTACTTGGGTTCCAATCCTGACTCTGCGGTGGTGGGCAAGTCTGCATCCCATTGCCGAGGCTCAGTGGCCTCATCTGTAATATGGGAATGACAAGAACAAGGACCTGGCTGGTCTAGCCCTGCTCCGGGGACCTGACTCTGCCTCTTGGGGAAGGGGACTGAGGGTGTACACTGACTCCTTCCGGTCCCCTCTCCAACAGAAAGAGTGCTTCTACCAGAAGCAGCACAAGCTGCCTGAGCCCTCGTGCCCAGAGCTGGCCATACTCACCAGCCAGTGCCTGACCTATGAGCCAGCCCAGCGGCCATCCTTCCGCACCATCCTGCGTGACCTCACTCAGCTGCAGCCCCAAAGTGAGCATCACTCCAGGGCGGGGACCCTGGAGGTGGGGGAGGGGCTGGGATCCCTGCTGACTCAGGCATGGTGCACCCAAGACTCTGTACAGTGGCTTAGGGTGTGTGCCGGTTTCTAATTCACTTAAGTAAGGGGGAGGGGAAGCCCCAAGCTCTCCTTTATGTTTTGCTTGGGGAGAGCCACGGCTTCTTTGGATGAATTAGACCCTGGCAAATTTTTTAGTTATTAATGAAAAGTTTGGGCCCTTTACCCAATCTCAGAACATCCCAGGTGTTGGTTATGGTGCAGCCAGCTCTGTGTTTTGGACAATAAGTGGAATTTTCCAGCCCTTGCAAAAAAAAAAACAAAACAAAACAACTTTCCTTATCTCTGGGATCGGATGCTGGGGATAGCAGTAGCTGGCTTTCTGCGTCCCCAAGTGTGGACCCTTTTGGGGAAGGGTCTGTGTTCCAGACTCACCCACTGTAGCTCTTCCAGATCTCGTTGATGTCTTGTCTGTGAACCCGGACTCATCGGTGTCAGATCCTACGGTTTTCCACAAGCGCTATTTGAAAAAGATCCGGGATCTGGGTGAGGTAAGGGCGAGGCCTGGAGGACCGGGGGCGGGGCATGGGCTGCTCGAAGGCCCTGGCCTTAGAGACTGTCAGCTTCAAGGGAGGCCCCGGGGAATTGAAAGGGAGGCCTCAGCCCCAAGGGGATCCATCCACATGGAGTAGGTGGGGCCTTGGATTTTCCAAACAAACCTGCCTGGAGGTGGGGCCTGGGGAGCTGGGGGTGGGGCTGATGCTCCTTGCACGCTCCGGCCAGGGTCACTTCGGAAAGGTCAGCTTGTACTGCTACGATCCAACCAATGACGGCACTGGTGAGGTGGTGGCTGTGAAGGCCCTCAAGGCAGGCTGCGGTCCCCAGCTCCGTACAGGCTGGAGGCGAGAGATCGAAATCTTGCGCACACTCTACCACGAGCACATTGTCAAGTACAAGGGCTGCTGCGAGGACCAAGGTGGGCGGGGCCTAGAGATAGATTATAACAGGGCGGGGCTATGTCTTGGGTGTGGCTTGGTGGGCGGGGCCAGCAGGACCTGGCCAATTAGAGCCTCTCAGCCCCAGGCTGGAGGATGCAGTTTGCAGACACCGAGGTGGGCGAGGCCCGGCCGCCTCCTTTCCATCCTTAGGCGCTCTGCTGGGGCCAGGATGGGTGGGAGCCACCGTCAGCTCCCTTGCCTGTGGACGGGTTCAGGATGGGTCCACCCCATCTGAGGACTGGTCCTAGTGAGGATGGATCTTGGTTTTCCCTCCCCACCTTGGGTTAGGGGGTGCAGGGTGGGCAGCCTGTGGTCCAGGTCTCTACCACCCTTACGGGCCGCTCCTCTCCGGTGTCAGGCGAGAAGTCGGTACAGCTGGTCATGGAGTATGTGCCCCTGGGCAGCCTCCGAGACTACTTGCCCCGGCACAACGTCGGGCTGGCCCAGCTGCTGCTCTTCTCCCAGCAGATCTGTGAGGTGGGCCTGCCTGCCCCTGCTCCCAGAGCCTGCCCACTTCTTGGGCTTGGCCTGAGCTTCCTGTCTCCCCCGCCAACCCCCCTGGGCCTGCTCTCTTCCATCCTTGTCCATTCAGCAGATCACCTGGCCACACCCCCACTGGCCCAGGCCCCCACCCCCCTCCCAATTCTCCCACCCCCTGCCCCGGGGGAGCCCCCCATGTGGCTCCACCTCTGCTGTCCGGCTCTGCTCCTTTTCGCTCTGGCCCCAGCTGCCATCCTGCCCGTTCTCGCGCCTGGTCCCCGCCAACTTGACTGTCCCCTGGCCATCCTGGTCACTGCTTCTCAGGCCCGGTCCTGCCCCCACGCTGATCCTGACTTACCCCACCCCCAGGGTATGGCCTACCTGCACGCGCAGCACTACGTGCACCGAGACCTGGCCGCACGCAATGTGCTGCTGGACAACAACAGGCTGGTCAAGATTGGGGACTTCGGCCTCGCCAAGGCCGTGCCCGAAGGCCATGAGTACTACTGCGTGCGCGAGGATGGGGACAGCCCCGTGTTCTGGTAACCGGCGGGACCCAGCCGGAGGGAGGGGTGCCAGGGTCACCTGGAGCAGACAGGGTGGAGGAGATGGATTCCGGGGTCTCAGACGACAGGGCCTGGGTCAAGTGACACTGCCCGCCCTCTTAAGGGTGGGGCCCTAACTGGGACCACAGGGCTCCTAAGACTCAGGTAAGGACTCCAGCTCTGTCTGGCCCAAGGCCTGAGTGCCCTCTCTCCCCAGGTATGCCCCGGAGTGCCTGAAGGAGTGTAAGTTCTACTATGCATCCGACGTCTGGTCCTTTGGGGTCACCATGTATGAGCTGCTGACCTACTGTGACTCCACCCAGAGCCCCCCCTCGGTGAGAGCCAGGCCCGCACCCCGACCCCATCCTAGAGGAGTTAGCGAGGCATGCATTCAGTTCCCAGCTCCCCCACCCTAGCAAGAGCTTAACCCACCTGAGCCTCACAGTTGCATTCTGTAAAGTGGGCCCGTTACACTGCAGAGGGCTTGGATTGTGACCGAAACCCACTCAAATAGGAACGGCTTATTCTGCCATTTGCAAACCCCAAAGGGACAGTGGGAACATGGCTTGATCTAGACCTTCAAATGCCATCAGGAATCCCATTTTCTCCATCTCTCAGCTCTGCTGATTTCCACGGTAGCATTTTGGTTTTTTCGCCGTGCCACGCGGCATGTGGGATCTTAGTTCCCCGATCAGGGATCGAACCTATGCCCCCTGCAGTGGAAGCACCGAGTCTTAACCACTGGTAGCATTTCTTAAGCAAGACTTCCCTTTGTCGTGGCAACAGTGGACCCAGCTGAGGGGAGGAGGGTCTTCTCTTTCCAACATAATTCAGGACTCTCTGATCGGCCCAGCTTGACTCACGTGCCCTCCAGGGAGCCACTCACTGTGTAGTCCTTGGCTGAGGGGAGGAGCCTAGAGTATGTTAAGGGTTTATTCCCAAAGCCAATCAGAGTGCCTTTATAGGAAAATTTAAAAAAAGGTTTCTGAACAGGCAAAAACAACTTGCTGAGGCTTAATAATAATAGCAAGCACCTAATTCAGACTTACTCTATGGATATTAGTTTATCTAAGTTTCACAATAACCCCAGGTGGTAGATGTTATCACCCATTTTACAGATGAGAGAACTGAGGCCCAGAGAGGCGAAGTCATAAGACCAATGTTATGCAGCTGAGAAGTGGTAGAGATGGCATTAGAACTCCTGCCATCCGGCTTCAGACTCTTGACCTCTATCTAGGCAGCCCTGCCTCTTAAAAAGAGCTTGTCCTGTTTCTTCTGTAGAAATTCATCGAGCTCATAGGCCTCACCCAGGGGCAGATGACAGTGCTGAGGCTCACTGAGCTGCTGGAACGAGGGGAGAGGCTGCCACAGCCAGAGAAATGTCCCTGTGAGGTGAGACCCTCCCTTTTCCCCCTGCCCCCACCATCGGACCAGGGAGAGAGCAGAGATCACAGCCTCAGTTTTTCCTTCCCCAGATCTATGGCCTCATGAAGAACTGCTGGAAAGCAGAGGCCTCTTTCCGCCCGACATTCCAGAACCTCATACCCATCCTCAAAACGGTCCACGAGAAATACCAAGGCCAGGCAGCCTCAGCGTTCAGTGTCTGCTGAAGCCCGCCAGCAGCTCTGCTTGGGGGGATTGGAGCAGGCGGTACCCATAGAGAAGGCCTCCTGCTTCCCACCCTAAGAGGAGCCCAAGAGGGGATGGTCAGCCTCACTGACTCCCTGTGCCTTACTCCTGTCTGGATGCCCCACCCCTCTGAACTGACTTTCCTTGTCTTAGTCCATTTGGGCTGCTATAACAAAACGCCACAGACTGGGTGGCTTCTAAACAACAGAAATTTATTTGTCACAGTTATGGAGGCTGGGAAGTCAAGATCAAGGCACCAGCATGGTTGAATTTTGGCAAAAGCCCTCTTACTGGTTCATAGCCTATGCCTTCTTACAGTGTCCCCACAAGGTCCAAGGGGGCAAGGCATTTTTCTGGAGCCTCTTTTATAAGGGCACTAATCACATTCATGAGGGCTCTGCCCTCATGACCTATGCACCTCCTAATACCATCACGTTAGGTGTTAGGATTTCAACATAGTGATTTTGAAGGGACAGAAACATTCAAACCATAGAACCTTCCAAGATCGTGAGCCTGACATAGGTTCCTGAGGGACCCAGGACAAGCAAGGAGCTAACCAGGCCCTTGAATCTGATCCTTTTATCTTCCCCCAGCTCCTGCCCTTGGAGCCCACTATCTCCCCTAACTGGTTAAAAACTCATAGTTCCTCTGCTAGAGGCATGGTCCTTGGGCCCTTCTTCAGCAAGTGTCCACTCTCCTGGGGACTGCAGCTACAGCAAGACACTCATTGCAGAAGTCAGATTCATCTATTGAACCTTTGCTCACCTCTAAATCACCAGCCAGCAATTAGACCAGTGCCTGGAACACAGAAGGCCCTCAAGATATATGTTAAATATATCAACAAAGGACCTGGAGGACCACATGCCATATAAATAAGATTGCCAGTTTCACCTTTTTCTCACTGTGTGACCTCAGGCAAGTGGCTTCCCCTCTCTGGGCCTTAGCTTTCAACAATGAACTTGGGGTGGTCATGCTTGCTGCCTTGTAGGACTAGTGTCAGGAGCTAATGAGGACTTCCCTGGTGGCGCAGTGGTTAAGAATCTGCATGCCAATGCAGGGGACACGGGTTTGATCCCTGGCCCGGGAAGATCACACATGCTGCAGAGCAACTAAGCCCATGCATCACAACTGCTGAGCCTGCGCTTTAGAGCCTGTGTGCCACAACTACTGAAGCCTGCGCACCTAGAGCCCGTGCTCTGCAACAAGAGAAGCCACGACAATGAGAAGGCCACGCATTGCAACAAAGAGTAGACCCCGCTCGCTGCAACTAGAGAAAGCCCGCGCACAGCAACAAAGACCCAACACAGCCAACAATAAAAACAAATAAATAATTAAAATCTGTCAAATGCTTAGCAGAGAGATATGCAAACAACTGCTCAATAAACATTTGATATTATTGTTAATCTGGTGTTTGCCAACGTGTTTCTGCTTAACAGGTATACTTGAGATGGGTCTGACACATTGTGAAAGGCAGTTAGATTTCTTTCCCATGGGATTTCCTAAGACCCTGTGCGTTGCAGCCCTCCTGACTGGTCAGTTTCACACTATTCTAGTGATATTTGCTTTTTATAACAGTTTTTAAAATTAAATATTCATTATAATTGTAAATCTTCCTTTTTTTTTTTTTTTTTTTTGATATTGCCATAGGCAGTGAAATGTTTCCCTCCTCTGTCCATCAGCCACCACTGTCACCTCCCCGGGAGACGACTAATGTTATCTGGTTTCCTGTTTTGGCTTCCAGAGGCATTTTATCCAGATACAAGGAAATCTGTGCACATATTACATTTCCCCATCTTTTGCAAAAATAATAGTATGTGCTGCTATATAGAGCTCTAGCCTGTATCTTTTCTTTTTCCCACATAATAGGCCTTGGAGGCAAACAGTGTTTTCTCTTTCTATTTTATGGTTGTGTTGTAGCTCATCATTCAAATGTCATCGGCATTTGTTCATGTAACCATTTCTAATCCTTTGCCATACCCTGGGCTGCTGCAGTGAGTAACCATGTGTGCACATGGTTTCACCCACGTTCAAGGGTATCTGTAGGACAAATTCCCAATGGGAATAGCTGCAAGATCTAACCTGTTAATTTGGAAAGTCATTGCCACTAGAATATATTTTGATAGTTGATAGGGCAAGTCTCTCCTCATTCTTTTCTCAAAATTATCTTGGCTTGTTCTTGGGCAGCTACTTTTTTTTTTTTTTGCATTCTTTTTTTTAAAAAATTATTTTCTGGGACTTCCCTGGTGGCACAGTGGTTAAGACTCCACACTCCCAGTGCAGGGGGCCCAGGTTCGATCCCTGTTTGGGGAACTAGATCCCACACGCATGCCACAACTGAGAGTTTGCATGACACAACTAAGGAGCCAGCGAGCCGCAACTAAGGAGCCCTCCTGCTGCAACCGAGACCCAGTGCAACTAAATAAATAAATAAATATTTTTTAAAAATTATTTTCCGTTATGGTTTATCACAGGATGTTGAATGTAGTTTCCTGTGCTATGCAGTAGGACCTTGTTGTTCTCTCTCTCTGTTTTATTCGTTTTCTTTTTTCTTTTGTCATACCCAGTTACATGGAGATTTTTTTGCCCGTTTGGAAGTCTGGTACCTTCTGCTAGAGTTCAGTAGATGTACTGTGAGAATCCTTGCACATGTCAATTTTTTTTTTTTTTTGGCTGTGCAGCATGTGGGATCTTAGTTCCCCGACCAGGGATGGAACCCATGCCCCCTGCAGTGGAAGCGTGGAGTCTTAACCACTGGACCACAAGGGAAGTCCCTGTAGATGT
>NW_006787698.1:4603823-4611011 GCF_000442215.2 Lipotes vexillifer | reverse complement strand
TTTTGCTGTACGTGGGCCTCTCACTGTTGTGGCCTCTCCCATTGCAGAGCACAGGCTCCGGACGCGCAGGCTCAGCGGGCATGGCTCACGGGCCCAGCCGCTCCGCGGCACGTGGGATCTTCCCGGACCAGGACACGAGCCCGTGTCCCCTGCATCAGCAGGCAGACTCTCAACCACTGCGCCACCAGGGAAGGCCCTTTGCCCATTTTTGAATTGGGTTTGTTGTTGAGTTGTAGGAATTCTTTATAATCTGGATATTAATACCTTATCAGATATATTATTTACAAATACTTTTGATTTGGGTTTTAGGTGCTCTCTGGGCACCATGTGCGAAACGGATTTTGGGGAGGCGGGGCAGGCGAGGAGAGACCTCACTGGGGAGGGTACTCCAGGTGAGAGAGGAGGGGGTGTGGCCTTAGGGATGGGGAGAGTGGATGAATGCTGAGTGCCATCAAGATCTTCAACGAGGTCCCTCTCTGGAGCTCAGGTCAGAGGCACAGGAGGCAGGTCAGAGGCCTGAGAGATGGAACTGATGGAGGTGGGAGTCCCCACCTGACCCCCCTCCCCGCCCCGCCAAGTCCCTGCTGTTGGGATAAAGAGACCAGATACCTGGAGAAGGGCAAGTGGGGAGGGGGACAGGGGTCCGGTTACAAGTAGCACCCTTGGCAGACTGTGGCCCAGGATTTAGCTGTCCCCCAAACACTCTACCTCAGCACTGCACACAGGGAACGGGGGACCCCACCCACAAGATCTTCAAAGATAAGGGGCCCTATAAAAGCCACCCAGGCAGCCAACACAGAGCCTAGCACAAGTCCCCAATAAACGTGGGCTGTGTTCATTTTCATGGCTTCACTCATCTTAGGGGTCCCTCATTATCGCCCCCCAAATCTCTTATTTGCCCCCCAGGAATGTTGGGATCTCACGCTAACTGCGCGAAGCCCTGCCTAGAAGTCCACCCATTGTTGTTGCCTCCTTGAAATGTTGCCTTGAAATCCCACACTATCCCTTCAAGGAAAGTGTCTGAATATCCCCCGTTAACTTCCTCTCTGGGAACAGAACACGCCCCCCTTCACCTTAGTTCAACAGGAAGGAGGTGTCTCACCACCTCCACCCCCTCCCCCTCCAGGCTTTCCTGTGCTAAAAGCAAAGGAAGAAGACTGCATTAGCACTTCCTGTGGGTTCATCTGGGGGCTGGGGGTGTGGGGAGGGGCGGTGACTGAGGTCTGCCCGACCTGAGACTCCCTGGAGACTGGCCAGCGCCCTCCACCTCCCTGAGCCCCCCACTCTGGAGCCCTGGGGCCGCGCAATGTCCCCCGCCCCTCCCTAGGCCTGGGCAAGGTGTAGCCCCTGGACTTCTGTATTCTTAACTGCGGTGGCTGTGCTTCCTTCCCCTGGGTGACCCGTCTGCTCTCCGGTGCCCAGCGCCTCATTAAGGCAACTTCCTCCTACAGGCTGGCCACCATGATGCCCTCAGGGCCGCTGCCCAGGGCCTGCTGGACTTCATTCATCTCTCTGCTTCTAGTCTGCTGTCTGCTGCCCCCAGGTGAGGCCCGGCAAGCTGGGGAGGGCTGGAGTTGCGGGATTGGTGGCAGAGGGGAAGGAGAACAGAGCGCCTCACACCCTGCTGCCCGGGCTGTGCCAACACTTCTTAAACTCAGATCGGCCAGGGGGCTCCCCAGTGTTCTCGGGAGAAAGTGGTGGCCTCTTAACACAGCCTTCAGGGCTCCCGGAGAGACACAGTCCCTGCATTTGACTTGTTCTTCTCCCTCTGCGCAACACACGCACACACACCCACACACTTAAACACACACACACACACACACACACACACAAGCACGCATGCATGCACGCATTCCCCCCTGTCCATCTGGACCCTCAACCTCTGCGTATGCTCTTCAGTCTGCCAGTATCACTCTTCCCTTTCACTTGGCTAACGCCTCCTTGACACTTTAAAACTGACCATAGAGGTCCCCTCCTCCAGGAAGCCTTCCCTGACTCACTTCCTCCTAGAGGCTTGATCAGGGCTTCCCCTGGCCTCCCTCCCAGCTCTCCTTGGTTCCTGATCCATCATCTGTCTTCCTCACTAAACTGAAGCACCATGAAGGCAGAGACCATCATATCTCGGCAAGAGGAAGTTTTGAATGGTGGAGCCTGCAAATGGGTGGGTTGGGGGGCACTGGAACCCCCAGGAGAGCTTCCTTCTGTTCCCGCAGGTACCCAAGGGCAGGAGTTCCAGCTGCGAGTGGAACCGCAGAACCCAGTGGTGCCTGCCGGAGGGACCCTCTTGGTAAATTGCAGTATAGTTTGCCCCAGCGCTGAACTCATCTCCCTGGAGACGTCCCTACTCAAGGAGTCGGTGGGCAGTGGCCTGGGCTGGGCAGCCTTCCATCTCAGCAATGTGACTGGTGACACCCAGCTCCTCTGCTCTGGCTTCTGCAATGGCTCCCAGATGATAGCCTTCTCTAACATCACAGTGTACCGTGAGTGGCTGTGCCTGGAGGTGGAGCTGGCTTCGGGCAGCAGTGGGGCTAGATAACCAATGGTGCAGGGGAGCGGGGAGGGCATAAGGGCCCTGAGTTTGCAGGAATGGACCTGGGCTCTGACCCAGAGCTCAGACCTGAATGTGTGTGTGTGGATGTGTGTGACAGAGCCAGAGACAGAGAGATGCATCTCAACCACATGCCAGGGCAGCAGTTGTGAATTAATTTATTTGGGTCCCAATACGCATTTTAAATATATCTGAGGAATTCCCTGGTGGTCCAGTGGTTAAGACTCCACGCTTTCACTGCCAAGGGCCTGAATTCAATCCCTGGTCAGGGAACTAAGATCCCACAAGCCATGCAGTGTGGCCAAAAAAAAGAAAAAAACAAAACAATAGACTAGAAAGTAGCAGAGTACATCACTCATGGTGCCTATTGTTTTGTGAAGCCATAGAAAAGTGTAGTGTACATGTGTAACTGTGTGTGTGCTCCTCCTGTGTGCACCAGTGTCTGTATTCGTGTTTCTGTACCTATGTGTGTGTCTGTGAACTTCTGTATCTGTCATTATCTCTGTGAGGCCGTGTGAGCGTACTTGTGTGTCTGTATATGTGTCTGTCTGTATGTTTGTGTGCGCCTGTGTGTATGTGTCTCTGGATTTGTGTATATCTCTATGTGTGAATGTCTATATATGTCTGTATGTCGGTATCTGTGCCTGTGTATCTGTGTATCTCTGTGTGTGAGCAAGTGTGGATGTCTGTGTCAGTACGTGTCTGTATATGTCTTTGTGTCTATTTCTGTTGTAACATGTACATCTGCGTGTGTATATGTTTGCCTATGTGTGTATCTGGGTGTCCCCATCTGTGTGACCGTGAGATGCTTCTGTCCAGTGCTGTGCAAGAGCCTGTTGGTCCTGGCTCATGAGAGTCCATGGTGCTCGTCTCTTCCCAGCTCACTGAGTAGCTGATTTCAAGCTACTCAATGTGTCACACTGAGTAGCCTTGAAATCAGCCAAAGTATTTACACCACAGAAACTGGCAAATGCTCCATGTTGGGGCTCCCCCATCTCACCCCAGAGAGCCAAGGCATAGTCAGCATTGGCCAGCATACCACTGTCCCTTAACCAGAGGTTAAGATGGGGGCCTCCTTGTTAAATATTCTAAAATTACAGTTAGATGTTAAATATCTTCCATAGCAGCCAGTCCGTAGGCCTGTGTGTGACAACTTGAGATCCAGGCTTGAGAGATGCTCCCCCAAAGGAGGCCCAGGGTTTGGTATGTGTGCCTGTGAGGGCCACTGCAGGTGCAGCTGGGAGAGGACCCAGCCTGGGGCTGTTGAGTCCCCCAGGACTGTGCAGAGCACCCTCAGAGGCTGCCCTAGGCCTTGAGCAGCTGGGACTGATTGGGGAGGGCTAGACCAAGCTCTGGGAAAGGCCAAGACCAGAGTCCAGGCCAGAAGCTGGGAGGAGGGGTCAGGGGAGTTTCTAGACTTGATATCAAGGAGGCAGGTAGACACACAGGTCCGGAGTTTAGGAAAACCCCTGTCTAACCCTGGCTCTGCCCTTTCCTGGCTGTGCGTACTTGGGCAGATCACCTCATCCTCACCTCTCTGGGCCTCAGTTTCTCTATCCATAAAAGGGAAGAATAATAGAAGAGATTTCACTTCGTTGCTGTGTGAATGAAGGTGGATGACATCTGGAAAGTCTGAGGAAAACTCAAAATAAACAGGAAATTTTATGATTACTATTAACATCATAAGTGGCCATAAACTTTAGTCCCCTTCCTTCCTTTTTTTCCCCCCCTTAATGGTGAGGTTCTTGGGAATAGAAAATCTGACTTTTATTTCAGTGCCTGGCAAGGTGTCCGACAAAACAGGAAATAATAGTCATGATGCTAATGGTAATAGCAAACACTTATACTAGCACATTTCTAAGCCCTGGAGGTTTGTTAACTCAAAGTTCACAGTTCTGCACTGGGCCACCCTTGACTCCTTGCCACTCCCTAGTGTGGAGGCTGCCAGGCTGGCTGCTAAGTTCTACTCTCCCCTTCATACCCCCCACGCAGGGTTCCCGGAACGCGTGGAGCTGGCCCCCCTGCCCCGCTGGCAGCCCGTGGGCGAGCACCTCACCCTGCGCTGCATGGTGTCCGGTGGGGCCCCCCGGGACCACCTCACCGTGGTGCTGCTTCGTGAGGAGAAGGAGCTGGGCCGTCAGCCAGCGGGAAAGGGGGAGCCTGCCGAGGTCAAGGTCACGGTGCCGGCGAGCAGAGATGACCATGGCGCCAATTTCTCTTGCCGCACGGAGCTGGACCTGCGGTCCCATGGGCTGGGACTGTTCCAGAACAGCTCGGCCCCCAGGAAGCTCCGAACCTTTGGTGAGGGAAGGGACTGCAGACGGTGGGTGATGAGCGGAGCCAGAGTAAGGGTGCCCTGGCGGCGGGATTCCTGAAAAGGGGGTGGCCTGGACCTCAAGGGCTTTTGGGAAAACATGCCTTTAGCCATGGGTAGCCTCATATGGGAGGCTCGCAGCCACAGGACCTTTGCAGAAGGCTGTGAGTGTGTGTCCTGGGAAGGGGGTGACCCAGGCCGCAAGTTGTCCTGGGAAAGAAGGACCCTGGTTTGTGGGGATGAGTGTCATGGGAAAAGGGGCCTCCACGGCTGTGAGACCTCCTCCCGCTCACTCCCACCCTTCTTTCAAGCCATGCCCGTGACCCCCCCGCGCCTCGTTGTCCCCTGGTTCTCGGAGGTGGAAACGTCGTGGCCCGTTGACTGCACCCTGGATGGGCTGTTCCCAGCATCGGAGGCCCAGGTGCAACTGGCGCTGGGGGACCAGATGCTGAATGCCACAGTCGTGAGCCACGGTGACACACTCACGGCCACAGCCACAGCGAAAGCAGAGCAGGAGGGCACTCAGGAGATTGTCTGCAACGTGACCTTGGGGGGCGAGAGCCGCGAGACACGGGAGAACGTGAAGGCCTATAGTAAGAGGGGGCGGAGCCAAAATAGCTCAGTATGCAAGGGGCGGGGCCTCCATAGTCCAAGGGGGCGTGGTATTGGGCGGAGACTAAACCGGAGAGGAGCGGGACCTAAGTGACCCAAGAAGAAGAGCCTGAGCGCCCCAAACTGGGCGGGGGCTGCAGAGTAGATGAAGGCGTAGCCTGGATACCCCGAGGGGAAGGAGGCGGGTGGGGGCGGGGCTTGACCTAAGGGAGGTGTGTGGTCATCAAACTCCTGGGCAATGCTCCGCCTTTAGGCTTCCAGGGGCCCAACCTGACCCTGAGAGAGCCTAACGCCACCGAGGGGACCACAGTAACTGTGACTTGCGCGGCCGGACCCCGAGTCCGGGTCACGCTGGACGGAGTTCCAGCCGCGGCACCGGGACAGCCTGCCCACCTTCAGCTAAACGCCACTGCGAAGGACGACAGGCGCACCTTCTTCTGCAGTGCCACCCTCGAGGTGCATGGGGTGATCTTGCACCGTAACAGGAGCGTCCAGTTGCGTGTCCTGTGTGCGTAGGTCATTCTGACCTTTAATCCCTTGCTTCCTTGATTTGGGAAGACTTGTCTCTCCCTTTACCCATTGTGCCTCGGGTGTGTCGGGTGTATCTAATCATTTGGTGGTCCCACAGACGGCCCCAAGATTGACCGAGCTAAATGTCCCCAGCGCTTGACATGGAAAGACAGGACTATGCATATCCTGCAGTGCCAGGCCCGGGGCAACCCGAACCCCAAACTACAGTGTCTGCAGGAAGGCTCCATGTTCAAGGTGCCCGTCGGCATCCCATTCCTCGTCAGGTTAAACTATAGTGGCACCTACTATTGCCAAGCGGCAAGCTCACGGGGCACGGACATTCTGACAGTGATGATGGACGTTCAGGGTGAGCCTAGGCGGGGCGTATTTATTCTAGACGGGGAAGCTTAGGAGGGGCCGAGACGCGTGTATTTATTCCTCGCTTTTCTGCACAGGTCGGGACCCCATCGCCATCACCATTGTCCTGGGGGTGTTAACGATCTTGGGCCTGGTGATCCTCGCTGCGGCCTTAGTGTACGTCTTTGGGGTGCAGAAGCGGCGTGACATCTACCATGTGAGGCAAAGCAGCACCCGTTTGCCCCTCGCGCCTAAACAGCCCGACGAGGCTGTGGCAGTGGAGTTATCGTGAGCATCAGAGTGCCATGATACTGGGCAAAGTGCCGTGATACTGGGCAAAGACGACGGAGGTTTGGCTGCATCCCCGATTTCCGCACTAATAAAGGCTTTAAAATCCGCACACTGTGGCTTACCATCCCACTGCTCCGCGCGTCCTTTGAATGACACCTTGATAGCGGGAAAGGGCGGAGCCTGTAGCGCCCAGACGCGGCTTGAACTCTGAGAGGCGGGCGGGGCCTTATCCAATGGGCTGAGGGGTCGGGAAGGAGGCGGGGATTCTCTCGACCAATCGGCGGACGCGCCCTCGTTGCCGCTCTATGCCACTCCGCCTCGGCTCGCTGGTCCCAGAAGGCGCCGGGTTTCCCAAGATGGCGGCCGACGTGTCCGTTACTCACCGGCCCCCGCTGATCCCGGAGGCTGGGGCCGAGGTTGAAGCTGATGATGTCGCGGAGTGCCGGGCGCCTGAAGAAGAAATGCCGCCGCTAGATCCAGAGGAGATCCGGAAAAGACTGGAACACACCGAACGCCAGTTCCGTAACCGCCGCAAGATACTGATCCGGCGCCTCCC